>NW_006788863.1:138815-171985 GCF_000442215.2 Lipotes vexillifer
AAAAAAAAAAAAAAAAAAAAAAGACAATTCCTAAAGCATTTATCACATAATCGGGGAAGAATATTTTATGTGAATTAAAGTTCTGTTGAATTTCATTTATTTTTTTTTTTGCTGCATATAAAACAATTTGAAGATAAAACATGTCTTAGACATAGGAATGTTTGAATGTGGAAAGTTAAACCATTCTGTAAGATTTTCCAAACAAGCTAAAGTTTGCTAGGAGGAGAGAACGACCATTTGGTAGAAACTGTGAAATACTAAAGGTATGAGTGTGAGTGGATTTGGAAGAGATTTGACTCACTGATCCAGGACCTCTTTGAATAAATCTGTCTTACAGACCAAAACTCTAGAATGTTTGTGATGTAAAAATATATGCTTGATTTGGGGAAGATGGATTTGACAGGCTCTTACCATTGTTTCTTGGGCATGGGGTACAAGGCCTTGAGGTGTTAGTGCACTGCAAAAATATATCGTTTACAAGGTAAAGAAATGGAAGTTTGAAATAATCTGAGAATTTTTTTTGTTTTTTGTATAAAAACATGCATGATAATTACTTATTAATATATTTTTAAATAGAAGAAGATTGCCACTAAATTCCCCAAGAAAATAAGACAAGTTATAATTAGATATCATCTTATCTAGCTTATAAAAAAGGGGGACACGGGGTCAAGTTTCTGCCTCTCTTTGGGGAAGTGTTACCATATCTTATCAGTGGAACTTGGCCATGGCCACAGCTCTCCTTTCCTCCACCTTCTCTAAGATAAGAGTAATGAGGCACTGCTCAGAATTCTGAAATTAAATTGAGTCTCACCATAAAATAACTGAGAAGTTAGTGTGAGTTATATTTATCCTATGGTGTGCTGTATGAATTCAGTAGAAATTTAGAAAAACATCACAGCTTGGTTGATTTCTATTTGTTTGAGTTGTGAACATTTATTTTACTGCTCTTGAAAAGATTCAGTTAGTTAATAGGGCCTGCTAAAAAGAAGAGCTTTCCTGATTTTGTCAAAGATTTCTAAAGAGCAACTTTAGTGTATAAGCACTAGGATAATGTGGATATATTAGAAATGACATATGATTCATAATGTTTTTAATATTTATAGTTAGTTGATTACATCGACCAAGAATTGGAAGTAAGAATGATAAACAACTGTCCTATTTACAGATCTAATACATAGATTTTTTTGGTGGGGGGGAACTGAATATGTGGTACATTATTGAGTAACTTCCACTATTGGTGTCTATTATGTTTAATCTGTATCCTAGTAATTATCTCCAAGGAGACACACTGTGCAACCTCATCATAATTGTAAAGGCAGTCAGCATGAAAGGAAACACGTTATTTCAAAAATTTAATTCAATATTGGAGTCTCATATTTTGAATGAAAACAAAAAAAACTCTTTTTTTTCTTCTGCTTCCCTTTAGGCACCATTCAAGTTGATTTGGCCAAATGTCAGACAAATAGAAATGAAAGTTAAGACTGAAGGTGGGAAGAGCAGGGAGAAATGGATGGAAAACAAAACATTCCAAAGAAGCCTGACCAAGTTTGCATAACCTTGGTGTAAATAGGTCATGCATCTGGCAGCTACAAAGTCTCAAAAGGCAACAACAGAAAGGGCTTCAAATGGTCCTTTTTCTCTTTTCTCTGACCCCTGTGGGAGGAGGGGTGAGAGAATGTGTATCTTTTTGTTTTAAATAGGTCCACGAATTGAACTTTTCTTCCTTCCTTCCTTCCTTCCTTCCTTCCTTTTGCCAGGTCTTAGTTGCGGCAGGCGGTCTCCTTAGTTGTAGCTCACTAGCTCCTTTAGTTGCAGCACATGTGCTCCTTAGTTGTGGCATGCGAACTCTTAGTTGCAGCATGCATATGCGATCCAGTTCCCAGACCAGGGCTCCAACCCTCCTCCCCTGCATTGGGAGGTGGATTCTTAACCAATGCGCCACCAGTGAAGTCCCAAGAATGTGTATCTTAAAGAGAGGAAACAGGGTGTCCCTTCTGTGAGGATACACACTCTAGTGAAAAGGACCAGGATGGAGAGGGAAACTATTTCCACTCCAGGTTTGGTTACTTTGGCAAACCAGCTCTCTCATACCCTGGATGAGTCACCTCAAAGGGAGACCACTGAAGTTCTTAATCTTCAACTCCATGAAATGAAGGCTCCTAAAGGAAACCAACGCCCCACCCCAGTTTCTTGGGGGTCTTATTGCAAAGATCCAGGACATTGAAAATATATTGTCACAGATTAAATACTTTGGGTGACTTTAGCCCTCTAACCAGCCTTTTCAGTGTCCTCCCAATTCTCAACGATAAGGCTCTGAGGAACTATGGGCCTTTCCCAGTCACCCCTTTTAATTGGTCTGGAGAAACATTTCTCCCATTTGGGATGAATTACTTCCAGTCTTAACTGACAGCAGAGCCACACTTTGGGTGCTCAACTGCACTACTCTAAAGCAGCCCCTAGAACAGTTCAAATAGTAGGAATCTCTAATGAACCTCAAGATGTTCCTGTCTCTGAACCTATTCCCTTTCGTTTAGGCCATTTAAGAGATATCAACTCTTTTTCCCTTAGTTCTTCTGCCCTGTCCGTTTATTAGGCTGAGACTTCTTAGAGAAGTATCATGCCAGAATTTATTTCTCCCAAAAGGGGGAAATAATTCTAGAATTTGTCAGTAGTCATCTAGGTTATCTACCAGGTGAATTACATGAAATTTTGACATGTTTTATTTGTTTTGTCTCTGATGGTAATAGAACTGATCATTTGTCCCTATTGAATCAACTACCATTTTTCTTATGGCAAAATCTCCAACTAATATTGGCAAAATTCACAGCACATCTCCCATCAAAATTCAAAGAGACCCCTCAACACCTCTTCCCAATACCCTATAAGTAAAGAAGCCTTTCAAGGCATAAAGCCTGTAATAGAAGATTACAAGGCTCAAGGCCTCATTATCCCCTGTACTAGCTCTGTAACACACCCATTTGACCAGTGAGAAAATCTAAGGAACAAGGATGGAGGTTTGTCCAGGACATCTGAGCAATAAACATTGTTATCCTAGACCCTCTTGTTCCAAACCCTCATGCATTACTAACATCCATTCCTGCCAGACATAATTGATTTACGCAGTCCTTTCTTTAGTATCCCAATTGAAGGAGCTTGCCAATAGCTTTCTGCCTTCACTTTGGAAGAAAAGTGATTTGTCTGGGTGGTAATGCCTCAGGGCTATATTAAGAGTCTTTATTTCTCAAAACCCTGAAGGCTGATCTGGATAACGTAAAGTTCCCTACAGGTCCTACTTTCTTGCAATATGTGGTTGATTTGTTTCTTTGCTCTCCTTCTCAAGCCTTCTCATAGACAGATACCATGTACTTGCTAAAGCTTTTAGCCTTAAAGGGACATAAGGTTGTCAATGAAAAATTGCAGTTGGCCCCAACTCAGGTTTTATATTGAGAGCATCTGATGTCAGAACAAAGACTAAACCTAGATCCAGATAAACTTCATGGTGTCCTAAATTTTCCAAAACCCACAACTAAGCACCAACTGTGTGGTTTTCTTGGGCTAGTTAGTGATTGCTGAAATTTGATTCCAAAATTCCCACTTATGGCCAAACCTCTATGAGTTTTACTCCACAACCCCAGCCCAATTTTATAAGAAGAACCAAATGACTTAGCTTTCAAGGACTTAAAGGAGAGTTTGATGAAACTATCTGCCCTTGGGCATCCCAATTGTTAGATTTCCTTTTCCTTTTTGTATGTAAAAAGGAAGTTATTTGCCCTTGGGGTACTCACCCAAAAACACAGAGACCATCATGGACCTATATTACAAGCCAGCAACTGGACCCTGTGGCTCAGAGATACTCCCTCTGCCTTAGAGCCATTGTAGCCACTGCCACCAAGAAATTTCCTTGTAGCCACCAAGAAAATGTTTGTGGGATACCTTTTAACCACTTTTGTACCTCATGCAGTAGAATCTCTCCTGAGTTCTCATCACACTCAAAATTTCTCAGCCAGCCACCTCGCCTCCTGTGAAATCCTTTTGTTAACTGTCCCTCACATAAGTCTTTTACACTGTAATAACCTCAACCCAACTACTCTTCTCTCCACCACCAACAAAGTCCTGCATGACTGTTTATTGCTGACGGGCCACCTCCTGTCTCCCTGTAATGATCTGCAGGAAATTCCACTGGGTAAGGTGACTCCTCATGGTCCACTCCTGGTTCTTATTGAAAAGGTGACAATGGCAAGTATTGTGCTGGATATGCTATTATGGCTCCTTTTGATGCTGTTGAGGCAGCATCTTTACCTATGGCTACTTCAGCCCACTAGGCTAAATTATATGCTCTTACATGGGTCTGTACTTTAGCCAAGGACAGAACTGCCAATATTTATATGGATAGCAGATTTACTTTCGGAGTAGCTCATGATTTTGGAATGTTGTGGAAACATGGCTTTCTTACTTCCAGTGGAAATAAAATTAAAAACTGTCTCTAAGTTCAGGAATTATTGAATGCAATACTTTTACCTGCCACTTTAGCTGTTAATATTCCAGGGCACTCTAAACCTTACTCTCTGGAAGCTAAGGAAAGTCACCTTGCTGCTATTTTCACAAGGAATTATACCTTTAAAGAGACCAACAGCAGTGAAGACTCTGCCATGGTCCAAAGGGATATTTCCCCAAATGGTAATTTAGAAAGACTGCCTAGGGAGGCCCAAAAATTGGCCTCAGAAAAGAAAAAAAGATTGGAAATCCAACAATTGTTGGTTTGATAAAAAGAGAACGCTCTAGTTTGAACCACATAACAACCTATTCCTGTTGGACACTCTAAAATTCCCTTCTCCTCACCACTATACGTGTACTAAACGATTTTCTACTGAAAAACAGTGATAGCATTCACGAATCTGTATTGGTGGGGCAATATTAACAAGGTCACAGGAAGTGCCTCACTTTTCCCACTTGTCCAAAACACAACCCAGGGAAGCCTGTTCACTCTGCTCCTGGACATTTTAAACTGCCTAATAGACTATTCAAGGTCTACAAATGAATTCCATACACCTTCCTCTGTCTAATGGATAAAACTATGTTTTAGGCATGACCTGTATGTTTTCACATTTCCTTATAGACAGGCCACTGCCTCTTCTGAGGCTAAAGTCCATTTGGAAAAGACTATCCCTACCTACCTGAGGAACTCCTCTCGAACTTCATAGTGATCAAGGAGCCCATTTTACTGGCCAGGTGCTTTAATAAGTCTGTGCTGTTGACCAGTTTTACAACACTTTCACTGTGCTTACCACTAGCAGCATTAAGACTCAAATTGTAGGGCTTCCCTGGTGGCGCAGTGCTTGAGAGTCCGCCTGCCGATGCAGGAGACGCGGGTTCGTGCCCCGTTTCGGGAAGATCCCACATGCCGCGGAGCGGCTGGGCCCGTGAGCCATGGCCACTGAGCCTGCGCGTCCGGAGCCTGTGCTCCGCAAATGGGAGAGGCCACAACAGTGAGAGGCCCGCATAACGCAAGAAAAAAAAAAAAAGACTCAAATTGTAGAGGCCACCCAAATACCTTGGCCAAAAGCATTGCTATTGGTCTTTCTTTGTTTAATTAATTAATTAATTTTTAAAATAAATTTATTTTATCTATTTATTTTTGGCTGCGTTGGGTCTTTGTTGCTGCACACAGGCTTTCTCTAGTTGAGGTGAGCGGGAGCTACTCTTTGTTGTGGTGCACGGGCTTCTCATTGTGGTGGCTTCTCTTGTTGTGGAGCATGGGCTCTAGGCGCGTGGGTTTCAGTCATTGTGGCATGGGAGCTCAGTAGTTGTGGCTCCCGGGCTCTAGAGCACAGGCTCAGTAGTTGCGGTGCACGGGCTTTGTTGCTCCACAGCATGTGGGATCTTCCCCGACCAGGGCTCAAACCCATGTCCCTTACATTGGCAGGCAGATTCTTAGCCACTGCACCACCAGGGAAGTCCCTGTTGGTTCTTCTAGATTTCAGATCCACCCCTTTTGGAACTCACAAATTCTCACCCTTGAGATGCCCAATGCACTTGACTCCTGCTTCTTTTGACACCAATTGATAAAAGGAGAGATCACTATTGCAAATGCCTAATTCCTTCTATTAAAATTGCCACGTTTGGTAGAGCAATCTTCTCACAGCTCATCCTCAGAGACAACAAAGACCTTAAGCATCACACCATGCAACCTGGAGATTTTGTCTATTGAAAAAGACACTTCCAGAAGTATTCCCTCCAACCTCACTGGAAAGGCCCCTATCAAGTATTGCTAACCAATTCTTGTGCCACCAAACTCCAAGGAACAGGCTCTTGGATTCACATGACAGACCTAAAGAACGCATGAACCCTCACCGGACCTGCACCCTCATCTGTTGCCTGAAAATAAAGACTTCTCAGAATGGAAGCAGATGACATGATGAGGCAGTTTTACCAAGATACTTGGGCCAGGCTTGTTGGAAGTTTGTTGCGAAACTTTGATGATGATATAATGCCTCAAATGATCTCCATAACATATGGACTTCAGATAAAAAGTGCCTGTGAGTTCTCCCTACTATCCCTCCTTGTTACTTGAATGTGACCCTAGTAGGTTCCCTATCTGTGCACTTTCCCTCTGACATGAGACAATATACCTAGGAATGGTCTTTCCTGATACTGAGGGCAAAAATCCACTGCAGCTAGAAAACCTGATTCTTGATCAGTGATGCTTTCAGAGAAAGATCTTGATCAAAAGGGGAAAATGTAAAAAATTAATAAACAGAAACCCCACTTAAGTAGAGTTGGGAGACCAGAAGGGGAGTTCTCATGCCCGGCGATGATATCAGAGACCAAGAGGAGAACGACTCCTGTCCTTTTCTGGCAAGGACTCAGCCAATGAAAATCCACTGGACTATTTCCTGTAGCCCTCACCTTCCTTTTACTGTGAAAGTGTTCTTCTTCCCTTGCTATGCAGGGACTTGCACGTGACTCACCATGATTGTAGACCTCGAACTGCAGTTCTCTACTGATCCCAGATAAACCCGTCTTTGCTGTAGAAATATCTGTCAGTCTATTTGTTTCAGGTCAACACAAGTATTGGTGTCAAAATTTTTCAAGTAAAATGAGAATTTTAAAAAAATAGAGTAGGCCCGTAGTGTTCTGGAAATGCTTCTCCCCCCTTAGGATTTATAGTGAATTAAACTAAATTATTTTTGAATATCAGAGGAAAGCTTAGCTACTTGAAATCTTTTTTTTAATAAATTTATTTATTTATGTTATTTTTGGCTGCATTGGGTCTTGGTTGCTGCGCACAGGCTCTCTCTAGTTGAGGCGAGCGGGGGCTACTCTTCGTTGCGGTGCACGGGCTTCTCATTGCGGTGGCTTCTCTTGTTGCAGAGCATGGGCTCTAGGGGAGTGGGCTTCAGTAGTTGTGGCACACGGGCTCAGTAGTTGTGGCTCATGGGCTTAGTCACTCCACGGCATGTGGGATCTTCCCAGGCCAGGGCTCAAACCCGTGTCCTCTGCACAGGCAGGCGGGTTCTTAACCACTGTGTCACCAGGGAAGCCCATTGTGGGAAGACCTCTAAGAAGAGGTATTATAATTTAATAAAATTTCTCGGTAACCAAAGTAACTTTCAGAAATTCACTTTGGAAAATTTAGGAGTAAAATCTGTCTCAGTTTATTAAAAAACAATGAGTGTGCTTTCCATCAAATTTTTCCATTTTTACCAACATTCATTGGTAAATCTTGTCTCTCTGCACCTTTGGCTGTGAAAATAAAATAGTGCAACAAGTTTGATGGTGACAGTGCTATCTTCAAATTTACTTAGAATTGAAAATATCATAACAAGCAACTGACTAGAATTTATAACAGCTGTTTTGAGTAAAAATAAAACATTGAATATTAAAATCATGTTTTATTTTTATAATTATCATTGCTCTGTCTAGATTATTTTGAAACTTTAAAATAGCATTAAAGGAGAGCAATATATTTTTGACTCTACTAAAATATTATTTTAAAAGTAAGAAATAAAGTGACATAGAAAATTATTACCTTTTAACTCATATTCCTTCTGCTTCACTTGCTACTGAGAGTAAAGGTATACTTACAGCAGAATCCCAAATCTGGAGGTGCTCTGAACCACTGTGTACTTGGCATGCAGAAAATTGTGTGTTTCTTTTTTTGAGACCCTCTCCATTACTCAGTACTCATCCCACACGCATTTCCTGGGAGGGGGCAAATGTGAGAGTCTGCCTGAAGAGCTTTACTTCCTCTGTTGTGGCATCCATAGCTTTGGTATTCTCCTGGGCTGCCCCCCAACTCCAGCTGGCTGCCCGCCCTTTTGCTATGTCCTCCAGGGATTTTCTCTCTGCCTTGTGGTATGACTCCTGCTTTTCTTCCACCAGCTCTTAGATATGTCTCCTACAGCACAGCTGGTAGACACAGTTCTTTCCTTTATAGTACAGTCTTCCCCTTCCCAGAGCATGTAGAGATGGAAGCAGGGGACACGAGAGGCTGAGGTGAGACTGGGCCACCAAGGGAGCAGGCTGCATAGGGTGCTGGTCAGGTTGGGCAAGCACAGTCCAAGTCTGTACCGGAAATGAGTCCCCTTCTCCCCCTGACCCCACAAGATTTATGCCTTGCATCTCAGACTGGCCACTTCAAATGGTAATTTTCCCTCCCTCTCTTCCTTCCTTCCTTCATCCCTCCCTTCCTTCCTTCCTTCTTTCCTTCCCTCTTTTTTTCCTTCCTTCAATATATTCTAACCACTTATGTGCCAGGCATTATGCAAAACCTTTCACGGATAAATAAAAGCCCTGTTACAGTAAATGGTCCCCAATCTAAACATATCTGCATCCGAGTAATAATAGCATTCATGTTCTTTTCCACGAGATTTCTGTGTCATCCAGAGCTCTAAACTCACTCTAAAGTTTAGTAAGAGGAAGACTCTTATTCTCTCAAACAGCAGAAAATTCCCTTTTGCAATCCCAACAGGACTTGAAAGCAAGAACACCAATCTTTCAAACTGAGGGTCGTGTCTCAGCAAATCTTTCAGTATATCTGAAACACACAGAACCTTTTATTTCAGTGACCCAGCCAGTCTGGTCAGTGCCCACAAAAGACCTCTAGGGGGCAGTATGGCTCAATGCTGCAACCCTCATGGATGTTAAACATTCAAAACCTCAGGATGATTTTTACGGATTGGTTTCTCTCTATCTGGCTAATGAACCGTTTCTAGGGAAAAGGTCACTAGAGGAGAAAGCAAGTGGTGTCATTTTATCATTTCCTCTTTGTCCTGCTTTTCTGGCAGATGCTAAATGGACAGACAGACTTCAGGACACAGAGTTGCACTTAGTTTGGGGAGTAGAAGGAGAGGAGTTAGGACTGATGGCAGAGGGCGTTGACTTCAGAGGAGACTTGTTTCTTGTTGTCAAGTCCCCTTGGGGAAGCAGGAGAAAGAAGGATCAGGATTCCTGGTGTTGGTTGAGAGGATGGCTGGGTTCCTTCTCCTAGATTTCAGAGTGAGTTTAAAGCGTTGCCTGACTCCGAAAGGTTCTCAGGTGTCCGGGTATTTGCTGGGAGGCATCTGTGAAGTCTACCCTGAGGAAAAGGGACGAGTTAGCAGAACCAGGCTAGGCTCGCTGCCGAGACCCAGCGCAGAAAGATCTAACCCCTTGTGATGAACTCCGTGGAAACGCAAACACTGTGGGGCATCGTTGGACCGTTATTACAATATGGGTATTGTAGATCACAAAATTTTGGTTGATATTGTATTATTTAAGAGGTCTTAGAAGTTTTTGGAAATAAAGTATGGGCAATTTATAGATAATGTGACTCCTGATAATTCAAGGATTTTCACACAGTCTCTTTAAAGGTTATATTGGCATTTAGTGAATGATATTTTTTTAAATATAAGAATAGGAATTTTGAAAGAGTTTTTTAGACAAACTGACACATTTGGTATACGTGTTGGTGTGATATATATATATATATATATATATATATATATATACACACACACACACACACACACACACACACACACATATATGCCTCCATAATGTATTCTAGTATAATCTAAAAGCAGGTGAAATTAATTAATTCTCAGGTATTTAGAACAAAAGGTCTGAAATTTGACAGTGTTTGGAGTTAAAAGCAGTGAAAGGGCTAGCAGTCCTCCAGGTAACAGGAGTAGAAACCATGTCCTCAAGTATGTCGTATTGTCAAGAAACATCAATTACTAAAAACTTGAAAACGGTTGGCAAAATTACTTTGCCTGTGTGGTAAAGGTCCCTTTATCTCAGGAGGGCGTTGCTGGTTTGAGTGACCACTAAGCTTCGTGGTCTCGGGTCCCTGTGCTTCTCATCTCGGCTCCTGGTGGACCTGAGGAACTGTTGTTCCGTGTGAGGATTTGCTCAGTGACGGAGCCAGAGGCAGGTTTACGATGAAGCTAATGAAACTCAAGTTCCAGCATCCACAGCCCCTCCCCCAAGCCCCTGTGAGAGCTGGGAGCTGCTGGGGGGTTAAGGTGTTCCAGCTGGCATGGTAATCCAGGCCACAAACCAGGAAGCAGTTTTGTGTAAGGAATTCTGGTAGTTGCCTCAAGAGATTTCAGGAAGAAAGCACCTAAATTTCTCAGTCTTCTATAATTTATTGGGATTTAAAAAAAAAAATCTCATTCTAAAAAATTCACTTCTGTGTATTTTGTATTTGTAGTTTGTATTCCTTTTCATAAAGCTGGCCTCTAAAAATGTATAAACCTGAGGCTGACAAACCTGGATTGATCCCTGACCGTAACAAGTAGATGCAAAATTGTACAGAAACTCAAACACTGTGCAAATGTTTTCTTGCTCATACTACAGGCCAGCTGAATAGGTTGGGGGGCAGCCTTTCTCCATGCCGTCACTCAGGGACCCAGGGTGATGGATATTCTGCATCCACAGTATGGCTTCCAAGGGAGCAGTGGGGTCATCAACGTTCCAGGCAGTCGAAGGAGAAGAAACACGCAGAGTGGCAGCTTCTGTGGGCCAGACTGGGGAGTGATGCCCTTCACTTTTGCTCACAGTCCATTGGGTCGGTCAGGTGCCCTAAGGAAATTTAAGTGAGACAGGGACATGTCATCCAGTGCGGTGCTCAGGAAGGAGAGGGGTAAGTCTCTGCAACAAGCACATTCACTTAATGCTCTTTATGGCATACATAGTTTGTACAGATGTCCTGTTTTATACACAACCATTTTGCCGAAGCATGAAAAAAGTCTTCCAAAAAAGATATGGCATGAGATTTAAAATCTTAGTCTAGCACTGTATTTACCTAGCAATTATTTAATAAACACACATGAGTGTAACACTGACCTACACTCTACGGTGGACTAGTAATTGAGTCTTCCAAACAGGAGCTGTGCATTCCAGGCTTCAGAACCTAAAGCGGTTGTCCACATTGTGTCACCAGGAACAGGGAGATTCCAGCCTCCCCCGGCCTCCTTCATGTGCACACGCAGAACAATGGCAGCACGGTGGTTACTCAGTCACCCATGTACCACTGAACAAGCAGACAGCCTATGAAAGAGAAATTAATTGTGTGCTTCCTCTTAAATGTTTTGCCTTAGAATGGATGTGCAAATATAAGGATAGATGGTGTATGTGATGAAATCATCTCAAACGGAATGGGCGTTTAGAACACACAGAAAATCCACTGATTAGCAAAGAAAGGGATTTTCAAAGTGAATGTTGGAGTTTCTAAAATAACTGTAATGCTTAACATATAGAATTTTTTGAAAATCAAATTAAATGAAATAATGTAGGTAGATGACCGCTAATTACAAAGCACTATAGAAATGCAAGGAATTCTTATTGGTGTTTTTAAGTACTGTTCTAATTTTGTTGTTGTTGAGTCATAGTTGATTTACAGTGTTGTGTTAGCTTTAAGTGTACAGCACAGTGATTCAGTCACACATTTATATGTGTGTGTGTGTGTGTGTGTGTGTGTGTATTCTTTTCAAATTATTTTCCATTATAGGCTATTACAAGATAATGTGTAGAGTTCTCTGTGCTATAAGTAGGTCCTTGTTGATTACCTATTCTATATATAGTAGTGGGTATATGTTCCTCCCAAACTCCTAATTTATCTCTCTCCCTCTGCCTAAAATTTTCTTTATAATCTCCGCCTAACCTAAACAGTACATGGTGGATGTCCAAAAATGTATTTATCTGAAAATACTTTTATAACTTGGAATTTTTTTTGCAGCAATAGCCTCCATAAATTATAACTGTCAATGGAAAAAATGATTTGATATGTGTTTGCTTTACATGTGACTTTCCATAAAGGGAACCAATGCTTAAGAGCAGAGCAAACTGACTGAAAGCTATGTTTACTCTTGAGGTATAAAGTACTTTTCTTGTACCTCAAGTCTTTTTTTCTTTCCCCTCTAAAACTTCTCATCAAAATCAGACAATCAGTTTTATAAATTAGTCTGGTTCTTATTTTCACTGTTGCAAATTTTCTACTAGAGAAAAGTAAGTAACCCTTAAGTGTTTTTATTACCACAACCTGGAAGAATGCTCAAAAATCATAAAAGATGGGCAATAACATGAAATTTTAAACAATAAATCATCAGCTATAAATCATCGAAGCAGCAAATACAAGAAACAGCTTAATAATTACAAAGTCATTACTAAGAATTATATGTAAATAGAAGCTAATAATATGCTGCATTAAGAGACTTTGGTTGTATATTTCAATCACTGGTTATTGGTTTGGTTAAGGTGATAATATATGATCAGTGTAATTTATAGCTGATTAACAATCCCTGATCCTTTTCCTTTCTAGCTGATTTTATCTAAAGCTTCAGATTCCCATGTATAAAATACAAACAGTAACTCAAAGGCAGTTGTTACTGTTTTTTTTAGTGTTCAGAAACTTTATTAAGTAAACTACCTAATGGATTTTTTAAGTGATCAGATATATTAGGAAGTTCTGTGCATTATGCTAATCTTATCCTGAAAATTCCAGATTTATCTTTAAGAAGCTTCTATATATTTAGAAGTTTATTTACGTTACAGTTCAGAAACTACTGCATCATTTATATGAAAGTAAATAGGGATTTAAGGAAGTATTTTTAGTAAAATAAAAAGTAAGTGACACAGAAGACTGTAAAAACAAAATCTCTATGAGGTCAAGGAGGTGGTGGGAAAGTTATTAAATAACAGAAGTCACTAGACAACAAGAGGTGTATTGAAGGACAAAATGCATCGTGCAGACAAAACTGCTACAGGAATAGTGAGAGGCGGCATGAGGTGGGGTGGGAAGGCAGGCACCTGGGATGGAGTGGGGTCCTGCTGGCATCGACACGCCAGTATAGAGAGCAGGGGCATGGAAAGATTTCACATTAAGGCTCAAAAAAGCAAAAGAAAAGTTCAAAAATAGGAATTATTTTTAAGAGTAAGAGAAAGATTCTTCTACTGTGAAGCAATGAGAAGTGTGTGGTATGTAAACTGAGCCACGCTTGCATGCCAGACAGAGCAAAAATTCCTTATTCCTTAAAAAATATGAAGCTGGACTTCTGCTTCTAGAGGGATGAAGTAAACATGTTTTTCCTGAGTCCCATTAAGTAAAACTAAAAGCCTGTACCTTTATCTGTAACGCAAACATAAGTAGACTCTGAAAAGTGGAGAGAAGAGACCGCCCAGCCAAGAACCTAAGGACCAGGGAAGGACACGGCCATGAGTGGCTTGGACTTTCTTTCTGCCTCATTATCCCAGAGTTGTGGCTGAAGAAACCAGCCCTGGAAACACCAACAGGCAGATAAATACCTAGATAAATCTCCAACAGAAGCCTGCGGTCTCCAGCCGGAGGACCACGAGAGCAGAAGCTTGAAGGACAGAAAGCTTTTAGATGGCAACAGGTCTGCTCCAGCCACTCACATACAGGAGGGCTGTGACTCTGCCCCCTCCACACCCCCAGAGGCCAAGTGGGGGTCAACCCCAGCCAGCCTGTGACAAAGCACCCATCGCCCTTTCAGTGTGATGTCACAGAGAGCTGGGAGGGGACCTGGGCCTGTGATCTCACTGGGCGGTGAGGGGCCCACGTGGTGCTAGCAGTTAGTGGTATTGGCGGGGTTGTTAGCAGAGACCACATAAGGAGCAGTAACAAAGACTTCTTGTCAGTGCCGGTGGGGATTGCCCTGAGAGTGCGGAGGTGGCCCTCAACTTGAGAGTCCACGGGGGCCAAGAGGAAAACCCGGACCCCAGGCCATTTATTCCAGAGAAACAAAGATGTAGAGTCACCCCAAAATCTTTACGCAAATATTTGCAGCAGCTTTATTTGAAGCAGCTAATAACTGAAAACAACCCAGACATCTTTCAACAGGTGAGTGGCTAAACAAACTGGTACATCCATATGTTAGAATATTACTCTGCAAAAAAAGCAGAAGAACTGTTGATACACGGAGCAACCTGGATGGATCTCCAGAGCTTTATTCCGAGTGAAAAATAGCCAATCCCAGACGGTTATACCCTGTAATTCCATTTAAATATCACTCCTGAGATGACAAAACTCCATACATAGAGAACAAATTAGTGGTTATCAGGTGTTAAGGAGAGTGTGGAGGTACAAGGAGAATGTATTTGGCTACTAAGGGCAACGTGAGAGATGCTCCTGGCCAGCATGTTCATTAGATCAACACCAGCATGCTGTCGGTGACATCACTTTGCTTTGTGTTTCTGCATCACTATAGCTTCCTGTTGGGGACCTTGGATAAAGGTCACATGGGATCTCTCTGATTATTTCTTACAGTTCCATGTGAGTCTACAATTATTTCAGACTTAACATGATTTTAAAGATGTGTGGGATTAGCAGAGGCAGACGGATAAAAACCGAGCGCCTACTGTAAAGCACAGGGAACTATATCCTGTGATATCCTGTGATAAACCATCCTGTGATAAAACATCATGGAAAAGGATATGAAAAAGAATGTATATACATGTCTAACTGAGTCACTTTGCTGTACAGAAGAAATGAACACAATGCTATAAATCAACTACACTTCAATAAAACCTTAAAAATAATAAAAAAATGTGGAATGAATCAGGTGGTTTTTCTGCTTTTCAAAAAGACCAAAATTGGGCTTCCCTGGTGGCGCAGTGGTTGAGAGTCCGCCTGCCAATGCAGGGGATACGGGTTCGTGCCCCGGTCCGGGAAGATCCCACATGCCGCGGAGCGGCTGGGCCCGTGAGCCATGGCCGCTGAGCCTGCGCGTCCGGAGCCTGTGCTCTGCAACGGGAGAGGCCACAACAGTGAGAGGCCCGCGTACAGCAAAAAAAAAAAAAAAAGACCAAAATTAACTTACCAACCATTAGTCCCCTTTGAGGAAAACCAGCTCATCATACATATTTCAGTATTGATTCCCTCACCATCATAGTATTTCATAAGAATAGTTGACTGGTGTTAGTGGTATAGGGTTGTAGCTACTACAACCCAAGATACTGCTGTCCTTTACCAAAAAGAGCTCAGTCTCCCCTAAGATGTGGTCTCCGGCTCTGTGGTACGCAAAACCCAGCGGAATGGGAACACCAATTAAAACACACAGAGCATATTTAGCTCTAGGTCCTTTTATTAACTGCAGCAAGAGCAGAAACGGGATAGTCATTAGAATGATTTTACCATAAAGATATTCTTTTTAACCAACAGCAAGTGTATATGAAGGATCTGTATATCAAATGTCACAAATGTACTTTAAACATTACAGTCTTGATCTAATCTTAAAGTGTGCCAAGATGGTTAATATTTGGTAGTTAACTGTGAATTAAAGGAAGAGATAAGGGAAGATGTGAGAAAGGTTTGTGATATTTCAGATGCATAGTATATTTCTGGTATACGTGTATAATTTATACTTGAAAGACAAATTGCTTTGCTATTTGCCTGTATTTGCAACATTCATTATAGTATTAGACATGTGAGTAGTGGACCCAAAGGATTGGCAGAGATGACGGCTTAATAACACCAGGTTACATATGTGTTTACTTGGACATAACAGCTACACATGAGAACAACACAGTTTTCAATTTCACTTAATGGCACTGAGTGGAACACGTAGCATCAAATGTAGGAGATGTGCCATTTCACCTTTGATGTTCAGAAGTCTTCAAGGAGACCAAGTAGAGAATAGAGAAACAAATTAAAATAAAATAAAGTACCCTTAGCCCTGGTAACTTAAAAAAAACACTATCAAACTGTGGCATGTTTCCTTCTCCAAGCACTTTTCAAGTGCAAATATTTTTGCTTTTTTTTTAATATACTTTTTATAAATTTATTTATTTATGTATTTTAGGCTGTGTTGGGTCTTCCTTGCTGCACGTGGGCTTTCTCTAGTTGCGGTGAGCGGGGGCTGCTCTTTGTTGCGGTGTGTGGGCTTCTCATTGCGGTGGCTTCTCTTGTTTCAGAGCTCAGGCTTTAGGTGCGTGGGCTTCAGTAGTTGTGGCACACGGGCTTAGTTGCTCCGAGGCATGTGAGATCTTCCTGGACCAGGGCTCGAACCCGTGTCCCCTGCATCGGCAGGCGGATTCTTAACCACTGCGCCACCAGGGAAGTCCCTTTTTGCTTTATTTTAAATATCGATTTATGACTGCACATTTTGCATAGTGTTGTATTTTTTGCATATAACATTTTGTGACAGATCCACTTCCACCTTCTTTGCCCATCTTTGCGTTAGTTCTGTGCAGAGGAGCTGACTCGGGCCCAGTTCTGCTTGTTGAGATGTCAGGAGAGGTTATTGTAGGCAGCAAGGAAGCTACATTTATTCTGTGCGAAGAGTCAAGCACACAAGGAGAAAATCTTTTGCCACCAAAGTTTACTGCTTTGCCCCCTGCCTTGGCATTTGGTTTTGACTCTTGCTGTAGAAGCCAAATTGTGATCATGAGGTGACAAGTCAAAAAATGTACTGTCAGCAGGCTGTACATAACAGAGCAGAAAAATGGAGAGCTTGGGTTTTGGATGTATTTGCTGAGCAGCTGAACCAAAGCCAGCCAGCAGCCCCCTACCTGGGACAACTTGTTAGATGGGAAAAACAAACCACAATCTGTGGAAGTCACTAGTAATTCGGTATCTGTTACCTGGTACTTGAAGCAAGTGTGGCCCCGAGTGTGAGGCATGATGCACACTACTGGTTAATCCTCACATAGGTAAGTATAAACGCTATGGAATGTTTCACAGCAGATTCACCACAGGTTTTTTTATTTGTTTGTTTGTTTGTTTGTTTTTGTAAATTATTATTCTGGTTTATCTGCTTTTAACAGACTGGAGGTCTTCACCTTTTATAGAGAGCAGGGAACACCTCTGTGCATACCAGTTTCCTGGCCTTATATCTTTAGGTAACTTCACTGAAGTGAATTTACTAGTTCAAGAGATAGGATAAACTGTAAGGCTTTCCATACATTTAAGGTAGTTAAGTTAGATACTTTTATTCACATGTTACTGAAGAAAGAATGAACACTTTCAGGGATATTAAATGATTTGCCTAAATCCACAAAGAAAACCCAGGATTTAAAACCAAGCTTTCAGGTTCTGTTTATTTCATCTTTCAAATATCCTGCAGCCCTCCGCAGTGAGATCGAGGGAACAGCACACAGAAACACTCAGCTATAGAAGACATCAACTATGAAATGCTTTTAGGACTCTCCACTGCCCTTCTCTGCAACTGCGTCTCCCTTTTGCTTATCTTTTGGCCTCCATCTGTCAAGCATTTTCTGCTCAGGCCTCCAGGGGGTCCAACCAGGACCTCTCTGCTCAGGGTCATCTGATAAATTGCATCTCTTTGAGAGTATTAATCTTCTGGAGTAGTTCTCAAACTTTGACCACAGAACTCTAGGACCACAGGTCCCTGAGATCATTTTAAGGGACCCATGAGATCAAAACTATTCCTATAGTTCCTTTGCCTTTTCCACGACGTTTTATCTACAGCAATGGTATAAAAGCAATGAGAGATAAACTGCTGACACCTCAGCGTAAAACAAAGCATTGACACCAAAATATACTAGTACGCACTGTACATTTTACTGTCACAAATTAACTTTTTTTTTTTTTTTTTTTTTTTTTTTTTTTGCGGTACGCGGGCCTCTCACTGCTGTGGCCTCTCCCGTTGCGGAGCACAGGCTCCGGACGCGCAGGTTCAGCGGCCATGGCTCACGGGCCTAGCCGCTCCACGGCATTTAGGATCTTCCCAGACCGGGGCACAAACCCGTGTCCCCTGCATCGGCAGGCGGACCCTCAACCACTGCGCCACCAGGGAAGCCCCTTAACTATTTTTTTTTAAAAGGTCAGTTTCATTTGAGTGTTCTTTTTTTAAATTTATTTATTTATTTAAATTTTTGGCTGCGTTGGGTCTTCTTTGCTGCATGCAGGCTTTCTCTAGTTGCGGCGAGCAGGGTCTACTCTTCGTTGCAGTCCACCCTCTTCTCATTGCGGTGGCTTCTCTTGTTGCAGAGCATGGAGCACTGGCTTCAGTAGTTGTGGCACGTGGGCTCAGTAATAGTGGCTCGTAAGCTCTAGAGCGCAGGCTCAGTAGCTGCGGCACACGGGCTTAGTTGCTCCGAGGCATGTGGGATCTTCCGGGACCAGGGCTCGAACCAGGGCTCGAACCCGTGTCCCCTGCGTTGGCTTAACCACTGAGCCACCAGGGAAGCCCCCATTTGAGTGTTCTTGATGAAGCAATAAACATTTATTTTATTAAATTCTGATCCTTGAGGGCAAGTCTCTTTGACATTCTGTGTGACAAATGGGAAGGTCCCATAAAAAACTTCTGCTTGCATTCCAAAGTAGAATGGTTGTCTTTAGAACAAGCTCTTTGAGATTAAGTTGTAAGCTGAACTAGCTGATTCTTTATGATAAACACATTTTTACTTGAAAGAATAACCGACAAACTATGGTTATTCACACTTGGGCACTTGACAGATATTTTTGTGAAAATGAGCAGAGTGAACCAAACAGTATTGTTGTCAATGATACAATTCAAGATTTTAAGCAAAAATTAGAGTTTTAGAATACTCGGCAACTGAGAGCTTGGTACCCTCTTAATTATTAAGGACTTTCCTGATGAGATTGATGGTGATGTTAGTGAACATGGTGTTCTGATATTGTATATTGCATTTGGAAGATCTTTATAATTTAGCAAACCAATATTTTTCAAATGATCAGTATGTAGGGTTACAAAATAAAGCACAGGAGAAGACCTGTTCAGATTGCAAGGTAGAACGATGGATTTTGATGTATCAAAATACAAAAAGTTATTAATATGACTGACTCTATATTGCACTAGCCTGTAAAAAAACACAAGTTGTTAAGTTTTGGTGTAGTATGAAAAAAAAGATCCACGATTATCTTTCCAACTATGTCTGGGGGAGGTCAAATTGTCATCAAATGCTTCAACCAAAGCAGCACATTAAAATGGATGCAACACAGAAGTAAATACAAGAACTTAGCTGTAATCGATCCAGCCAGACACTGAAGACATGTATGAAATATAAAACAGTGCCACCCTTCTCAACAATTTTTTGTTTGGAAAAACATGCTTTTCATAAAATATGTTATTTCTTAATATCTAACAGGTTTTTTATTATTTAAAACACATTAAGAAATATTTTTAATTGCCTCATTTTAAATTTCTAGCATTGTATCTATGTATATATCCTACAGAAACAAATGTCTTTGGAGTCCTCAAAAAATTTTAGGAGTATAAAATATTCCTGGGATCAAAAAACTTTAAAAACTTGGTCTAGCATACTTGCTTTCCAGGTAGCACTTGTGTTTTCACTACCTCCCTTACTTTTTTAAAAATTCCAAAGTAGAGAATATCAGCCGTCTTTCAAATGACATGACTGCGAACATGAGGAAAGTAGCTTTTATTAAAGAAAAGTTTAATGGCTCTCGCTGAAGTGTCTTCTGCAGAAGCATAAAGCGATTCTTCGGGGCAGGAACACCCACAACCCCCTTTTTGAACCAAACCTCAGGTGGCTAAAGGATCTGACAGGATTGGCCTGTTCCTCTTAGAATTTCCAAAAAGAGGTGATAGAAGAGCTACAGATGGACTTATATCTACAAATAGAAATGCTGCAGATAGAAGGAGACTTAGCGAATTCAGTCCCTCTCGTTTGCTATGTAAATAAGGGAACTGAAGCCCAGAAGCGCTATGTGATGGCTATGCAGGCACACAGCAAGGTGGCGCATCTCGAACTGGAGACTCTCTGTCTCTTTCTGTGGTATCACATATTGGGAAAATAACTTTTAATAAAATTGTATTTTTGCTTTTTGACATTATGATGGGGTTGACCGTAATCTCATCTCAGTTGATGACTTCATCTTTCACATGATTTCTTGTGGGTAGAGGCTACTACACAATTACTGGTAGTACAGCATAACTTCCAGAGCTATTGTTAACTTGAAACGATGAGTCAGTGCAGGATGACCTTTGCTTATCAAATATAGAAACAGAAGTTCCTCCAGATATTCATGTATTCTACATGCCTGCAGGTCTGCACAAGCTTCGGGAGTCCCCGTGAGTTCGCATCAATGCTTAACTCAAGCAACTTTTGTCTTGTAACTTTTCCATGCCCTTCCTTCTTTCTGTCTCATGACTTGGTTGAGACTACAATGGATCTTCTCTACAGAAGCTGTGTCACATAAGGAAAGCATATTACGTTTTTCAAAGTCATGCAGTCTTTTATCACTGAGAATATTTAACGTGCTGAAAAATAAACTAATTTAATTAAAATAAGAATAATCATGCCAGTTGGATTCCTTCCTATATGAAATTCTTTCATTTTTGTTGTCTTGTGACCATATATTAGACCCATACCTTGGAACAAATTCTCACAGAGGCCTGTAACTGATCATAAAGTAAATAAACAAGCAAGTGTGAACAAAAATAAAATATATGTAATGCCACAAGTGGGGAAAAACAACTCAGAAGAATGTCTCCTAGTGTTTATGTGGCCTTAGCAGCAGCTGTGTGCACCTGTAACTGAATATAACCACCAGGGCGGTGAGTATGCAGCGCTACGTGATGTGAACACTTGACAATCACGTTTTTAGTTTTATTAGTGTGCACTATTCAATAGTTTAACTCACGAGACAGATTTACTTTGAAAATTAAAAATACCAGTATCTTGTGAGTGTGGGTGAAGGTGGTAGTGGGGTATGTGGTATATGTACTAGAAAATAGCCAGTGTTTCACCATATGTTCTCAAAACTCATTTATTTTGAAGAGGTGGGAAAAAAATTCTTGGAACCTTCAGGTAGTCCAGTGATTTTCTTACATTGCATCTGATAAATCACTTGGTGCTATTGTGGGCATAACTATATAAAAAATAACTGGCACCCCTCCTACCTTTCCCTGCCAACACACAAATGCCCATAGAAACTCAATATTATCCTAGGATGAAAACCAACACATTTTCTGCAAGATTATTTGTATTACTTATATGGCCAAAAATTTTTTTTTTGATAAATATCCTTGGTTATTTTTAGTGATCGGCAAGCTCATTCTGTTCTCTGAAAGAATTCTCTCTTCAGAGCTCTGCTATCTCTGTTTGATGGATTCCTCATACATTGGAAAGGGGCAGTAACATTTTTTCCCCAAAGTGGAGTTTAATAAAGTTAGTATATCTGAACCTATTGTAAAGGTATCAATTATCCAAAGGATGAATCAGACTTTTTATAAGGGAGTCTCACCCACAGAGTTATAACTAAAGATAGAATTATAGAAACACTTTGAGTACAAGTTAATGGGTGTCTGTCTTTTTTTTTCTTTTTGGCTGTGTTGGGTCTCTGTTGCTGCACGTGGGCTTTCTCTTGTTGCGGAGCACGGGCTCTAGGCACACGGGCTTCAGTACTTGTGGCTCGTGGGCTTTAGAGCAAAGGTTCAGTAGTTGTGACGCACAGGATTAGTTGCTCCGGGACATGTGGGATCTTCCGGGAGCAGGGCTCGAACCCGTGTCCCGTGCATTAGCAGCCGGATTCTTAACCTCTGTGCCACCAGGGAAGTCCCTGTCTGTCTTTTAAAAATCAAAATTTTAGGGCTTCCCTGGTGGCAAAGTGGTTGAGAGTCCGCCTGCCGATGCAAGGCCCGAGGGTTCGTGCCCCAGTCCGAGGAGGATCCCACATGCCGTGGAGCGGCTGGGCCCGTGAGCCATGGCCGCTGAGCCTGTGCGTCCGGAGCCTGTGCTCTGCAATGGGAGAGGCCACAACAGTGAGAGGCCCGCGGCCCGCCAAAAAAAAAAAAAAAAAAAAAAAAAAAAAAAAAAAAAAAAAAAGTCAAAATTTTTAAAGCCATGAGGATCTTGGCGAACACGTTTGTTTTATTATTTAGGACAAAGATGATAAATAGAAAAGCCTACTCTGACAATAGAATCTTTCCAAGCTTAGTTATCTGAACACCTCAGCAGCATTGCCAGTTATTATGTATGTTTATATTTAATATTAATGAAGATGCCTGATATTTGGGCCAGAAAATGATGTAGCTGCTCCACTGGGCTGCTGTTTTGAAGAATGTGTTCTTTCAATCAATGATAGTATTGTCTTAGGTCTTTGAATCGCTCACTTTAATAAACTCGAAGGTGAAAACAACATTAAAATTATAAAATTTCTATTCTTTGTCACCCATTCATTTGAGCATTTATTTCCTACTTTGTGATAATTACTCTTTTAAACACTGGAGATCAAATATTGATATCTATGTTTCTATCTATCTATCTATGTATCTATGTATCTATCTATCTATCTGTCTATCTATGTATCTATCGACTGCACCGCCTGGCTTGCAGGATCTTTGTTCCCCAGCCAGGGATCGAACCCAGTCTCCGGAAGTGAAAGCACAAAGTCCTAACCACTGGACCTCCAGGGAATTCCCTCGATACCTATATACGAGGAAGAAAAAAAAAAAAAGTATAGCCTCTGCCTTTGAGGAGCTTACAGTCCAATAAAATCCAGAGACCATTACGGCTAGGGCGTTAGCTCATCAGATATCTTTGTTAACGTCTGGGTGTGTGTTACTATGAATTCTGCTTGGAATGTGTCAAGGTTAGTTGGGAAAAGCAGGTTGAAGGAAGGGTAGGGAGGACTGAATGCAGTGCATTTATTTCACATTTTTAGACGGCCTGGCCCTAGCAATAGTCCCTCCACTGTCTTTGCCCTAAAGTTGGTTAGAAAAAGCCAAAAGCCAGAGAATAAAAGCACACTTTAAAAAAACTTACAGCTACGAGAAAGAAATGTATAGCACAATTGCTGGAAGATCTATTGTCAGGGAACAATTTGAGAAGATATGATTTCAGTCCTGAAACTATTGCCTTTTAGGAGAGCAAGAAAACCCACACATTAATGATCTTTTTTCTTAATTAATTAATTAATTTTTGGCTGTGTTGCGTCCTCGTTGCTGCCCACAGGCTTTCTCTAGTTGTGGCGAGCGGGGGCTACTCTTTATTGTGGAGCATGGGCTCTAGGTGTGCAGGCCTCAGTAGTTGTGGCACACAGGCTCAGTAGTTGTGGCTCGTGGGCTCTAGAACGCAGGCTCGGTAGTTGTGGGGCACGAGCTTAGTTGCTCTGCGGCATGTGGGATCTTCCCGGACCAGGGATCGAACCCTCGTCCCCTGCATTGTCAGGTGGATTCTTAACCACTGCACCACCAGGGAAGTCCCAAGATCTTTGACATGAGAAAAATTTAAGTCCTCTGAGGAGAGTTTGTTGATCTCTGATAGTTTGGTTTACTGTCTGAAAGCTGTTTAGCAGTGCCAAACAGGCCCCAAAGAAGGGGGGTGCCAAGGACTCAACTGTGACGATTGCAATGTCTGAATACCAGTCACAGACACAATCTCGCTCTGAGCCCCTGCTGCGATGCAGCCTCAAGAGCCTGGCGTGTGTGTTTCTTCCCTCCCAGCCTCCACCCTTGTCACCCCTCCCCTGTGGCTGTCAGTCATCCTTAATGCAACCGTTTAGGTAAAATGAGCTGCTTGGAAGCTCTCTCAAAGGATTCTGGCTGTGATAATACCTCTGCCTGGGTAGACAGAGGTATTGATGATCTTGAAGAAAATAGTAAACTTCTGAGGGAAATCCATCAGGTATATGCTAAAATCTTGGTGCAGTGACATCACTGAACAAGAAACAAATAAACACCAAGACTCCCTATTAAGCCCTTGCCTAAAACTAAGAGGGTAGTGATAGCAGTAGCGGTGTCCAAGAGGAAGGGAAAAAGGAAGGATCAGACAATGTTTAAAAAGAAAACCTTGCATGGAGAACACATGTTTATTCAAGCGGGGCTCAGTTTTCAGTTTAGATTCCAAGCAAAAAATTTCTCATCCTTCCAAAAGATTATGGAATAATCCTAATCAACCTGACCTCTTACTTCATCACAGTGTGGAAGCCCTGTTCTTAGGGGCCTGGGGAGTTTGTAATCTGGGATTCCCGTCTACCGGACTTCAGGGGATACAGCACCCTTTGAAATGTGCATATTGTGTGTGTAAATGTGTATTTTCTACTGAAAAGGCTTATAGCTTTTATTAACTACTCAAGGGACCCTCTGACTCCAAAAAATTTAAAGCCACTCTTGCTTATAAAACCCTCTTAATCAGAAAATACAAAGGATTCACTATAGATCGAGACTGTGACAAAATCACCCAACCCACCTGTATTCTGAATTGTATTTTCAGAATACAGTTTCCACAGAAATGTCTGGATAAAGAGAAATTGCCTAAAAGCTGCCCTATAAACAATACATGAGCAACTTCCTAGACTCATGAGCTCCCAAGTAGGGAGTAGTTACCTACCAGCAATGCACATGAGACTAGAGCCATGTGGAACCCAGAAAGGTAGGTAAAAGGTGATCAGATCAAGTCCCTTAGTCACACTACACTTGGGAGTTTTAAGCTGCTATCTACCGGACATCTACTACATGGCAGTTACTGAACTAGACACTATGTATACATTAATTTACACGTGTCGTTTTCATATATAACAACAGATTCAGTAACTTTCTTCTTGCTGTTTGGGTGTTTTCTGTGGGTCCCTGGGGCTCAGACCATAAAATACAGCATCACTATATGAATCAGCTCAGGCTGCCATAACAGAGTACCCCAGGCTGGGTGGACCTAAAAGCCGAGAACAGCAAGCACTTCCACCCCCCAAAGCAAAGTGTTGGATCACTTATATAAGATGGACTAGGAAATGGTGAATCCAAACCTGTCACCACTAGCCAGTCACTCCCCTCTAACCTACAAAGAGAGCTACGGAGCCCAGGGATGTCAGGGGGCTTATTTTGGAGAGGGTGGCTGATGTGCGGTGGACTTCCCCTGCCTCACCACCACCACTCTCCCTCTCACCAAGTGACAGAGATCCAAGAACATTCCTCAGAGGGCCGGCATGCATTCCCTAGGGCTGGGGAGACCCAGGCAGGGGCTGTTCTTGCTAGGAGAGATCTAATGGTAAGAGGCTGCCTGGAGCTGGAAGATCAAGAGAGCAAGTTATACTTCCATCCATGGCAGAGCAAAAATGGGTCTCTGCTATGGACCAATTATGGACTTCATGGAAGGGACACAGCCTGGAGTCGTTTGGAAGGGACCCTACCCAGGAGGACTGTCTAGAGGTAAGATGGGTCCCACAAAGGGAGGAAGCACCAGAAGTTCAAGTGCTGAGTGGGGAGTCATAAATGCCCTGATGGATGGACACATGGCCTGCAGCAGCAGCACTGCAGTAACCAGTGTGGAATCAATAAAGTCTGCTTGCACCTCTGTTTTGTTTAAGGGGTACCAACACCGTGTTGCTACTATATCAATCAGGAGGAATATTTTCTCCTGTCTTTCGTGTCGTCTACATTCCACCTTAGAATATACCAAAGCAGCATCACATAAGTGGAAAAGGTGGAGAAAGGGGGAAGAAAAGGAGCCAACCATCTCCCCCCACTGCCCCACCCACCGTAAGCTTCCTGAAGCAGGTGTTAGTTGGTGGAGGCAGAAGAGGAATTGGGCAAGAATTAAAATGTTATTATGGTGGATGGAACTGAACTTAACTTTTACATAATATAAAGGTAGTGTGACTATACATCTGATTTGCATGTGGCAGCCCTAATTTTCACCTCATGCCCTCATGTAGATAAGAGCCATCCTTTTCACTTTCAACAGGAACATGGTTTGGATGATAAATTATATGGTATCCAATCCAGGAATGACGCAAAAATATATGGTATCTAGTTTGGAAATTTCATCCACAGATGAGAAGAACCAGTGACTCTTTCAGACACAAAGCAGAGAAGGGTGCTTTGTTTCTTACATACGAAGTAAATATAACAATGCGAGGAGAAAAAAGAGGAATTTTGTTTGTGGTATATTTTATACAGATAGTTATAGTAAACTTTGTAATTAGCATTCTAGATTGTATCTTTCTTTCTAAATGCAGTCATACTTAAGAGATTGTTTTACAGTTTTGATCTTGTTTCCAGGTAAATGGGACCTTTTTTTATTGTCACATAGAGTTATCAAGATCTGTATGAAACCTGCTTAACTATTACAATCAAGATTCTTGTTACCAGGGACTTCCCTGGTGGCACTGTGGTTAAGAATCTGCCTGCCAATGCAGGGGACACGGGTTCAAGCCCTGGTCCGGGAAGATCCCACATGCCATGGAGCAGCTCGTGCGCCACAACTACTGAGCCTGTGCTCTACAGCCTGCGAGCCACAACTACTGAAGCCTGCACGCCTAGAGCCTGGGCTCCGCAGCAAGAGAAGCCACCACAATGAGAAGTCCGTGCACCACAACAAAGAGTAGCCCCTGCTCGTCACAACTAGAGAAAGCCTGCGCACAGCAGCAAAGACCCAACGCAGCCAAAAATAAGTAAATAAATAAATAAATTTATATATTAAAAAATCTGGTTACCACAATGGACAAAGTAATGTAAGCAGATTGTGTTACACAATTTTTTATCTAAAGGTTATTTCTACCTGGGTGCATTTCTCATTACATAAGGGACAAGAAAACCAGGGAAAATTCTACAAAGTTCTTGCCCTAAATAATTATACCTAGAAAATATTTCTGTCATTTCAACTGAAAATATCTTACCTCGTATGTACGGCTGTTTTGCAGAAAATTACTTTCAATTAACTGGTTTTAAAATTAAAATACTCAGGCTTCTCTGGTGGTGCAGTGGTTGAGAGTCCGCCTGCCGATGCAGGGGACACGGGCTCGTGCCCCGGTCCGGGAGGATCCCACATGCCGTGGAGCGGCTGGGCCCGTGAGCCATGGCCGCTGAGCCTGCGTGTCCGGAGCCTGTGCTCCGCAACGGGAAAGGCCACAGCAGGGAGAGGCCCGCGTACCGCAAAAAAAAAAAAAAGAATGACTTCCAGGGATCTGACTAGTTTAGCCAGAGTACAGTGGTTATCAGGTTTAGGCAGTAAGACTAATTCCAAAAACCGCCACTAATGCACTGAGTATAGACAATTTCCCACTGAGTTAGAAAAAAAAAAAAAAAAAAAAAAAAAATATTCATGTAAAGAGAGAGACATGTAAATATTTTAGCTGTGGATTACATTGTAGTAGCATAATCTGTCGTAGAGACCATCCTCTTCCACCAAAACAGTCTGAGGAAACAGGTGTAGAACAGATTATACTCCATTTAAAACATTGCTTGCTTTATTGTTTTTAAATAGGCTTATGTGAAACTGTGCCCGCTGGGAAAAAATGAAATCAGAATGAATCATACACCCAAAGGTCATTGATCTAAAAATACAGGTCCTGTGAAAGGGATAAACATGTTCAACTTAGTGGAAGTCATCAAGTGAGAAGACTTTAGAATCCTTCCAAACCCTTTAAGCCTCCGAGGTTGTTAATTAATTTATCAGGAACAGAGAAGGCAGCCACTGCCTGGTGTCTCGGCGCGGGGACAGAGCAGATGCAAAGTGACCCTGCCAAAGGGGGACCGAGATCAAGGGGCTCCGCTCTGCACGGCAGGGAGGGAGAAGCATCTGTGCGAACACCCGGAGAGCTGAGCCTCGGTCCCCAGGCTTCTCTGGGGAAGGCAGACCTGACAGGTCCGCAGGAAGCGCTGTGGATGGTGGCGCTGGGCGGCTGCACTTCCGCAGCGGAAAACTAGCTGGTGGAAGCAGGCCAGCGCTGTTGTCATCAGGGCAGCGAACAGAGCCCCCAAAGCGAGGAGAGTCCGGCGTCCCTCCTGGAGATGCAGCTACAGTTGTTCTGGAGCTAAAGGAGCAGGGAGGGGCCTGCTGGTGCGGAAAGAGGTGGCAGGAGTTGCTAGTTGGTCTTGTTTTTTTAATTGTATTTTTGTAACCGAGCCGCCTACCAACAGACGACGTTCTCTGATAAGTATGAGAGAGAATATTAGGTATGATTTCAGAGTTGCGATAGCTTGATGTAAACAGCTGCCTTGCCTCACAGAAAGCTAACGGGGTAGATCTCTCTTTTACAGATGCTTCGGTAACAGAAAACTGTCTTTGGATGATACTGCTTTGGTGAACAAGTGTACACAAATAAGGCGGGTTTAATGGTGGGGCAGTGAGATCTGTTTACTCTGGGTGCAGGCTGTTTAGGGACATGTCGTTAGAGAGTGAAAAATAATAATAAAACCAATAAAAGTCAGGGTGACGTTTATTATCACTGTGCTGGTGATTAGTAACATTATCGGAATGACCCCCCGGTATCCGCGGTTCCACATCCGCGGATTCAACACATGAAGGACCCACGGATATGGAGGGCCGACTGTACGTATATGTCTGTCCTGTACAGAAAACTCTGCAGACACACACGTTCACATACAAAGGACCACATGGAGAGCTAACTTTATTGAGAAGTTTATTCGCATTTAAATTGGCAAAATGACCTTCTCAAGATCAAATATAACCCGGTCCAGGGCTCAACACTGGTCTGCCACGAAATCCTATTGTCTCATTGAAAGGATAACAAATATATATTTTTATTTAATTTATTTTTTTTGGAATAGAATCTCTCCATAGGGTTGATCCCTTAAGTCTGTGAGGTAAATCTCCAATTAGTAGATGAGAATATCACAGATTGTGGTTAATAATTTTCCCAATGTCATACAGTTAGTAAACTGTAAGGTAAGAAATTTAATTCAGGTCTTCTGAATCTAATACTTTACTATGATTATAATAAAATATTATTTTAGTAAAGTGTTTTCATAAATTCAGTGATTTTTTAATTAAAATTTTCTCTCTTAATATAAGTAGATATTTAAAATTCAACTCATTTTCTTTGACATATAGAATCAAGGGAAAAAACTAATTTTATTTAAATTCTAATCAAAGTTTTCTTTGCTCTAAGACATACGAAGTCTATGAAATTGCAGATGCTGCAAAATAATTTTTTATTTATGAAGACATAAATATAAAATACTTACAATCACAGGTGTATATATAACCTCACATCTGTGGTGTGTGTGTGCGCGTATGTTTCTGCTCCCTACTACACACTTAATCAGTCAATAGCACATGGGTTCCTCTGAGCTGTTAGCATTTAGATTTTGTAATGAGTAGAACTCAAGAAATGCATTTTCACAGAGACTACCAGAGGATAATTTCTGAAACACCTAACTGACAAATACAAATCTCTAAAATATTCAGTAATAGCGAATTTGTCTTCAATAGTGAATTCTTTTTTAAAAATTTTATTTTATTATTATTTTATTTATTTTTATTTTTGGCTGTGTTGGGTCTTCGTTGCTGCGTGCAGACTTTCTCCAGTTTCGGTGAGCAGGGGCTACTCTTCGTTGCGGTGCACAGGCTTCTCACTGCGGTGGCTTCTCTTGTTGCGGAGCACAGGCTCTAGGTGTGTGGGCTTCAGTAGTTGTGGCTCGCGGGCTCTAGAGCACAGGCTCAGTAGTTGTGGCGCACGGGCTTACTTGCTCCGCGGCATGTGGCATCTTCCCAGACCAGGGCCCGAACCCGTGTCCCCTGCATTGGCAGGTGGATTCTTAAGCACTGTGCCACCAGGGAAGCCCAACAGTGAATTCTTTTCATCTAAAAAATGAGTCTAATTTAATTAATTTTAGAATAAGCATAGAGATAACCTTGGATGTATTAAAAGAAGCATTACATAATCACTGCAGTGAAGAACTCCATCAGTGTGTACAGTCAATGGGGAAAATGGACGAGTAAACCTACATCTACTTATCCTTTTGTTCAGTGCTCTGTTCAAGGAGCTTTTGCAACGTGGGAGAAGGTCATCCACATCCAATCAGGTGTCATGGAAAGTGGTCTGATCTGGGTTATGAAGGTGAGAGTTTCCTTTCTAAAGGGGGGAAGGGGGAGTAAGAAAACTGGTGACGGAGACAGAGGGGACTGTCGTAGATGCCGTGAAGGTGTCGTGGAGCGTGGTAAGCCTGGGGAAGCAAGTTGGTCATGGCCATATCACAGGTTGATCAATGTAGAGGTGCTGGCGCTGGGTGATGTGGAAAGTAGACAGACCCAGAGTGTTAAGAAAAGGAATTTGAATTTATTTCCTATCTGTGGGGAAGAAAGGCAAAAGCTGATAATTCTCCTACAAAATCCTTCTTTCTGGGTCATCGCCTCTCTCAGGACAGGGTGTCGCCACGTGACTGAGTTCCAGTAAATGGAAAGAGCAGAGGCAGATGTCCCTCCTGTGGGGGTGTCCATTCTCTTTCCTCTGCTGGCCCCCGGGACGGTGATGCTCTGAGCATTGTTGGATGCCATGGGTTGAAAGTTCCAGAACCTCTATCAGCCTGATTGCTGCCACTAACACTTGACCTAGACTATTGCATTACCAATGTGCGGTTATTACGACCAGGCCTAGTTATTAAAGAAGTTTGGACAACCCTAACTAAATTGGGAATACACTGGAATATTTCAATCTGGGTTGTGTTACAATCAGAGTGCATTTTGGAATTGTATCTTTAGCAGCAATGATAAGGATGCGAGGCTATCACTTAGGAGGCGACTGTGATGGATTTCATGAGGACCTGGCCTCAGAAAGACAGAGGGTTTTACCTGATGGACAGAAAGTTTCCCACCCTAGCCTCCTCCTCCTCCCTCCCTTCCTTCCTTCCTTCCTTCCCTCCCTCCTGTCCTTCACTTATTTTTAAATCTGAGAGATATGGTGATATATATCTGCCAAATAAAAAGGCAATGGCAATTAATACAAATGGAAAATTGCAAACCCAAGATCTTTAGCAGGTGAATCTGTAAGAGCTGGTGATTGACTGGATGTGGTAGATGAATGACACAAAGAAGTCTAGAGTGACCCACAAGTATGGCTTGTGAAAGTGATTAGATACTGTGTAGGAAATTTCGAGAAGGACCGTGATTGAGATGCGCAGTGAAAAACTTAAGTATTGAGCACATTGACTTTGATTTGGCTCTAAACCAATGAAGAACTGAGGAAGACATGTCTAAAAGATAAGTCGATTTGGAGTTTAGGCAAGAGGTCTGGGCTGTTGATAACTTTGCACTGTCATTTTCGTGTGAAGCCATGAAAACTGGCTGAGGGAATGGCACAGGCCCTCAAACTGGTGATGGGAAATACTGATTTAAAGATGGACAGAAGGAAAACAGATGACCTCAGAGAGCGAAAGGAGTGGCCAGAAGGATGGAAGAAAGAGCAAAATAGCAGGGGATGAATCACCAAAGCTAAAGAAAAGGAGAATTCACGGTCCAAAATTCCACAAAGAAATTCGGATAAGGACTAAAAATAGTTCACTAGATAATACATCTCAAAGGTTGACCTTACAAAGAGCAGTTGGCACGCAGTGGTGGTGACAGACGTCCCAGTGGACTAAGCCGCGGTGGATGAAGGGCTCTACAGCACAGACAGTGACCTCAAACAGCAGATGACTGGATCACAGCCGCAGAGGGATGTTGAGTCAAGGCAGAGATGAGAAGTTTTCTTTTGAATTGAGAACCCTTTACCACCTTGACACTGTGAAAGATAAGAACAGTTCTGCAGGTCTGGAGGGGGAGGTGCTATCTGATGCGTTAAGTCTCTACAGCCAGGGAGAAGGGTGTGTAGGTTTCCCTTAGGCAGGAAGTGATGCCTCTTCCTCACTGAGAGCAAGGAAAGTAAGAGCTGAAGTTTACACAGATTACGTAGCAAGACATTCAGGAGAGACCCTTCCTTTGAAGGTTTCTCTTTCTGTGATAAAGAAGAAGAAACTAGTGGAGGGAAAATGAAATGGTATAGAGGATGAAACCGTAAATGAGAGAGAAGGTGACGGGATGGTAGGTTTGGACATTTGTGGGAAAGCACACTGACCAGGGCATAAAGGGATTTGCTGGGTTGCACTGAGCACCCGGATGGGGCTGGATACCACGTCTTTGCAGGGCCACCTATGTCCACTTGTGTGATTTTCTCCAGCCCGGCAGGACAGTTGGGGAAACACTACCAGAACACCCAGGTGATGGTTTCAATCCAGGCTGAGGCTTGCAGGGCTTTTTAGGTGAATGAACAGGGCAGCAAAAGGGGTAAGTAATGGTGGGTGGAATCTCCGCTAAAATGTCCTGTATGAATGTGGCTCATAATGTCAGCCAATAAATTGCTTTAGATTGTGTTATGCACAGTGTGGACATAATGAGTTGGCACACAGGGTGGAAATGCAGTACCGGAGGGACAAAAATAAAAGCCTGCTTTAATGACTGATTTTTAGTCCATAAAACTTTATTTGAGATGTTAAGGGATAGCCAATGTATTTTACTGCAGTCTTTAAGTGAGCATTTGGTACTGCCCTAAACTAACATTTATATTTCTAACAGCTCTTCCAAAAGATGACAGCTAATTCCATCCTGATGTGCTGGTTCGCCTTTCTATAAAAACAGCCTAAGTTCTTGAACTTGAAATGGTGATAACATATTTTTGCTTTTCACATGTCATGGGTTTTATTTAGCTCCATCTTGCTCTCAGGAGAGGACAGAGTACCAGAGGGAATACATATCTTTTTGAAAATTTTTCTCTTGGCTTTCTTAGCTAACCTACTGCTCATGATGCAAAATCATTCTGATAGAAAATCGTCAGCATGCAAAATTTCATAATCACAAAGAGCATGGTGCTAAACCCACTAGCTGGGTTTTCCGTGTTGCTTCTATCGCCAATAGCCACACTGCTCTACGGTGAGCTTAATGGATGGTGACACATATTGCTGCTTACGTTAACATGAATTCTTTTGACTCCCCCCCCCCCCCCCCCC
>NW_006788863.1:172041-178453 GCF_000442215.2 Lipotes vexillifer
TTCAGCCCCCCCCCCCCCCCGCCGCTTATGAGTACGGGATGGGAGGCAGATGTTTCTTGTAGATTTAAGTGTGTGCTAAACCAAATATCACTTATGTCCTTACTGATTTATGTGAGAGTCTGTTCACTTGTGTGGTGTGGCTGTTTAGTGTTTTGCATGTTTATAAACGTCTTTGTGGACATACATGTGTGTATATGTAGGTCGGTTTATATGCTTTGGGGCTAAAGTCCTAACATTAATTACTGCAGTTGATAAAAATAACTGAGCAGTTATTGAGCACTACTGGGCCAATTGCAGGACTAAGTCAGCTGCGTAAGATAGAAACCCAGCATTTCACCTTTACTGATGTGGAAGCTGGGAATCAGAGGTACGGTCACAAAGCCATACACTATCGGGTATATTAGGGCCAGAACTGACACTAAAGTCCAGGTTTTAAACATACACTCAATTATTCTTCTTAAATTATTCTCAAACTAGCTTTTCAGATTGACTGCAGATAATCAAAGCAAAGAAAATGAATCCCACTTCCCAAGCTGTATATACTTGAATTTTGTCATCTGTGACATCAGATAGCAAAGGTTTGTTAACACTTGTCTGCACTAAATTATACCATTAACCTTTCCGTGGGAAAAATAGCTATAAATGTAAGCATAATTTAAAGCTATGTTCTTCTCATTTTTAGATCGATTAATTAATTTAGTTACACGTATCACCTTCATTTGCCTTTTATTTATAAGACACATGCTCAAAGACTAGGAAATTGTACATGAGAATCAAAAGTCAACAAGGGTTGAATTATCTAGTCAACTTAACCGTTATGTTGAAGGCTATTGTGTGGGGTTCTAAGACCTTCAAAAGAAAGCTACTTTCTGAAGGGGAAATAAGGAAAAGAAATAATACCTAATCCTTCAGTTTGATCAGTCGGGAAATGTCCCCGTAAACTATGATTTATAACCATACTGATGATTAAGATTTGAAAATCTAGAAAAATAAGGTGATATGGTTTACGGCCTTCTCACTGGAATGCATGCAGACATCAGTCAGAAACAATGTTCTGCAAAAAAGGAGAAAAACACTTTTATATGTTTGGTTTCGTTGTTGAATTTCATGATAAAAGCTCTGTGAACAAGATATGATTGCTCCCATTTGAGGTGAGGAAACTGAGATTTGAAGAGATTTTCCTCAAGATCACAGAGCAATAATTTGACTCTAAGGTCATGCTTTTAATCCCATATCCATGCCACCTTCCATGGATTATATAAAAAAGAGCATTTGTCAGTAAGGGTGTTTTGTCGTGTCTTCAGTGCTGTCCATTAAAAGTATTCTAGTTTGCTTGGTAGTTGTACACTTATCACATTAAAAACGCTTGCGTATTGTTTGATGAACTTGATAAAACTGCCTTTTCATAACTTCCCAATCCCATGGTGACAAAGTAAGTTTTAGACAGTAATTTCACTATATCCTTTCCTATTAGGTGAAGGACGCATGATCCATTTACAAGAGTAAGAATTGGAATTGGCTTCATATGACAATGTTTTATGAAATGTCTCCATTTTCCTTTGCCTCATCGCCCCTATGTTAGGTGACAATGTGTCTCTTTACCTGCAGAGCTAAGCACCACCTTCTGAACCACCGTGACCATCAAGGGACCACATCCTTGCGAAGGCTGACGTGCACTTGTCCTTCTACTTTTAAGTGACCTCTCTACTTTTTTAACTCAGTGGGTCACACAAATTAATAATGAAAATAGATTCTCATTCATTTTTGTTGGTCAAAACCAAATCAAAGGTGTGTGAGAAAGGATTATGGAGAATTATGCCTGAAGTCAGAGCAGGCATCAAAATGTGCAGGACCTACTTCTCTTCAGATCCAGTTATTTGAATCATCAGCTCCTCCAGACCAGAATTTCCCAGGGCAGTGGGAAAAGCTCTTGGTGATAACATACCTAAGCATGTTATTATGGACCCTGAGTATCCTTTAAAAGTGGTCATTTAATTTCTTGTGGAAAGCTGACAAATTCCATAGAAACTATTACACACTCTTGTTTATCAAAATGCCTGTACCTCTGCTAGACAAAATAAGTCTCCAACTAAAGTACAGTTCAAGATGACATTGAAAAGAATTTTTCTTAAAGAGGTTGATGATGCGTGGTATTGATTTACTTTTCATTCTCCAATTATAAATAAATTATAAACAATTTGCATTTATTTTTCCTGATAGTGGAAGGAAGATAGTAAAGAAAACTAATTGAATCATACGTGCTGGTCCATTTTGATTTCAATTAAGCTAACAGAGGGCAGGCAGGTTAGCTGGAGAGTAGGGCGAGGTTTCCTAGAATTACCATCCCTAAAATGAACAGGCAGATTTTTTTTTTTTTTTCGGTACGCGGGCCTCTCACTGTTGTGGCTTCTCCCGTTGCGGAGCACAGGCTCGGGACGCGCAGGCTCAGCGGCCACGGCTCACGGGCCCAGCCGCTCCGCGGCATGTGGGATCTTCCCGGACCGGGGCACGAACCCGTGTCCCCTGCATCGGCAGGCGGACTCTCAACCACTGCGCCACCAGGGAAGCCCCGTCAGATTCTTTTTACCCTTATCCTCCCTCCACCAGGAAAACCAAATTCAGCTGCTTTGCAGGGGACGCAGTGGCGCAGAGTGGTGAATCATCCTGGACTTTCTTCTAACATCTCTGTGCCTCAGCTTCCTCGTCTGTTGGTAGAAATAATACTAGAGGTGTTGTGATTTTTATGTGAATAAATGTTTGTGTTACTTATATGTTGGAACCCTATCTCCCAGTGTGACAGTCTTAGGATATGGGGTCTCTGGCATTGGTCAGGGTTAGGCAGGGTTGCCAGGATGAAGCCCTCGGGAATGGCATCAGTGCGCTTCTGTTAGTAGAGTCGAGAGAGAGCTGAAGCCCTAGCCCTCTGCCGTGGGAGGGTAGGAGAGGTTGGCAGTCCGCGGTGTGGATGAGGGCCCTCACCACAATCCAACCGCGCTGCGTCAGTAACCGCTGTGTAGAAGGCACACTTGGTTAGGGCAGAGACACTGGCTAAGATAAAGGGTTATAACGCGCTTAGAACGGTGCTTGGTCCAGAGGGATTTTGCCCCTGAATGTGGGATTTTAGCAGCTTCTCTTCACTGAGAAAAGGACAGAATTTACGTTGTGTTTCCATTTGTCTGATCACAGCACTCTCCCGGAATCAGCTGAGATAAGGAATACGGACTTTCCCCGGCGTCTCCCTCCTCGGCCGCCCCCTCCCTCCGCGATCACTTCGCTCTTTCCACGACCGCTTCAAATGTGCCTCCCGGGGCCTTCTCACTACCTATTGCATATTCCAAGGTGGTACTAGTTTCCGAGCTGCCGTAACAAGTTGCTACCAAGTTGGCGGCTTAAAACAGCAGAAATCTGTCTCCTCACAGTTCTGGAGGCCAGAAGTTCAAACTGAGGTTTCAGCACAGCCATGATCCTTCCAGAAGCTCCAGGGGAGAAGCGTCCCTGGATTCTTGCAGCTTCGGGTGGGTCCTGGCGTTCTGTGGATTGTGGCAGCATCACCCCAGTCTTCAAGGCCAGCGTCTTTGAGGCCAGCGTCTGTGTTGGTCTTCACGTTAATTAACTCTCTCTTCTCCTGTCTGTGTAATCTCCCTCTGCTTCTGTCTTATAACACTTGCGACTAGATTGAGGACCCACTCACTCAGTGCAGGATAATCTCCCCAAATCGAGAGTGTTAATTTAATCACATCTGCAAAGGCCCTTTTTCCTGGTAAGGCAAGATTTACACATTCCATTGATTAGTATCTGATACCTTTGCTTTTGCGTGGCCATTATTCAGACCCCTACATAGGTGATCTCTTCTTTAAATCCACAAATGTGTTGGTATTTTTCTAATGGCACTAATCTCATTTTTTAAAATAATTATGTGTCTAAACTAAACATGTGTAATTGCCTGTTACACTGTGGGTTGGATGAAAGGAAAAAAGTGTGTCCTTTTTTATATCTTTCCCATTTATCCTCCTTAATAACAAGTTCAGAAACTTGCATATGGCTATCAATTTTTATTTAATTACATTTAATAAGCTTTACAATTATAAATATTCCTTATGGTGACTGATATCGAAAATATAATGTACTCATTTTTGATGTATTCCAAATCTGCTTTTGTTATATTCAAGTGCTAAGCCGTAAGTTTACCAAAACAACAAGACCAGGTTCTTATATGCAAAGAGCCCACAGCCTGGCTGGAGAGATGGACAAATGAGGAAATAATCGCGAACAAATGTGAGGATGCTAAATATGCAGAGAAATCGGAGAGAGGCCCTCCCCTGGGGTCACATATCACCTCAGGGCACAGGTGGGCCTAAAATTGCTTCTAATATACCCTATAGAGTAGGGTATATTGCATCCAATTCGCATATTTCTGATCACTAAATACTAGAATCTTGATTAACAGAATGAATATTATTCATCTGAAATGTGTATGATGTGTAATTACTACCTAACATTTTAGCGACTGTGATCCTAGTTCTTTGACATATTATGCAGAATAAAGGCCTCCTCCCTTTCTCTTTCCTTCTAAAAACATAATTCCATTTGGCTGCAATGTCTTGTTCTTTGCTGAGATGATAAACAAGCATCTTATATCTTGGTTTACTGACTTATTTATCTGCCTCCATTGTAAAAGTAATTGTGCCCTCACCGGAGAGTTGGATTGTCTTACAATGTCTGCTCAACCTTCTGAACTCACCCTCAAGTGAAAATCCAAGTGGGATGAAAGAACCTTGATCTCTTTCTTTCTGATCCTGTGGTAATTGGCCCTCTGACGTGGGGAATAACAGTAGCTACTCCTCTCGTGATAGGCCTTTTAGAATTTTTTCTCCAAGGGGCCTAAAGGGCATTGACTTTAGTTCAGAGGGATTGCAGAGGTATGGGAATTACTTTCTGGTTACTACTATATTTTCATATATGATGATTTTCTCTTCCAATAATTTATTCCCAAATATATAAACAACAAGGATACTCATTTTATTTGTGGCTTTCAACCTTAATAGCATTATTACATCCTGATTTTTACTACATTTTATAATACTTTTGCTCCCTTCACTCAAAAACATCTTCTATTCTGCGTGTCTCTCCCTGGTAAAAAGTTCTCACTTGGGTCTAGATAACAATAAATACAATAAACCCGTTTGTTTTGAACATTTTTGTTAAAGAAAAATTTTGCTTGACACTTCGTAAAGACAGTAAGGAAGGCTTTATTCAAGAGGGACTCCTGAGCTAGAGATCAGGCTCAGATCCCGACGAAGGAAACGTGAGGACTTAGGCCAGGGCCAGGTAGGGGTCAGTGGGGGGATTACTAAGAGAAGCGTGATGGCTGCGGGGCTTCTGGCTAAGCAGCCTGGCGGGGTGCTTGCTGAAGGTGGGTCAGAGATCAGATATCCAGAGTGGGGCATGAGGGATCTGATCAGCTATCAAGAGTGGATGATTCTGGCTAAACTGATTTAGCAGGATTCTTGCTAAAAATTGGAACTTACAAGGCCGGAGCCCCCGGGAGGCTTTGGGTGAGGACAGGTCTCAGAGGAGCAGAACGAGAGTTTGATCTAGAAGAGAATCTGTCTCTTTTCTGAACATTTAGGAGGGCATTTAAAATATCTGGTAAAATCTTTCATCGTCCCATCCTGGAAGGTAACTTATGCTTACAGACACTAGATGTTTTGTGTGCACGGCAGGCAGTAGCTGTTGCTCATCTTACGTTAAAGATAAGAACACCGAGGCTCAGAGAAGCTAGGTAAGCTGTCCAAGGTCCCATAGCTAGGAAGCGCTGAAATGAACTAGCTTAGGGTCACCTGGGATCACCAATGCATTCTTACAACGGAGGAAGCTGGAAGCTGGAGAAGGTGGCCACCTGGAGCAGGTCAGGGGAGAGGATGCCAAGCCCACCCTCCTACTGGGTGGGAGGGGATCCTGGGCCTGCAGAGATCTGGCTCCACCCTCCCCCCGCCCCCACTTTCCTACAACAACGCCCGTTGGCCTAACCCATCAGGAAGCCAGGGGACGAGGGAGTTTTCTGATTCAGTCCAAACGGGCCGCAGCGCAGCTCGGAGGAGAGGGGAGATGATCTAGGGGAGCAAACAGGAGTTATCCGGTAGGGGAGCGATGGTTGGGGTTAGGGTAATCTGTGTCGTGGGCTCAACTGTGTCTCCCGCAGTGTTCGCAGGTTAAAGTCCTAATATCCGGTAGCTCAGAATGTGGGCATATTTGGAGACGAGGCGGGGTCTTTATAAGGGTGAATAAGTTGAAATGTGCTCATCAGGTTGGGCCTAATCTAATACGACCGGTATCCTCAGAAGAAGAGCTTCGGACACAGACAGGAAGAGAGGGAAGATGATGTGAAGATATGGGGGGGGGGGGGGGAGAA
>NW_006788863.1:178661-211705 GCF_000442215.2 Lipotes vexillifer
GGGGGGGGGGGGGAAGACAGCCATCTACATGCCAGGAGGAGACGCGTGGAGTAGGTCCTTCCCTCGTGGCCCAAAGAAGGAACCCACCCTGTGATACCTCGATCTCAGACTTCAGACTCCAGAACTGTGAGAAAGTGAAGTTCTGTTGTTTAAGCCCCCCAGTCTGTGGTACTTTGTTACATCAGTCCGAGAAAACTAAAACATTTAAGGGTCTGACCACGGAATTTATTGGCTGGGGTGGGTCGGAGGACAAGTAAAGGCCAAGAACTGAAAAGGTTCTTTAAAGGGTTCCAACCATCATGTACGTGGATATTGAAATCGCCAAGAATTGGGACGAGGAGTGTCAAAGACACTGCCAGTGAGCCAGGAGCTAAAACGCAGTAGGACAGACTTATGGGGGAGGGGGGCGACGTGGATGCCCCCGGGGGTGTAGGAGACAGATGATGGCCACAGGGAAATATGGTGATTTTATAGTAGAGGGAGAGAGAATGGTGTGGAAGAGGAGGGAACAGCCGCTGCTGGAAATGACCACGGAGGAAGCATCCATTTATTCACTAACTTAAAGGGCTTTCTGAGCACCTGGTCCTTGCTCAGCACACCTCTAACTCCAGCAATATATCAACGAAGGAAAATTAAAACTCCGGCCCTTGTACGGGAAAGATATCGTAATACATTAGCTTGATAAATAGCAGACATAAACAACAATAAATTATATGGCCCCTAGAACACGATAAGTATCATTGGGAAAAGTAGCACAGAATACAGTGAGCTGGGAACACGAGGGCAGGGTAAGGTTATATATGTATTTAAGACTGAAATTTTAAGCAATAATTAAGAACGTTAAGGTTCCGAGAGAAGGCTAATTTGGGGTGAAATGCTTTCCCGTGTGTGGGCCAGGATTCTCTCCTTGGCCAGATTCCCTGCATTTCCTATAGGCATGACCCCAGGGCTTCACCTACTGACTATATTGACTATATTCTTATGACTGCAGAATTTACATTTTTATCTCTTTCTTAAAATATTTTAATGCTTCTTTGTATTTTTTTAGCCATTTCAAATGTAAAGGTGAGTTCATTGTTTTCCCCCCAAACCAGTTTCCACTTCTTTGTTATCTATTTATTGGCTTGCTATCTATCCAGGTACACAAGCTAGACAGTATCCTGTCATGCCGAATCCCCTCCTTTTTTCACCGACATCCATTTGCCTTCAAATAACTGGCTTATTAGCTTTAGAAACATGACTGTCATCACCCTCCTCTGCTGTCTCTCTCCATTCTTGCTGACAATCTTCTGTCAGAGCTCTAAGCAGCTTTTGGATGCACCTCCTACAAGCAAAGGCAAACTTTCAAAGGCAGATGGTCTATTCAAATATGTTACTGTAATTACTTTCTTCTTACACCGTGAACTGGCCACCCAAGAAGAGAGCTACAGTTTATTAAACACTAAATAACTCAAAGCAATACCATTAAATATTTTTAATATAGAAATAATAAAAATGACATATTCCTCTTACTGGCAAGTCCTTTGTTTGGTAAATATGAGGACAAAGGAGAGCGCAGTTTTGAGACCTCGCATCTAGCGTTTAATACCTTGCTTACACAAATGCTCTTTAGAAACGTATCTTTCCGTAAGGTCATCAGTTCCAGATTTAGAGTTAAGGAAAGTAAACTGAGATAGGTATTATGACTGGAAACTAGGTGATTTATAATCTTACTATTTAGAAATGCTCTCTGTTCTAAACGAATTTTTTTAATCTGATGCTTTACAAAGATTAAATAAGAGCGGCACTCACATTGATACGCACCAGAGGAGAGCTGTGCAAACATTTCCCTGGTGTTGGCGCTGGGAGCATTCACTTCATTCTAAACATTCAAGTTTGGCATCTCTGAGGACGGCTGGAAAGGCTAGAAGTTCTCAGAATGTGGCTTCAGATTTCACTTCTCTTTTACCTTGAAATGAAATCAAACATTGGGGAAAGTGCTCCCACAAATAGACCTTGTAACATTTTTTTTTTTTTTTTTTTTTTTTTTTTTATACCTCAAACTTACAAAACATATAACCAAATTTACAGCATCACTAACCCACCTATCACATAAGTGAAGGTGATTTTGAGTCTTATATGTTCCCACATTTCTAATTCACAAAATGACAACTCTAGTGTGTCATTGAAGAGAAGGATATAATCAAGAAGAATTAGATTTTGGAACCTACTACCACTTATTGCCACATCCACATACCCTAGGGCATCGGTATGCTATTCACAAATTTCTTTCAGAGGCTCAGAGTTACAGATTTCAATTCCAGTTCCGCTATGTAATGTAATCTTGGCCAAGTTACTTAACCTTTCTGAACCAATCATCTTATCTACAAAAAGAGACTTGTTATATCTACCTCAAAGTGTTGTAAAGATTAAATAGGAAAATGTATACAATGCTACAAGTATAGTTTGCCTTATTAATAAATACTAGTTTTCATAGCAATCAACCCAACAACATTCTAGGACCAGAAGCTCAGGCTGGCCCTGGAATGATAGATGCAGCCAGGCTAACTGGCGGGATGCAGCATCTCTGAGGACGGCTGGAAAGGCTAGAAGTTCTCAGAATGTGGCTTCAGATTTCACTTCTCTTTTACCTTGAAATGAAATCAAACATTGGGGAAAGTGCTCCCACAAATAGACCTTGTAACATTTTTTTTTTTTTTTTTTTTTTGCGTTATAGATCTCTATCCACTGGATGTCGAGAAACCTGACCACGTTTAGACCAGTATAAGTCCCAAATAAAAAGTAAAATATATACAAGTATCATTTAATGCAGGAGAATGTCAGCCCCTCTCAAACTTGTCATTTTCATTTGAGATACCACAAAGAAATACTACTCATAATTTTTTATCTATTGAATACAACTTTATAGAGACCACAGTATAATCAGCTTAGTAATCAGAAATTGCTGTCAATGTTACAATTATTTTTTTCAACATTTAGTCCTAACTTGCTTTTGAACTTTACACGAATAACTTCAAATTGTTTAAAAAACTAAAACTATTTTTTTTTCAGTTTAAAAGAAAAATTCAGGAGGAAAACTGGAGACATCAAATATAAATGACCTTTTGAGAAGTTTTGGCCCCAAAGGAGGAACTAGAAAAAGGAGCGGTGGCTGGTGCAGAAAGCAGGGTCAAAAGAAGATTTTACTCTTTCTAACGAGAGAGACAACTGCATGCTTGTGTGCTGCTGGAGATCACGCAGAAGCGGGACAAAATTTGGTGAAACAGGAACAGAGGGGAGATGGCTGGCGAGCAAGCTGTAGTGCACACGTGGAGGAATGAGCTTTAGATAAAAACACCAGTAGGTCCGTAAAGGCTGAGTTCATGGGTCAAACGCTGGTGAGCTAGAGATAGAAAAGGGAAATCTGGACTTTCTTTTCTGACAGCTCGGGCTTTCTCAGTTACAGAGACAGAAGGCTCTCGACCGGGAGTGGTGAAGGCGGAGGTGTGAGAAGTGCGAGGCAGGGGGCAGGGAGGGGTCCAGCTTGCGGCTCCTGGGGGTCCACGGGCAGCCCGGCTTCCTGTTCGCCGTCAGCCTCGTTCACGGGCTCTGTTGTAGGTGTGAACTGCGCGCAGAGCTGGATTCGCTGCTGTTATAATGTGCCAAGTGGGTGAAAGCAAGAGAACTGAGGAAGATTTCATGGGAGTGACTGTAATGACAGTGGAATTTAAGCTGACTAAGGAGCAAAAGGGAAATGAAGAAAATGAAAGGGTGTGGAAAGTGGTCGGACCACAGGATTAGACACTTCGGTGGGCTTTGGAGTCACAGAACTAATGAGACGCGCGGAAGGAAAGGAGCTGGTGGTCAAAGAGTTGCGTAAAGGGAAGTGAGGTCACAGGGGGGCTGGTTTATTAGTGGTGACCCGGCCGGGGTGCTTGAGACACTGGAGGGTGAGAGCTTCCGAGGACAGAAGTGCGGGAACGGAGAGCCCAGGGGCTGGGAAGAAGTGACTGCGCAGGTGGACAGCCAAGAACTCGGGCAGGATCGGGAATCAGGCGCACGTGTCTGACATACGCAGGCTTGAGACCGGGTTTGCATAGTTGACGACCTCGGTGAAGGGTGAGATTCAACCCAGAGAAGGGAGGACGGATGATCTGAGCCACAGCAAGGGGCAAGTAGAACATCTGTGCCAGCTCCCAGCGGAGGTAACGGGGCTGCAGGGAAACAAACACAAGCCGTCGCGCCTGGAGAGGTTTCTCAGCGGAGGACACCTAGGAGCCGTAATGCAACCACGATCCTCAGTGAAAATGTTTACTCTTATTTTTTTTTTTTTTTTTTTTTTTCGGTACGCGGGCCTCTCACTGCCATGGCCTCTCCCGTTGCGGAGCACAGGCTCCGGACGCGCAGGATCACAGGCTCCGGACGCGCAGGATCAGCGGCCACGGCTCACGGGCCCAGCCGCTCCTCGGCATGTGGGATCTTCCCGGACCGGGGCACGAACCCGCGTCCCCTGCATCGGCAGGCAGACTCCCAACCACTGCGCCACCAGGGAAGCCCTGTTAACTCTTATAAACTGGGACCGGGGTCCTATGGATTCTGTTTTCCTCATAGCAGGTAGCACCGTGCTTTGCGCTTGGTAGGAAGTCTTTGTTGAAAGGATTTTAGTTTTACTCTGCTATCACTTTGCTCTGCCGCTCAGGCAATAACTGGTTACATTGGAATCGAGAACAAAATGTGAAACTCTAAGATAGGTAGACCTTTCATTTCACTCTGTTAGAAATACTAAGCACTGGAGATACAAAAGGAGGTAGAAAACATGCATCTGAGGAATTTACAGTGAACGACGTGGCCGGAACCATTAAAATGGCAAAGCGAGAAGAAACCCCTTGCACAGAAGGACATCTGAAAAGTGTTGTAGGTGGTAGGTGAGTAGGGTGGAGATAAAGATTGATGGAGAATAAACTCCTCCATGACATGCAAGCTAATTTAGAACTGAATTACAATTTTACGAATCCCAAGGATATTATCACAAGGGGTCAGATCAAGCAGTGATCCTGATGAATTTGCAAAGGCAAATGCAGCCAAGAAAAATCCTTTTCTTTTTTGTCTACTGTCCTCCTCCTTACATATTCTTTCTAAGTGAATTGAGCAAATCTATGTTATTGTGAAGTGTCAGTGAGAAATATTTAAATACATGTCGTTACATTTTTCTTTTTTGGATCTTCTTGGAAAATTGGGTGGAGTTTCTACCCATTCCAATGCTTCAGAGGGAAGCTTCAGTGGCAGCTGTTGTTGAATGATGGAATGAAGAGAATGCAAATACAGAGGCACAATAAAAAGCCATTTGTGTATAAACTTAGGAAAGAATGAGAAAGTAAAGAATATGATATTTTTAGCTTGTTTTTCTGCTTCTTTGTTTTCTCTAAGTTTTCTTTTTACTAGGATGATCAATCATTCTAGAAATACAATATAACATTTTGTCTTTGTGGATTTAATTGTAACAACTTCATGCTCTCTAAAGGTTTTCTTTTTTATAAGGACATGTGGTGGATTAAATAATGGTCTAAGGATTTCCATGTCCTAATCCGCAGAGCCTGTGAATGTTACCTTATATGGCAAAAGGTCTTTGCAGATGTGATCTAGGGTAATCTAAATTAGATTATCATGAATTATCTGGGTGGGTGATATAATCACAGTGGTCCTTATAAGAGGGAACAGGAGAGTCAGTCAAGGAAGGTGATGTGAGAACAGGGGCAGAGATTGGAGGGTGGCAACCTCTGGACCTGGAAGAGACAAAGAACGGAGTCTTCCTATGGTCTCCAGAAGGTGCCAGCCCAGCCATCACCTTGACTTTAGGTCCAGAAGTATTTATTTCTGACTTCCGACCCCAATAGCTATAATGTGCTGTTATAGGCAGCTAAATTTGTGACAATTTGTTAAGGAAACTAATACAGTATGTATTACTTTTAAATCAGAAAAAGTTATTAAAACAAATAAAAGGGTGAAAGGTTTTCTATTCTTTTAAAGTACATAAATTAGGAGTTTGGGATTAATATATAAATACACACTATTATATATAAAATAGGTAACTAACAAGGAATTAGTGTATAGCACAGGGAACTATACGCAATATCTTGTAATAACCTATGATGGAAAAGCATATGAAAAAGACTGTGTGTGTGTGTATATATATATATATATATATATATATATATATATATATCACTGCACTGTACACCAGAAACTAACACAAAATTGTAAGTTAACTACACTTCCATTTAAAAATCTATAAAAAGCAAAATAGTTTATATTAAAGTGCAACATTTATGGAAAATCTCTCTATGCGTGTTTGCATCTGTTGCCACTTTGACCTACAATTTAAGATTCACCGAATAAAAGGATCAAAGTGTCCACCTTTTTGCTCCCATACAAATTGCTAAGCTATTTATTTTAAATAGCTTTCTAAAATAATTTCAATAGGAACAGATTGTGTCATTTGGAAAGAGTTTTATCATTAATCAGTTGCCTTTGTAATTTGTTTTCTAAACTAGATTTTGCATGCAAACATCACACCAGGAAAATCTAGAAGATGCTAAAGCTAATTAATTGCTAAGCCCTGAGGAAGTGAGATCTGTCTAAGCTTAAAAATGACAGTGGTAATCACAAAAGCAAAGGACAGATTTGACTCCTTCAAAACTGAAAAATTTTGTGTGTCACAAATCTCATAATCAAACATATCCTAAAGCAACAAAAAGAAAACAAAAGAATGATAAAACAATCATATGATGAAGAGTTAATATACTTAAAATATAAAAATGGGAAAGTATAAAAGTTATATATTTTCTACTTAAAATATAAAAATTTAAAGCATGAATAGGTAATCATGTTTATATATTCATCAATGATACAGAACAGTAAAAAAGCATTATTTGCTGGTACTCTGATACTAGTCAAAAAAGACATACGAATTAAAACATAAATGTGAGAGCATTTTCACCAATTAAATTAACCAGATATACAGAATAAAAAAGAACCAATGCTAGTTATTAGTGACAGTTATATTTTCTAAAATTAATGGTAACTAGTTGGTATAACCACTGTTTGGAAATCAACATTATAATACCAAGAACAATAAAAGAGAAATACTTGTCATAGTAATACCACTTCTGGAAATCTGTCCTAAGGAAATAATTACAAACGAGGAAAGTTATACCCACAATAATGCTCATTTTGCATTCTTGACCTACTGTAAATTGTACGTACGTGTGTGCATGGCATGTGTATGTATGTGTGTTGTATGTGTGTGTGCATGGAAAGGACAATATGTAAGAGAAACACAAGAGGGATAAATGAAAGATATTTAAAAAATAAATTTGCAACTTTACCATCAATGGGCTAAATTAGGTAAAACGTATTCATGAAAATATCAACATGGTTTTTTAAACTTATGTGCAAGTAAGGAACTATAATTTAACTTAAATTGTTTTGTCAGAATACAAAATAATATATTAAAATTGGAAACATGAAACATCAGATTCCTTATTTGGATAATTATGTAAATTATGACAAAGCACAGAAAAGAAAAGTAACTTTTGTGTCTTATAAGTAACACATTTGTGAGAGAAATATGAAAAAAAATTGACAAGATGAAAGGCTTATGTGGCTAGTATAATGAACTTATATTTTGTAGAACCAGAACCAATGAAGTCGAGGAAATTAATTAGTTTTTAAAACGGCATAAGAAGGTAGAAGCCTGTCAGGATTTTTTTTTAAGTGCATGTATGATAAATACTAAAAAATGTGACATCAGATTTGATGAAACAGATGAGAATAAAAGATATATAATGTCCATTGGCGGGAGTGTGGTGAAATTAGGACTCTTCTGTTGATAAGAGTACAACTTTGGGAGCAATCTGACAAAATCATATTAAAATCCACATACTCTTCAATGTAACAAGTTCAGTTTTAGAGATTCAGTCTAGTGTTATATACCAACCAGTGTAAAGAATTTATGTATTAGGATATTGGGTTTGGGTGCATGCTGAACAGTGTAATTTCATAATCAGGCGCCTGTATCACCTTAATGATTATTTTACATTATTTTAAATTTCATAGAACCATACAAATTAATATATCTATGTGTATGTCAGTGTTGTTTTGCATTTTATAGTTTTATTGATAAACATTTCATGTACCATAAAATCCACTTATTTAAAGTATACAGTTCAGTGCTTTTTGGTAAATTCACACAGTTATTCATCCATCACCACAGTCTAATTTTAGAACATTTCCAACACTCACCTAAAACATCCAGTGCACATTAGCTGTCATTGCCCAGGTCCCCATGTCCTTGCCCCCGGCCTGAGGCCAAGCAACCGCTAAGCTACTTTCTATCTCTGTCGATTTGCCTAGTCTGAATATTTCATATAACTGAAATCATAGAATATGTTGTCCTTTGTGACTGACCTCTTGCACTTGGCATAATATTTTCAAGCTTTACTCATGCTATAGCATGTATCTTCATTCCTTTTTATTGATACATCGTATTCACTGTACAGATATACTATATTCTGTTTATTGGTTTAGCTGGATTTTAGTATATAATAGAGCACATAGTAAGTTGTTTTCAGCTAATTTAAACAAAGATCATTTTTATCTATCATACTCACATGTGAAAGGAACATATTTTAAGAAAATCCTTTAAAATAAACAACTCCCAGAATTTTCTAGACGCCTGAGCTTTTATGAAAACTCATGGGGATAATTGGTGATGACTGGGAAGAAAAAAAGTAAGGAACATGTTGATAACCAGAAGAGAAAGAAATGAAGAAATGATTTTCTCTTATATTTTGTGAAATTTCCATAAGATTACTTCTGGGATTTATTGTGAGAGAAATTTACATTTTAATGAAACTACAGAGTTTTCCCCCTCTCCATCATTTCTTTAAGATAACAAAGGAAAAATTTAATATAAATGACATTTTCCAAATAATCCCTAAACTTCTTGGTACACATTTAACCTCCTTCATTGTTGCTAACAAGTTAACTTCTAGCCTCCTTTCCAGCTTACTTTTCAGGAGAGAATTTTAGGAACAACGTAAAAGCCAAACTATCGTAAAGCTTATATGCAAAATGTAAACTAGGCAGATTCATTTCAAAGGGAATATGCAGTTGAATATATTCTCCTTTCAAGTCTCATTTCATGTTTGTAATCCACTAAGTAAATCTAGAGTGTATCGTATTATTGACAACTAATTTTCAGTTGGAAGCAACGTACTGCCCTGTGCTTGGATTTAGGTAGTAGTATCTGAAGTTCTGCACCCAGTGGGGCGGGTTTTCCCGCACCACCGAGAAACCCTCTGGCACCGGTCCCTCAAGACTGCCCCACTCCTCACTGCAGATGCCAATCGCAAGCCCAGGTTGTATTAATGTATTATAGGGTAATAAGCAAGGTAAAGGGGAAATAAATAATTCATGAAAGATAAAGGAAACAATACGGCTGAATAATTTGTAGTCAAAAGTAGCCAGAACCAAAGAACACTGACTTTTCATATTTTAAAACTTCATCCTCGGGCTTCCCTGGTGGCGCAGTGCTTGGGGGTCCGCCTGCCGATGCGGGGGGCGCGGGTTCGTGCCCCGTTTCGGGGCGGTCCCGCGTGCCGCGGAGCGGCTGGGCCCGTGAGCCGTGGCCGCTGGGCCTGCGCGTCCGGGGCCTGTGCTCCGCAAATGGGGGGGGGCCGCAGCAGTAAGAGGCCCGCATAACGCAAGAAAAAAAAAAAAAAAAAAAAAAAAAAAACTTCATCCTCATCAACAACAACAAACGTATCGGGTCGTAGACCACGTTTAGAAATTGGCTGAGTATTTGCCAGTTCTCAAAGGCTGTGTTTAATGTGGTAGAACTTAACGTTATTCTTCCTTTCTGGCACACACCACTTTATACTGTGTTAGAAAGGCTCTTCATATGGCATCCTCTTCCTATAGTATACGTCTTTTGGGTGAAGATTCATCTTTAGGTGCTCCTGTCACCAGCTGCCACCCATGTTTTAGTCCCTTAATAAATGTTTACAGAATAGAATGTTTGTGGTTGTGGAAAGAACTCTGAATGAGTCCTCAAGAGATACAAGTTTCTGTGTGAAATTTTGAATTTTCTGTCTCTGTTTCATTCTCATCATTTCTTTAGTTCCATATCTGAAAACTAGAAGTGTGGACTGAATAATTTTAAGATGCGTTCAGGTTTTAAATTTGAAGCCCTCTTTTTACACTGCTTACAGTCCTCTGGAAGCCTTTCTGGACAGACTATTTCTCTTGCTAGCTTTCCCATTGCTTTGGGTACACATATCTTTAAACAAAGAAATGGATTCTGTGTATATATTTTTATCATTTGTAATTGTCTGTGTTTAGTCTCTCATGTGGGGAGCTGGTACCAAAATTATAAGCTTTTATTCTCAGCCTAGCTTTTGTGCAACCTATAAGTATGCGTAAGTGTCAGTTGCCTTGACAATCTAATTTGTTAGTTACCTTTTTTTTTTCCAAGTAAGGGAAGTTTTCTCTAACTCATTCCCAGGAGAATTTAGTGTTTTTGATGGCAACTTTTCTGAGAGCAATTTCTCTCCTTTATCACAGACTTCAGAAAGTTCTGTCCTCAGAGCTTGTTTTAATACTCGTTTAATGGCTGTTTTAACACTGTTTTATATTGACAGGGAGGAGGGTGTGATCCTTAGGGTGGCACTGAGCAGGTAACCTGACGTTCCTATCTGGCATTGTGATAATCCGTGTAGTGGCCATGTGAGGCCAGAGGATACTAAGAGCTGGAAACTGCCACCAGGCTTTTCTTTCCACTGATGATAATATAAACAATGCTTTCTAGCCTGGTGAAAGCCAAAACTTTTTTTGCATAAACCGTATTCCCTAATTTTCATTCCACTTTTAGTTGTAAAATGTGTGTGAATTATTGAAACATTTAGCTTACAGTTTAAAAATATAATCACTTTGAATTATACAAAGGATCAAATATATATCTTTCTTCATCTTCTCCAGGACCTTTGAATGGGTTGGGGAGAAAAAAAATTTCCTCTACTCTTCTAGGCCCTTCTGGCTGATAATTAAATTGACATGACCCAGATTAACAGGAGAAATTTGAATTTTGATTTCATACGTACAAGAGTTTACAGAAATATGAGCCCCAAAGAGATGACCAAAGCAGGTGGTGTTTATAACCTTTTAGATAAAAGAACAATAAATCTGTGAAGAACTGAGAAGGCAGAGGCTTGGGCTTGGGTCTAATTGGTAAAGAAGCTACACAGAGGTGTTTACATAGCCTTCCTGCCCTCAGTTCCTCCTGATATCCAGCAATAAGGCTGTCCCTCTACCTCCTGGTGCAAGGAGAGTATCTTTCACCTAGTAGATGTATTTCCTGCTTCCAGGGGGACAGAGAGGAGGGTCAGAGTATCCTCCTTGCTGTTTCCCTAACCCTAACCCTAACCCTATACTTAAAAGTTGAGCTGGTGGCTGTGAAACAAGAATTAGGTTAGTAGCTGAGTTAGTAAATAGTTCCATATCTCATTGAACCAGTCTCTCAGTCCTGAGAATAGGTTAGTTCAGTTAAACAGTTGTGATTCATAACATTTATTTCTGGCAGGTTAACTCTTAGGCAACCAACCCAATAAATTACTTCATAACATGGCACATTTTAAGGCAGTATTATACCAATGACTCAATCTCACTGCTATGTTTGTGAGCCCCCAGGGCAAAAATTAGAGCAAAGATAATCTTAAGGGACCAGGGAATATGTTTTCAACCTTTAATGTGTGCTTGGCATAACTTTATCAAGATGGCAAGTTGAGGCAACTGAGTGATAAGAGCAGTCCAAGTAAAATTTGTTTTTTTAGCAGGTGAAAGAAAATTAAGATGCAGTTTTATATGAGTACACTATTGACATTAAAGCTTATTTCAAAAACCCTTATAATAAATTTATTCAATCTTATCCAGCTTGATCACATATAAAACTACTTTCCCAAGATTTCTTTTTCACAAACCTTCTATAAATTTTTTTTTTTTTTTTAAATTATGGCTGTGTTTGGTCTTTGTCGCTGAGCGCGGGCTTTCTCTAGTTGCGGCGAGCGGGGGCTACTCTTCGCTGCAGTGCACGGGCTTCGCATTGTGGTGGCTTCTCTTGTGGAGCTCGGCCTCTAGGCGCGCAGGCTTCAGTAGCTGTGGCACGTGGGCTCACTAGTTGTGGCTCGTGGGCTCTAGAGCGCAGGCTCAGTGGTTGTGGTGCACGGGCTCAGTAGTTGTAGCTCACGGGCTCAGTTGCTCTGCAGCATGTGGGATCTTCCCGGACCAGGGCTCGAACCCGTGTCCCCTGCATTGGCAGATGGATTCTCAACCACTGCATCACCAGGGAAGCCCCTTCTATAAATTTTTATATCCATTTTGGTTTGTCCCTTGTTTTTTGCCTATTCAGAAAGAATAAGCTTTACTTTAGGACAAACTTTCTCTTTCCTCAAAAAACATGTATCTCCATTCTTCATACCTTTCCTTACCAAAAAATATATTCTACTTTTTTTGGTATACACAGTTGTTTCCTTTATTAGTTCTAATAATTATAATTATATGTATTCATTAGAATTCTTTGATCTTAAAAACCTTAATTTCTAGTGATATCTAAGAAGGAAGCAATTGTGAACTGTCAGTTTTTTCTATACCAGCATTCTTTATATTGGCAAATTTATGAGTACATTTCATAATTTTTGAAGACATATGCTTCCTTATAGTACAATTCCTCAATGTGGCATAAATTATTTTTAGTAAGAGATGCAAATATCTTTAGTCTCTATAATAAGAGGTCAAAAGTTGGTAAACTTAGATGCATTTAGCAACTAAGGTTTCAGTATCTTATCTTATCTGGAAATAATCTGGACTATCAATGACCCCCATCATTTAATTTAACTTGCAAAATTCTAAGTGTGGAAGTGACCAAAGAGATCTGGGAAACTATTTAAGTAGATATATCATTTAAAAAATCATCACTAAAAATCTACCTTAAAACTCTCATCTTACCTGCATCTATTGAATTCATTTGTTTTTAACAATTATGCTTATGAACATTTTATAGGATATTAAAGCACTTAGCCATCATCTTATGTTATTTTTCTTGCTGACAAATTTTGTAAGAGATAACATGAGCTTACCTGACTTTTAGTAAATCTAGGTAGGATAGAGTCAATTACTCTAAAGGTGTGCCTGTATTAATTAAACCAACAAACTTAAGCTTCTTTTTACTTACTGAAAATTATACTACATAATGTGAACTTCAAAAACATTTGAGTTCATTTCTATTATATCTCTGAAATTTAGAAATGCTTAATTCATAAGTGCTTATTTTTAAGCCAATTAGAGTTCTTTTACAAATTAATATTGACAATACCATCCAGAGGTAGAGAAATACCATAACTGTAATGTCCACAGGTAGACATACATACGAGCACAAAGATCTTATAGCTTTCATTTAAAAATTTTAGCCATGAGTCAGGTATAACAATATAAAACTCACAAGTTTATAAATAACAGTTGGAATCAGCTAAGTATATCCATTCAGATGGCTACAGCTTTTTACTATTTGTGAAGAATACATTTAAGATTTGTATTGGTCTTTGACATGTAATCTTAATGAGGCTGTGAACTAGATTTTGGGAAAAGAGGTTTTCCAGCAGTTTGTATTTTTAAAAGGCTAGCTTTCTTCTTTTTCTTTTCTTTTCTTTTTTCCCCCCTCAGACTTTGCTGATTGAATTAGCCAGGCTCAGTCTCCGGCAATTGTGAGCCAGGGTGTTTATATTTTAAAAACATGGTAAAACTTACAACTTCAAGGGACAGAAAAATAATGAAATTTTGTGGGTTTTTTTTTTTTTTTTTCTTGACCGCTCTAAACTTGGTAGAATCTTCTGAAGTGAAGGTAAAAGGGCTTTATAATTTACAGGATCTGTTGCTGTCCAGGGGACATAAATTCTTTGTGGTTAGGGTCTAAGGCATATCCACAAGGGACATTGCATAGGAAGGTCTGAAGCTGCCAGGGCCTGATTATAGAGCCCAGAAAAACAAATCTTATGTTTGAGACTTACTGCCTGTTCTGAGTGCCTGTATTAAATTTATTTCCTGACTTCTAGTATTTACATGAGTGACCTGTATATCCTAGGTTTAAAGATAAGGCTGAGTGCTCTCTGTAAATCTTGTAGGAAAGGAAAGTTAAAACAAGCAGCTGGGTGTTTACTGAATTTTCTGGGGAAAATGGAGGGGTTTTGAAAGTTAAGTGGTTTTGCTGATGAGATGTGTTCTGATTTCGAGAAGAGGAATTTATGTTGGATGGGGACTTGAATTTTGTTCTAAGTTTAATTTCTGTTGTTTCATCTTGTTAAGAGAGTTCCTAAGGCTAGCCATTACATTTCTTTGTGTCCTCTTTTCAATTTGGACTCTCCTTATGTACCAATAAGACAATTTTTTGAGGATCAGAGCTCTCTAAAAATGTTTTTTTTTTCTTTCTTTTAAATATAATCCATTCAAAGGATCTATCATCTGGCCATTGACAAGTAGGATCTATTAATCTCAATAGTGACTCAAACTAATACGCCTTTTTATGGATAAACCAAGGGCTCAAGAGGGGTCCACAAGAGACTGTGAGATGTAACCCTCACAAGATCCATGGATTTCACTCCCAAAGATAGCCTACAAAATCAGAGGCCTTGGTCATACAGGTGGTAAGGATGGTGTAGAGAAAAGAGTGTCTGCAGCCTCTCATGGGAACTTGAAAAGCCTCCAGCTACAGGCCAGCTAATCTCTGACCTGGGCAGGTGCTATTGCAATGGGGATTTTCTAGCCTTACAGGGCGGTCTCTTATGGACTGAGACACTTTAAGACAAATTCCCCCCAAGAGCTGGCATGGCCAAACAGAGTGCTGCTTGGGATTGTGTCTCAGAACTCCAGTCTATTTGACTGGCTGCCACCAGTATGTGCATCTTCTGACTTGAGGAGACCAGAGAGAATGTTCTCACGGACACAAAGCCAAACTCTCAAGACAAAGAACAAGGCAAAAGGAAAATCGCCTCCTATGGTTTTCCTACTTATGACAAATGACACAACAGACAGAGACAGAGAAACACAGTGACCATCTCTGGGAGGAAGGCGATCAATAGAAAACAGTAGTACGCAAACCAATTTTTTTACCAGAGTTCCTATGCCAAAGAAACTAGTCCCACAAACATTTTCTCCTGCTGATCTAAATTTACTTTTTTAAATAATTTTTTTAAATAAATTTATTTATTTATTTTATTTTTGCATTGGGTCTTCATTGCTGCGCGCGGGCTTTCTCTAGTTGCAGCGAGCGGGGGCTGCTCTTCGCTGCGGTGCGCAGGCTTCTCATTGCAGTGGCTTCTCTTGTTGTGGAGCACGGGCTCTTGGCGCGTGGGCTTCAGTAGTCGGGGCACGCGGGCTTAGTAGTTGTGGCTCGCTGGCTTAGTTGCTCCGTGGCGTGTGGAATCTTCCCGGATCACGGCTCGAACCCGTGTCCCCTGCATTGGCAGGTGGATTCTTAACCCCTGCGCCACCAGGGAAGCCCCATGCTAATCTCAATTTAGCAAAAGGAAAAAACAGGGTTCTAACTCCTCTCATTTCCATGAGGCCCTGAAGGCCGAGATTTAGGAGGCTGACTGGTAAGAAGCCTCACCTTCAGCCGGTGCTGTCACAGGTCCGCGGATTTCTCAGCTGCAGCAGCCGCAAGACGAAAAGCCTTCCGCCAGTGAAGCTTATCCTGTTCACTGTGCCAGCTGTTGGGGAAGGAGGTCTTTCTTTCCTAGGTGCTCCTAGCTGGCCGAATAATTAAACTGACATGACACAGATTACAGAGGAAAATCAAATTTTAATTTTGTACTTACAGTTGTTTATAGAAATATGAGACTCAGAGAAATGACCAGAACGGGCAGCTTTTATACAGTTGATCCGGAGCAACACAAGTTTTATGTATAAGTCCACTTATACACTGATTTTTTGCAATAAGCATACTCTCGGCCCTCCTTATTCACAGGTTTCGCATCCATGGATTCAACAAACCATAGATCAAAATTTCGAGCCAGGGTTTGTTGAATCCATGCATAAGAAACCTGCAGATGTGGAAGGCTGTCCCATTTTATATAAGGGACTTGAGCATCCATGGATTTTGGTATCTGCAGGGGGCTCCTGGAACCAATCCCCACGTGAACAGCATGTACCTTTTAGACAAAGAAGTAATAAATTTGTGAAGAACTGACAAGACAAAGAAATTTAGGCTTGGGTACTAATTAGTGAAAGGGCTACCTCAGAGTTTGTTTACTGTAGCCTTCCTGGCCCTGCACTCCGGATCTCTGGGAATAATGATGTTTCTCTATTTCCTGGTGCAGGCAGAGTACCTTTCCCATGGGAGTTATTCCTTCTCTCAGGAAGATAGAGGAGGGTCAGGGTATCCTTATTTCACTTATTTCACTGGCTGTATCTTCAGTAACTTTAATTCAAAATAACCGATATGCTAAAGTGTCATATTTTAGGGTGGCCTGCTCCGAACCCCATAAAATGTCACTCATTTTCTAGGGATAAGTGGGTCTAATTCTCTTATGTTACTACACAGATGGACAAAAGAGAAGCCAAAGAAATCGTCCTTGATTGCCCTTGAGGGAAATGGTGATGAAAGAAGGACAGGAAGAGAGAAAAATAGAGACAAGAAGGTGAGGAAAGAAGGGAAAGGTTTATAACTATTTAAGAATCCATGGTAGAAATGATGCAAGGGAGACACAGCCCTGGGGCAGTAACTGCATTCTGGAAGTCTCAATTAGGGGTAGGCATATATTTATACTCTTCAATCCTAGGGAAATAAGATAATTGCAGAAAACTATTTCTTTCTAAAAATCTCCTGTATCCTTACATATAGATGTCATATAGCGTTCATACAATATATTTTTAACTGATGATGTCTATAATCATGCTTCTTTCATGAATGCACCTATAACTCCAATTCTGACACTGCTCAAAATAAAGGTGTGTCATTATTTCAAGCTCACAAAGTGCATACCCACAGTAAAATTGCATGATTTAACTTCCCCCCAAAAGGTCATTTTGATGGCCTTATGTTGATATCAATTAGCGTTTCAGGGGTGAGGAAATGATACCTTTAATCTCTATTCCTAAAAAGTCAGTCAGTGACCTAGACTGATGGAGGTTTGAGAAGGTTGGCTTCTAGCTATCATAAAATCTTTTATCAGAGATAAAAATCCAGAGTGGTATGGGATTGCTCAGTTATAAAGGGTTTGGTGTCATGGTATGTGTTGAAAGAGAGATCATGGTTGTCTGAAGAATACTAACCATTACCTTGTAGAAACTTACCAAGCAAAAAACAATGAGCAGAAGCTTCACTTCATTGTTTCAGAATTTTTATATTCAAAAAGAGCATGAAAGTACATTAAAAATACAAATGAACAAACATGGGATCAAAGAGAATTTTCAATATACCCTTAAGCCATGTGTCATGGGGTATTTGTATTATGGTTAAGAACTTATTCCTAGATTGTTGTTTTTAAGTTTCATTTGTAAATTAGTATCATCTTCTCCCTTTAGTTTGTTCTTCTAAAGACACCTGACTCAGCCTTTTCCACAGTCTAGAACACAGAGGCCATTCAGAAGCACATCCCTATCAGACATAAGCATCTTTTCTAACCATATGTCCTCCTTTAAGCACCAGAAATCTAAAACAATATTTTGGGGGCAATTGGGTCACTTGTATGACTAACATTAGAGATATTTCCATATTTTAAGTCCAAAGGAGCCTAGTTGTAATTTCTGCCCTTAGGTCTTCATTTTGCTTTTGCCAAAGTCATGGAAGATAATTTTAATCCTTCTTCTAGATGACTGTCTTTAAATATTAGAGGGCAGTGGTCCTCTATTTGTATGTCATATCCGCTTATATAGATTGGAGTGATCCCTGTTTCCTTTGGTCATTCCCCGTATGGAAATTTTCCCAATTTTTACTGTGTCCATCTGGAGAACAGCCCCTTTAGCAGGTGGGGCGATCAACACAGATAGAATGTCAGTTACTCTCAGCCTATATGTTTATTAATAAAGCCTGAAATAGCATTTGCTTTTTTGAAAGCTTCTTTATTACAGTAATTTATTTTAAACCTAAAATAAAAGTCTCTAAATCTTAGCCATAAGCCCTACTCTTAAACTACTTTTCTTCACTCTGTATTTATCTATAAGATTTTGTGACATAAATTTAGGGCTATGTATCCATCCATGCATTTCCCCCTAGTTTTATCTTCTTTCTTTCAGCTGTCATTTCAAGCTGTTTGTTCAGTGATGGTGAATCTGCAATCTACTTCCTACAGTAAAAACTGCAAACCTCCCTGTGGATTAACAGTAGGAGATCATTACCCTTGATTTCTTTGGCCCTCTATGGAGATTAGTGCACTGTTGGTGCCAGCAAGTGTTAGGCAACATGAAAAAGTATGAGTTAATTATTGAAAATGTTTGGATACACACGAAAAGTTTCCTGTACAGTGTTATAATTGAATCCATTGATGCCGATAAACATAATAAAAAATTTATGAGTTTTCAAGTCTTATCTTTTTCAAGAGATTTTAGAAGAATTTTTATTTCTCATTATTTTTATGAATTTGTCTTGCTAGTCTGATACCCAAAGCTGAATTGTCCACTGTAGAATTATAGGATGGCTTTGCTCCTTTCTGACTCATACCCTAAATTAAGGGATGGCTCTGAATGTTTTCTCAAGGGTAAGTTCTGCTTCTGCATTTGAGTTACAAATTAAGAGACAGACTTTGAAAAAGAAGCTGGGGCTTGAAGAACATTTTCAAGGACAGAAGTGTAAAAAAGACAAGCTGCTGTTGATAGATTCAAAATGAGATGTAAATACTGGGCTGCAGACAATTTGTCCTTCACAGGTAAAATGTACAGGAAAAAAAAATGAAATTAGAACACTCCCTAACACCATACACAAAAATAAACTCAAAATGGATTAGAGACCTAAATGTAAGACCAAACACTATAAAACTCTTAGAGGAAAACATAGGAAGAACAACCTTTGACATAAATCACAGCAAGATCTTTTTTGACCCACCTCCTAGAGTAAAGGAAATAAAAACAAAATAAACAAATGGGACCTACCTAATGAAACTTAAAAGCTTTTGCACAGCAAAGGAAACTATAAACAAGACGAAAAGACAGCCTTCGGAATTGGAGAATATATTTGCAAATGAATTAGCAGACGAAAGATTAATCTCCAAAATATATAAATAGCTCATGCCGCTCAATATTAAAAAAAAAAAAAAAAAAAAAAAAATCTAAAAATGGGCAGAAGACCTAAACAGACATTTCTCCAAAGAAGACATACAGATGGCCAAGAGGCACATGAAAAGCAGCTCAACATCACTAATCATTAGAGAAATGCAAATCAAAACCACAATGAGGTATCACCACACACCAGTGAGAATGGGCGTCATCAGAAAATCTACAAACAACAAATGCTGGAGAGGGTGTGGAGAAAAGGGAACCCTCTTGCACTGTTGGTGGGAATGTAAATTGGTACAGCCACTATGGAGAACAGTATGGAGGTTCCTTAACAAACTAAAAATAGAATTACCATATGACCCAGCAATCCCAGTACTGGGCATATACCCAGAGAAAACCATAATTCAAAAAGTCACGTGCACCCCAATGTCCATTGCAACACTATTTACAATAGCCAGGACATGGAAGCAACTTAAGTCCATCGACAGATGAATGGATAAATAAGACGTGGCACATACACACAATGGAATATTACTCAGCCATAAAAAGGAACAAAATCGGGTCATTTGTAGAGATGTGGATGGACATAGAGACTGTCATATAGAGTGAAGTAAATCAGAAAGAGGAAAACACACATATATGTGGAAACTAGAAAAATGGTACAGATGAACCGGTTTGCAAGGCAGAAATAAAGACAGATGTGGAGAACAAATGTATGGACACCAAGGGGGAAAAGCCATGGGTGGGTGCTGGTAGGACGAATTGGGAGACTGGTATTGACACTAATAGGTATAGAATAGATAACTAATGGGGACCTGCCGTAGAGCACTTTGCTGTACCGTAGAAACTAACACAACACTGTAAAACAACTATACCCCAATTAAAAAAAAAAAAAAATAGAATGTATGTGCCTAAAGGCTGCTCCCCTTGGTCCTGAAGATGGCCCTAAGCTGCATCAACTATCTAACCTGTCAGGGAATTTTCAAGTGCTGTTTTGAAGAGTGAAGTTTACTCTGCTCACTAGTGTTTAATATCATGATTTATTTATTGGCTTAACCCAAATAAGTAGTGGTTCTTAACTTTTCTGAGTCATGGACTCTTGTTTAAGGATCCAGTGGAAATTATAGACCTTTTCTTAAGAAAAATACACACATATACAAAGACAGTATTGTACTGAATTTCACATTCTCAATGGACTATTTAGACTATGTCCAAGAGACTCAAAAGAAATGATGCCTCACAGAGGCCTGGGGAGCCTGGGTCTGAGACAGGCGGTTTGACCAGCTTCCCGCGGCAGAGATGCAGGGCTGATGTGCAGACATAGAGCAGGGCCCGCCGTTCACCGTCAGTGTCTGATTTGATTGCCGGGTGTCCGTTCTGATACTGCCTGATTCTGACAGTGCCTGTGACTTTCTATTTTGGGGTGTGTTAATTTTGCCCTTGTATGAGGGAAACATCTTTGCATGAAGGAGGTCATGGAGAAAGGCCAAAGATGAGAGAGTGTGGGCACCGCGGGGGCTGGGGAGGAAATTGAGAGCGTGTCTCTACTCTCGCCGGCTGAGAATCACCCCGAGACCCAGCTTGGCAGCGGTGACACACCCTCAGAAGGAGCGTGCGTTACGCGTTGGGCTTCAGGTCCCCAGGTGGCTATACTGACTGTGAAAAGAGACCTCATTTCCCACTCTAGCCCCACTCCGTGTCATATCCATATTCTTTGCAATGTGATTTTTCTGCTTTTCCAATCATGCAGTGGAATCTATTTTTACACTCGTAGAATCTGGCCTGAATTTACGACTTGCTTTGGCCAAGTGCACATGGCAGAAATGCCGGTGTGCCAGCTTTGAGGCTAACCCTCAAGCTGTCTCCCCGTCTCCCGCTCTCTCTTTCGCTCTTGCTCTCTCTTTCTTCCATCCGTCCTGCCAGGAAAATATCCTCAGACGAGCCGGCTGGAGGATGCAACCGGGTCAGGTATCCCAGAGCCACGACATGAAAGAATGCCCACCTGTGATGCGAAAAGCTACCTAGCTAGCCTGCTGCTGACCTCGGATACATGAATGAGCTTTGTTGAATCTAGTTTAGATCCCTTGAACCACCCAGACAAGTTATAGATGCGTGACCCTAAATAAATGTTTATAGTGGCTAGTGACCCTGAGGCTTACTGGTTGCGTGCCATGCAGCATTACTACAGGATTAGATAGCTCATACACTCAGGCTGGTTGGATGTAGATCTGAACACCCAGGAGGATCTTAAAATGGACTCATCTTCCTCATAAATCTTGAGGTCATGATCATGTCCCATAGAAAATAGGAAATAGACTTGCCAAGCCCCAGCAGAGCATCCACTCAACACGATCATGCCAAGAATCTCATGGGCCTTGAGGATGCAGGGGCTGGGGACACGGCTAGTTCTGGGTTATCTCTGGTGGGGCTAGGGCTTGAATTTACTTCAGGCCTGTAGTCCTACTTTATGGAAACCAGTTGTCACACTGCGGACATCTGTGGAACCTCTATTCCCAACCAAAACTGTACCTCACTGGCATTTCTGGAAGATTCTACTGGCAGTCGTTCCAGGTGGGAACAAAATTGTATGAGTGTAACCTCTTCAGAAGCTTTACACTTAACCTGAAAGTGAACTCCAGCAAGAAAATCCCTAAAAGTAAAGGAAGAGCTGCCAACTATTTGATGGTTTGACAAAGTTGTGGCTGTATTTCTGGGCTTATGATTTATTTACGTTTTGTTAGCCCTTATCTTCTTCCAGGTTTTAAGCACTTTGGTGGTGATTCATTTGAGGTCAAATGTTGTTTCTTCCAAAACACAAAACTCTTGGGTGGAAGGTGCGGGAAGACTCAGTGTCGGGTTCTCTGATCTTTGATCCAATGTTCTGCCTCAGAGTTGTGTGACTCAGGAGGAATTATTTGACCTCTTTGATCTGGCTTCCTCATCGGAGACATTTCTTTCATGATGATTTGATTGCCTCATGCTGTTAAGAACTTTGAGAGTTCTGTCTCACTCTAAACAATAATGCTGCTTTCTCTTAAATTAAATTGAGACTTTTTTCCATCTGCAGAAGTAAACGTCACAGACAGCTGGATTGACCACCCAGCTCTCATTATGTAGGGATGGCAAACACACCACACACACATACACACAGAGCTCTGCTTGCCACTAAGCGCATCTACATTCATTTAAATATTACATTTATCTTCTTTTATCTGTACTAAGTGTTCTTTTGTGAGTATGAGAAGAAATGTGGAGGGCTTGAGTTTCCTAGTATCCCTCAGTATAAGATAAAACCAGGAGCATGTGTGCCCATCAAAGCAGCACCCCACACCCACTGCTAACACTTAAAAAAGCAGGATGCCTTGGTTTATCACTGTTCTGAATTTCTTAAATATATAATAAAGTTCATTGAAAATGGCACAGATGAACAACGAGTATGCTAAAATGTTGCTTTGTCACTAGTTGTTTGTCACATGCAAACAACAAAAATAGTAAATCTGGTTTATTACGTGTATTAGTCAAGGTTCTCCAGAAAAGCAGAAGCAATAGGCTATACAGAGATATACACACAACAGGAGATTTGTTATAGAAATTTGCTCGCTCGACTACAGAAGCTACAAGGGCCCCAGATCTGCAGTCTGCAAGCTGGAGAACCAGGAAAGCCATTGGTGCAATTCAGTCCAAGTTCAAAGACCTGAGACCAGGGAACCCATGTCCGAGGTCAGGAGAAGGTGGATGTCTGAGCTCAAGCAGGTGGAGAATCTGCTCCTGTTCTGCCTCTCCCTTCTGTTCAAGCCCTCGGTGTACTGCCTGGTGTCCTCTCACATGGCTGAGGGTGATCTTCTCAGTCTACTGTTATGCTAATCTCCTCTGGAAACAGCCTCATAGCCACACCCAGGAAAGTTTTACCAGCTCCCTGGGCACCCCTTAGCCCAGTCAAGGTGGCACATAAAATTAGGCCTCATACTATGTTTTGTCTTGGTCCTAAGAAACGGAAAGCCATTCTTGGCCCAAATTTCTCATCTACAATATGGACTTTAGCCAGGGCATGACTGTTTTTTGCCTTGGCTCTGTTTTGAACTCAGTGGCCATGCATTGCTAGAAAATGTCAGGCTTTTTGGTCTTCTTGTGGTAATTCTTTTTTTTTTTTTTTTTTTTATTAATGCACAAAACTCCATTTGTTTATTTATACAGATTATTACCAAGTCAGCTATAGGAATAATGGATCTGCCATCCCTGAGACCTTCCCGAGCACCCAGCTTCAGTGAAATCCTTCATGTATAAAACCCAATTCACTCCCTGCATCATAAAAGAAACTTCTCATTTCCACACGTCAAAGATCATGCGCAGTTTCACAATTTTAAAATTTAAAAAGATAGCCCAGATTATAAAAATTGAGAAAGTGAAAACAAATAATATTCATTGAGTCTCCTAAATGCCAAGAAATTTGCTGGGATGTATACATTTATTTAATTTGTGCACTCTTTGAGGCTGATGGCAAAGTTTATTCAAATTGCTTCCTGTAACCCTAGTACCTGGTGCTATGCTCATACTAGTAAAGGCGGTGTAAATATTTGTTAAACGGAGGAAAAGGAGAATAAATGAATTTTGCCCATCTCACAACATAATGCTCAAAATAAACCCGTGAATAAGATACCACACTCCCAAACATTTTCAGGAAAACATCGCCTTGAACACTTCTCAAGATCGCCCAGTCTTGGAGATATAGTTGCTCTGTGATCAATTAGTGCTCCTAACTTCTTTTATTTTATTTTATTAAAAAAATTTATTGGAGTATAGTTGATTTACAATGTTGTGTTCATTTCTGCTGTACGGCAAAGTGAATCAGTTATACATACACATATATCAGCTCTTTTTTTGAGATCCTTTCCCCATATAGGTCATTAGAGAGAATTGAGTAGTGTTCCTTGTGCTATACAGTAGGTCCTTATTAGTTATCTATTTTATATATAGTAGTGTGAATATGTCAATCCCAATCTCCCAATTTATCCCTCCCCCTTTTTCCCCCTTGGTAACCATGTTTGTTTTCTACATCTGTAACTCTATTTCTGTTTTGTAGAGACGTTCATTCATACTCTTTTTTTAGATTCCACATATAAGCAATATCATACGATATTTGTCTTTCTCTGTCTGACTTACTTCACTCAGCATGAGAATCTCTAGGTCCATCCATGTTGAGGAAATGGCATTATTTCATTCTTTTTTATGGCTGAGTAATATTCCATTGCATATATGTACCACATCTTCTTTATCCATTCCTCTGTTGATGGACACTTATGTTGCTTCCATGCCTTAGGTATTTGTAAATAGTGCTGCAATGAACATTGGGGTGAATGTATCTTTTTTTAACATCTTTATTGGAGTATAATTGCTTTACAACAGTGTGTTAGTTTCTGCTTTATAACAAAGTGAATCAGTTATACATATACATATATCCCCAGTGAATGTATCTTTTTGAATTATGGTTTTCTCCAGATATATGCCCAGGAGTAGGATTTTAGGATCATACGGTAGCTCTATTTTTAGTTTTTTAAGGAACCTACATGCTGTTCGCCATAGCAGGTGTACCAATTTACATTCCCACCAATAGAGTAAGAGGGTTCCCTTCTCTCCACACCCTCTCCAGCATTTATTGTTTGTAGATTTTTTGATGATGGGCATTCTGACTAGTGTGAGGTGATACCTCATTGTAGTTTTAATTTGCATTCCTCTAATAATTAGTGATGTTGAGCATCCTTTCATGTGTTTGTTGGCAATCTGTTTGTCTTCTTTGGAGAAATGTCTATTTAGATTTTCTGCCCATTTTTTGATGGTTTTTTTTTTTTTTTGATATTGAGCTGTATGGGCTGTTTGTAAATTTGGGAGATTCTTAATATTTAACATTAATTGAACTTAAAGAATGTTATATAAATTTTTCACCATCTGGGTACTTTACACCATTAAGAGTGAAGGGGAAAATAAAGGGAAAGCAAGAGACTATGTGAAGTCATTACTTAATCTGGATAAACTCAGTATCATGTCAAATGTCATTCTCATATGACCTTTCTTATTGAACAGATAAACCAATTAAAATTTTACCAGATATGATTGACATTTGATTTCATATTAACTATGAACCATTGGTTTCTGGGTGCTGGGTTCTTTAGCACTTAGGTTTCACACTGTTTTTCTGATCATGAATCAGTTGATTTTCACACTATATCATAGCATATGTAGACCCCATGGTCAAATATCAGAATTTGTGTTTTCTGAACAGAGCAGCATTAAATTCCACAGCTCCACATAATTTATAGTCTTCAGACTCAGCTGAGCACTTAGGACTACTTATCAATTATGGCGACTGGGCAGAATATTCGAAATCTGGATGAAGGTTACTTCCTAGAATATCTGGGAGGAAGGTCAAGGTTCAGTGTAGGGTGTGAAGAAGAGACAGCTGTCAAGAATTCTGGGCTGAGTAACTGAGAGGCCGCCAGAGATCAGGTCTTTTCAGAGAGAGGGTGATGAGTCCATTTGAAACACATCGAATGAGAACGGCTTATGGACACTTACATGGAGATGACCCGTTGAGAGTTAAATATATAAATGTGAAACTCGGAGGAGGGTCTGGGCAACCCTCAGAGAGTGAACTTGCCTGCTGCCACCTGAGGAAGATAATGGTCACAATCCAGCAGATACACTGAACATGATTTGTCTGTGGGGATAAAATTAGAACCAAAATCACGCGAAATTATTCCCTATCTAGCACAACCTACAATTAGAGCCTGTTTTCTGCATGCTCTCTTTTACTCTGGACCCTGAATGGAACAGGAGCTCGGGGAGGGGGCAGGTCTGCTCATCTCCCCTCGGGCTGGAGGGGGCAGAGTTACATCATTCTAGAACCAAGCAGTAGCTTCCTTACTGTCAAGAAATTTCTGAGTTTCTGGTTGCTCATGTAAAGAATGGATTTAAGTGCTCTGAAAACAATAACAACAATGCTTTGACTTGAAAAAAAAAGTAAAACCCTCCAAAATTAGAGTGCTTTTTATAAAGATCTTGCGAAGCAGAGGAAAACTATAGCACGGACAGTAGTGATGACTGATAGTTTTGAGCGTTACCAGGTCCAGGTGCTATTCTAAGTGTTTAACATATATTAACTCATTTAATCCTCACTACAGCTTTGAGGAGTAGGTACATCATCACCTTATGGAAAGCAAAACAGAGCCAGAAAATCTAAATGTTTTACCCAGAGTTAAACAGCTGGTAAGTGATCAAGAAAGATTTGAATTTAGTCTGTCTGAGTTCACAGATTATGCTCGTATTAAGTATTTGCTGTGTTAATAAATAAACAAACAACTTTGACTTCAACGTACCATATGGAAGTTACATATTAGCACCATGTATATAATAAATAGAGTGATAAAATACCACAGAAAAGGCTAATGGAATAAAGAAATACTTAGTGTCTTTTCCTCATTTAATCTAGGTTTTTACTCCACACTTTCTGAGGACAAATCTTGAAATACTTGTAGAGAATTCCCATCAGTGTTTTGTTTTGTTTTATTCTGTTTCAGCTGTTTCTTCACCAGAACTCTGTGCCAGTGATAGAATTGCAGTGGGGCTCACTATTAACACACACACACACACACACACACACACACACACCACTGTTGAAAATGACCTGGTACAGAGATGTCTTGTTTGTATATTAAGGATAGTTGTCACCAAGAAAGCTGGATTCTTGTGAGAAATCTACTCACAAGAGGTAGTTGAGTAAAGAAGAGCTGTGAGGCAGTTATTGCACAGAGTCAGGGAAACTTCTTTGAAAATAAGATTAAAATATATATACATTCATTATGATCACATTTATCAAAAAATTCTAGGAAAAAACGGGGGGAAAGCTTCATGGTCTTGGCAATGATTTCATGGATATGACACCAAAAACACAGGTAACAAAAGCATAACACACCAATGGGACTATATAAAATAAAAGAAAAAAGAAAAAACTTCTGCCCAGCAAAGGAAACATTTCCAAACAATATACCTGATAAAAGGTTAATCTTCAAAATATATAAGGAGCTTCTACAACTCAACAGTAAAAATAAAACTAATAGAAAACCAAATATTCTCATTTTTTCAATGGGCCAAGGACTTGTATGGACATTTCTCCCAAGTAGTCGTAAAAGTGGCCAATAGGTATATGAAAGATGCTTAACATCATTAATCATCAAAAAATTTAACTTCAATGCACAATGAAATATAATTTCACATTTGTTAGAATGGCCATTACAAAAAAATCCAAAACCGAACAAAAAACCCCACAAAAAATAAATCTGACGAGTGATGACGAGCATGTGGAGAAATTGGAACACGTGCACTGTTGTTGGGATGTAAGATGGTGCAGCTGATTTTGAAAACAGTACAAACGTTCCTCAAAAAGTTAAAAATAAAACCACCATATAATCAAGCAATTCCATTTCTGGGTTTTTATCTAAAAGAATTGAAATAAGGATCTTGGAGAGATACATGCACTGCTATGTTCCTTGCAGCATTATTCAAGATAGCCAAGATGTAGGTTTGCAAAGTTATTAGTATATCAAGCAAATTCTACAAAAGCACCTTTGCTAGGTAAAGACCTAATGAAAGGAAGTTGTGTTTCTCAAGCTATGTCAACCAATTTCTACTAGTATACAAGTTTTAGAATTTCTCCACTGTAAACCTATTAAACAGAAGTATGACAGCAAACTAGTCTGGCTGGGATTTAACTTCAAAGCATCATTTTCAGTTGCATTCTTCAGTGTTCTTTCTAGTGACCTAGATGTTTGATTATGTTATACAAAGAGGTCCTTTAGTATGAAAAAACTACAAACTATTCAAATAGCTCTTGTTTACTTAGAAGTCAGGCTTCAAAATCATAATTTTTCAAATTAAATGTCAGTGTCCTACATCATACTCCAGTTCTGTTCAAAAATGAGAGAGGACTAACCATGTAATGGAGAAAACTACCGGTCCTGTCTAGATAGTCAAAGGAAATTGAAGATGGAGGCTGTATCACAAGCAGTATGCTAAAGAGATGAAAGCAATTTGGGCAGAGACTTCCTGGTGCTTCCCCAATATCTATGGCCCCCCTCTTCCTCCTTAGTTTGAGAAATCAATTTCCAACTGGGTTTATTTTCAACGTGTAATCATATGACTAAGTTCTGGCCAGTGAGACATGAATAGACATAAATAGACATAAATGAGATTTCTGGAAAACCTGCTTATAGAGATTCTGCATCTAGAAGGGGTACTTCTCCAGTTCTCTTAGTTCCAATTCTCTTCTCCCATTCCATCTGATCTGCAACCCAGACAGGGCAGCTCAAGTGCCAGCAATCCTCCTGGATCGTGAGGGGGGTTTGGAAGGTGTGAACTACGTGGTAGGACAGGAGTGAACAATGATCGGCACTAACGCTCTGGCCAACCTACCTCCAGGCTTACTGTGCTGTTATCTGCCATCTCCACCTGCACAGCAGTGTTCATGCAACTATTTCAACATGTTATTGCTTTCTACTCTCCTTACATATACAAACAGCTCATGCAGCTCAATATCAAAAAAAACAAACAACCTAATCAAAAAATGGGCAGAAGATCTAAATAGGCATTTCTCCAAAGAAGACATAATGGCCAACAGGCACAGGAAAAGATGCTCAATATTGCTAATTATTAGAGAAATGCAAACCAAACTACAATGAGGTATCACCTCACACTGGTCAGAATGGCCATCATCAAAAAGTCTACAAATAAGAAATGCAGAGAGGGTGTGGAGAAAAGGGAACCCTCTTGCACTGTGGGTGGGAATGTAAATTGATACAGCCACTATGGAGAACAGTATGGCAGTTCCTTAAAAAACTAAAAATAGAGCTACCATATGATCCAGCAATCTCACTGCTGGGCCTATATCTGGAGAAAACTATAATTCAAAACGATACATGCACCCCTATGTTCACAGCGCTATTTTCAATAGCCAGGAAATGGAAGCAGCCTAAGTGTCCATCAACAGATGAATGGATAAAGAAGATGTGGTGTATATATACAGTGGCATATTACTCAGCCAAAAAAACACAATGAAATAATGCCTTTTGCAGCAACATGGATGGACCTGGAGATTACCATACTGGTTTGTTTTCAAACCAGCTGATAAGGGACTGTTTATTCTTTGACTTTTGTGTATTACAGTTTTCAAATGAATTTTCGAAAATTCATTATAGATGAAAGCAAAAAAAGTTCTGTAGTTGCTTTGGAATCCCATGCTTTATAACAGTGTCATGCTCAAAACAAGTTTGAAAATGCCTTCAAACTTAAAAGAACATTTTTTTTGACATTGAGCTGCATGAGCTGCTTGTATATTTTGGACATTAATCCCTTGTCAGTTGTTTCATTTGCAAACATTTTCTCCCATTCTGTGGGTTGTCTTTTTATTTTGTTTATGGTTTCCTTTGCTGTGCAAAAGCTTTTAAGTTCAATTAGGTCCCATTTGTTTACTTTTGTTTTACTTTCATTATTCTAGGAGGTGGATCAAAAAATATCTTGCTTCAGGCTTCCCTGGTGGCGCAGTGGTTGAGAGTCCACCTGCCGATGCAGGGGATATGTGTTCATGCCCCGGTCCGGGAAGATCCCACATGCCGCGGAGCGGCTGGGCCCATGAGCCATGGCCACTGAGCCTGCGCATCCAGAGCCTGTGCTCTGCAACAGGAGAGGCCACAACAGTGAGAGGCCCACGTACCGCAAAAAAAAAAAAAAAAAAAAAAAAGCTTGCTGCGATTTATGTCAGAGAGTGTTCTGCTTATGTTTTCCTCTAAGAGTTTTATAGTATCTGGACTTATATTTAGGTCTAATCCATTTTGAGTTTATTTCTGTGTATGGTGTTAGGGAGTGTTCTAATTTCATTCTCTTACATGTAGCTGTCCAGTTTTCCCAACACCATTTATTGAAGAGGCTGTCTTTTCTCCATTGTATATTCTTGCCTCCTTTATCAAAAATAAGGTGACTATATGTACAAGGATTTATCTCTGGGCTTTCTATCCTGTTCCATTGATCTATATTTCTGTTTCTGTGCTGGTACCATACTGTCTTGATCACTGTAGCTTTGCAGTATAGTCTGATGTCAGGGAGCCTGATTCCTCTGGCTCTGTTTTTCTTTCTTGAGAAAAATGGGCAGAAGGTCTAAATAGACATTTCTCCAAAGAAGACATGAAGATGACCAAGAGACACATGAAAAGATGCTCAACATCACTAATTATTAGAGAAATGCAAATCAAAACTACAATGAGGTATCACCTCACACCAGTCAGGATGCCCATTATCCAAAAAATCTACAAACGATAAACGCTGGAGAAGGCATGAAGAAAAGGGAACGCTCCTACAATGTTGGTGGGACTGTAAATTGGTGCAGCCACTATGGAGAACTGTATGGAGGTTCCTTATAAAAAATAAAGCTACTAAAATGATCCTGCAATCCCACTCCTGGGCATATATCCAGAGAAAACCATAATTCAAGAAGACACATGTACCCCAATGTTCATTGCAGCACGATTTACAAATAGCCAACATGGAAGCAAACTAAATGTCCGTTGATGGAGAAGTGGATAAAGAAGATGTGGTACGTATATACAATGGAATATTACTCAGCCATAAAAACAAACAAAATAATGCCATTTGCAGCAACATGAATGGACCTAGAGAGTCTCATGTTGAGTGAAGTAAGTCAGACAGAGAAAGACAAATATCATATGATATGTGGAGTCTAAAAAAAAATGGTACAAATGAACCTATTTACAAAACAGAAATAGAGTCACAGATGTAGAAAACAAACTTATGGTTACCCAGAGGGAAAGGAGGGGTGAGGGTAAACTGGGACATTGGGATCGACATATACACACTACTATATATAAAATAGATAACAAATAAGGACCTACTGTACAGCACAGGGAGCTCTTCTCCATAGTCTGTAATGACCTAAATGGGAAAAGAATCTGAAAAAGATGGGATATGTGTATGTGTATAACTGATTCACTTTCCTGTACACCTGAAACTAACACAACATTGTAAATCAACTATACTCCAACAAAAATTAATTTAAAAAAACTGAAAAAAATAAAATCTTCCAACTGCAAAGAGAAAAAAAAGAATTCTTTTTTGAAAGATCGTAAGGGGTATCAAATATTTATTCTTTTGAGTAGGTTTGGCTTGAGAACCAGCCTTCAGTCATAGATCAAAGACAGAGAAATAATATTACTCAGGAAATCAGACAGGTCTGTTCATGTCGGTATGTACATGGATGTGTCTTGTAAAAGAGCTCTGAAGTGCCACGAGGAATGAAGGCATTTCTGGAATTAGTGTCTGGCTCCTAAGATTGTTCTTTTGAAGAAATATTCATTTGGTTGTACAATTTACAAATATGGTAGTTGAGTACATTTCATTTCCTTTAAAAAATGCTTTATAGTGCAGCCTTTTTGTCTGCTCTATTTCAATGTCTGATTACAGGTCCCCAAGCCTCAAAGACTTTCCTAGCTGTGGCCTTCATTCCTTCCCAGTTACATAAGAACGGTCAGCCTCACAAATCTGTGAAGCCTTCAAAATACCATTGGTTAGTCTACCCTTCCTCTCTTCACCTTTTGTCTTTCAGAATCAACCTGACCCAGGATCCTGGATTTCAGAGTTAGCCACCAAAGAGCATATTGTCTGCATTTATGGCTCTGTCGTCCCTCCCAAATGTTGGCTTGTTCAAGGGATTACACATCATCTTATTTCCTATTTCTAAAATCTACAACTTTTCATGCACTCCTCTGTATCTGAAGTTCTTCCTTGACTTCTCTGTGAATAAAAGTTCACTGCCCCCATTGTATTCATGGCCCTCCTGAAGCCCAGAGCCCTGTTCCCACGGCCAAGATGAATGCTGATCATGTGATTCAAAACCCTAATGGCATTTATTCCTAGAAATGATTGAAGCTCTTGTTTCAACTTCCTTGTCTCTCTAGCTCTCGCTGTTTCCATGATGGTTTGAGGTAAAGAGTGTGTTTCTCATACCATCTGTACTGTTTTCTCCTCACTGCTAGTTGCTTAGGCCAAAAAGTCTGTGGCTTCCTTTAGAAACAAAATAAGATCCAAGTTCCTTACTAAACTCTACAATCCCTACATAAGGGTTCCTCCTTTCTCTTCAACATGTCTCCCTCCATCCTTCCCCTTATTCACTTCGCTCCAGCCCCTGGAACCCTCTCTCCTGCTGCAGGAACACACCAAGCTTGTTCTCAATTTCATGATTCTCCATTCGCATGTCTTCTTTTGGAAATGCTTGATTTTCAAGTTTCCACACAGTTACCTCTTCTCAACATTCCATTCCCAACTCTTGCTTTCTCTAACTGCTGTGGGTAAAGTGGTCCCCATCCTGCCCCTCATCACTGGTTTTCCTTTTTCACATAAATCAGAGGCAAGCCAGATACCTGCCTTAACATGTTTTTGGAGTTTTTGTGGCCTCTACCTTTCTTAGAATTATGAAAATGACAACCTAGCTTGTTTTCTTCCTGTATTTGGAGTTGCCTTGGTTTTTAAAATCTTTCTTGGCTTCGTAAGTTGAGCTGAAGTGTCTGGTTCATAGAATTTAGACAATTTTGTTGAATTCTGAACTTCTTTGCTTATAAACACTATGTGGGTTTATTTACTTGGTTGGTGTGAGCAATCAGGCTATACCATAGCTTCAGGAGCCATGCCTCTTT
>NW_006788863.1:211769-220642 GCF_000442215.2 Lipotes vexillifer
TTTCCCTCCATCCCACTCTAGGCCCTGGCATCTAGCTCCTCAGCTAGGAAGCATGATGAGTCAAATCCTTAGGTGTTATCCACAACCTCTTACTCAGTGCAGGAAATGTCTCTGCCACTTCCTGCTAAGGGGCCATCCAGCTTCTTTGAGCATAACTCTGGTGATCTGAAATTCTCTGTTTCACCAGCCAAGCCACAATTTCATAAAACTCTATGACTTCCTAGAGACTCCGTTCTTGTAGTTATCTCCAACTGTTTCCTGGAAACCTCTACAGAATGATTCCAATTCTGCATCTTAGACCACATAGAATAAATTCTTGTCACATGCTGGCCATCTGACTCTGTGGTTAAGTACGAACAGGATAAATTTATAACAGGGATAAGATCATAAGGAGATAAAGGCGTGGAATTGAGAGGGAAGGGGTAAACTTAGATAAGCAAGAACAAGCAACTATGACGAGGTCACAAGTGTCACGGTGCAGAGATCGAGGGGCCCCAGTCTCTTTCCTCAGCCTGTCTGCTGCTGCCATTTATTTCTCCCTGAAAGGAGACAGGATTCCAAGAAGCATTGAAGGGTGAAGTGAGGAACACAAAACTTTAAATCTTTCTACAGGTAATTTGTGATAGCTTGAACACCTGCTCTCTTGTTCAGAAAACCAATTACAGTTTAATTTTTCTGTTTCCTACAGATGGAGCCGAACCACCTTGAGCCTCAGTTGTCTCTGATCACTGTCTCCAAAGATTCCCCAATAAATTCTCTCTGTGAGTTCTCACGACACAGCTTTTGAATATCTTCCGAAAGATCACATCCGGACCTCTCCACCCTTATTCCACTGCTGTGATATTTATTGAGGCTAAACTGTCAAGTTTATGTCTGTCCCTTGTGGTGTTAGGGTCCAGATGTTTGTCGTCTCTTTCCTTCTCTTCCCTGGTGGCATCCCTCCTCATATGCAGGACTATTTTTCCCTCAGACAGAGGGCGTCTCGGGATACAATTTACCCAAGAGATAAATGCTAGCGCACAGCCTCTGGTCACTCGCTCAGCTTAAAGGGTTTGCACGCAGGAGAGAATCTCTTCTAGGCTAACTCTTCTTCCCGCTCCAATGGTTCCTGACTTCATTGTCTTGTTAGTTAATCTGTACTTTCACCCTGTAGCACAAGACTCAATTTTCTTTTTTGGTCTCTTGAAGTCCCTGGAAGAATAAAGTTCTGTCAGGGAGCTTGAAACGCAGGGCAGCTCCTTGAGGTCAAAAGGACCTGCCTCCACAGTCACCTAAATGGTGACGGAGGATAGAACGCCTGAGAGCGTGCCGTTGGCAGTTTTGCTATTAATCTTCTCTCTGCTTTAAGAACAACAGTCTAATCAGCCCAATTTGTAAAATATTTCTAATCTCAGTCGTCACATCCTGGATATCTTCTGTCTCGTATTTTATTTCCATTCTTCCCACCTTTCTTCACCACAAAACTGCTATAGCTCCTTGGAGCAGTGATTTTGCTTTATTATTTTTGTGTTCCAGTGTGCATCCCGGGGAGAAGGTGAAGGAATGCACTTCTCAAAGCTCTCAATTGCTTGTATGTCAGCCCCTTCCCGCGCCAGCATATTCTTCCAACATCCCCCTGGGATCTTTCAGCCTCCTTTTCTGTAAAGCACTTGCATTTTATCAAGCTATAAGCACATGTATCAACAGTCAGTAGACTCTGTTTTGTCTGGTTGGATGAGATCTACACACCTCTACTTCGTTATAATTCCGATCACGTGGATCCAGCCAGAAGGAAGAGCCTCCCCTTCCGTCTCTTCCTCCTATACATCTCGCCTTCACCGTGCACACCGTTCCAAAGTCACAAACACTGAAAGACTAGGGAACAAATTCCATGTAAGTAATGTTTTCCTTCAGGAGTCTCAAGACCTGGGGCAATGTCCTAAGAAACTCACAAAAGATTAGGCCCAGGATGTCCTGACAAAACTCTTTATCCTCTGGGAATTACAAATCAGTGGCTGAATTTATGACACACCTAAGGCCTGCATCTTGTCACATGAGACATTCCACAAGGAGAAGAGAAATTTTAAAGAAGAAAATCTCTGAAGCCAGAAGACTTCCGCCAGATGTGAACATGTTACCCTGTCTGTCAGTACCCAGTTCGGGGTCCCTTAGTTTGCATCTGCTCCATCTTTTCACACTCCCCTTCTTCAGACACCAAGACAAAACTCAACACAGTTACTACAGCAGCTTTTATTTTGACAGCTTTATTATTTCATGATTATGCCTTCGCTTCAATGGAAAACTGTCCTCCATGCCCTTAACTGAAGACGTCTTTCTCATTAAGCCAAAGTGTTTGCCTCTTCTTACATAATATACATCCCACCTGCTTCTGTGTTACTGTCCATCTGTTCTCCAAGAAGAACCCTGTTGCACATAAAAACAACTTTTTTTTTTCTTTTTATGGACACTGTCTCCATGTGAATGGAATTTGTAATCAACTTGGGCTGTCTTTCTGGACAAAAAAAAAGAGCTTCAGGAACTTCATGACAACTGATTTACAGAATATCCTTGTTATAAAAGGATAATTATTCTATTTATTTATAAGGAAGTATTTCCAATGGACAACAGACTATTTAGATTTTACGGTATATAATCACTTGGACTGTAAGCTCAATAAAAAAAGGGAGTTTTTTCCTTAATGAGAAGTCAAGTGGAGTTGGAAGTCATACAGCCCATAGGCTGTCAGAGCAGCGGGGACTTTGGGAGCATATGGCATGTTCCTAGCCTCGGAGCCCTTTGACGGTCCAAAAAGGAAGCCGTGGACCTATTCCTAGCAAATGCACACGCATCCAGAATTCCTCATTCTCTGTCAAGGGGCTCTTGTTTCCTCTGAGACTGCAAATCACAACCTAGGTAAAGAACACTTGATTTAGTCCAACTCTTTTCATTTTCGATGACAAGGAAACTGAAGCTCATAGAAGCTCACTGATTTACTTAGGATTCTGGTTGTTTAAGCCACACTGTTTGTGCTTCCTACCCAGGTTTAAAAGCCTAGAAATCATGTTGGCTATTAACAGAACAACTGTTCCTTACGCTAATAGATTGTGTTTTCTTATTTAAAGCATATGTTTGGCTATTCCTTCCACTTTTTTTTCGATGCATACATTTATGACATTAAATTTAATCACTTTCATAGTAAAGGAAACCATATCCCCAGGGGTTAACTGGTCTTCTAAAAGTCAGTTACTTATGGAGAAATATTCAGAATAGTTTTCAAATAGTCTCTTTTATTGTCTTTCCCTTCGTGTTTCAATGAGCTTGGAATTTAAGCAGGTGTTCATCATTATTATAATTTTTTTTTATTTTTATATTTTATTTAGATTTTGGCCGCACCCTGAGGTGTGTGGGATCCCAGCTCCCCAACCAGGGGTTGAACTCACGGCCGCCACATTGGAAGGCAGAGTCTTGACCACTGGATCACCAGGGAAGTCCTGTAACTATTATTATCATTGTTACATTTACGATTTTGCCATCTTTTTAAATTTTATTATTTTTTTAATTTAAGTGTAGTTGATTTACAATGTTGTGTTAGTTCCAGGTGTACAGCACAGTGGTTCAGTTATATCTATTCTTTTTCAGATTCTTTTCCCTTATAGGTTATTAAAAAATATTGAGTATAGTGTATTACGCAGCCATAAAAAGAATGAAATAATGCCATTTGCAGCAACATGGTCGGACCTAGAGATTATCATACGAAGTGAAGTAAGTCAGACAGAGAAAGACAAATATCGTACGATGTCACTTATATGCGGAATCTAAAAAAATACAAATGAACTTACTTACAAAACAGAAATAGACCCACAGACATAAAAACAAACTTATGGTTACCAAAGGGGAAAGGGAGGAAGGACACAGTTTTATTTTATCATATAATGAATTTAAAGAGACCACAAGGCCTTCAGATTGATTTCTCCACAGGCAGCGCTGATTTCAATCATATCTGAAATTGTCTGCTCTACTTTTCACTATTGGATCACATAAAGTATTAGAGGAAAAAATTGTTTGGAAAAGTACTCTAAGAAAAATTAGGTGAAAATTAGAATTTCACAGCCTTTCTCTGTTCCATTATATACACAGTCTAATTCCTGTCTTTCTGATGTGCGGTTGTACAGTGATTTAGGACCACTTCAATCATTTTAATGCTCTTGCTCAGTTGTAGGGGAAAATGAAAGAGCTGAATTTATGCTAAAAATAAACCTCACGTATTTGCTGGATTGCACAACCTTCAGTGTAAACAACTGTCCTCCCTCTTGGAAAGTTAATCCTGCCTGGCTTTTGACTTTCCCGAGAGATTGTTCTAATAGATTTTTTAAGCTGCATGTTGAATAATTGTTTCCACAGCTCACACAGATTGGTTTTCTCAAAAGAAAAAATGAAAATGAAAGTTCTACCCAATTAAAAAAGAGCTATTAATACTCTGCTGGGCTGGAAAGGAAAAGTCTGCTCTTCAAAAGCCTGTGCAGTTTATCACAGAAACAAATTTTCACAGCAGCTGAAAGAGATGGGTGAAAACTTAAAAGTTTTATGAAGAACTAGAAAACAGACACTTTAGATATTTTTAGTTGGCACAGAGGAGAATATTAACATCCCTGGCAGAGGGGAGTAGATGCCTTCATAACAGCTCCACCAAGTTTCCACCACAAGGAAGATGGCTCAGCAGGGAATGGCCCAAGTTCACCCTGTCTCTTGGTTATTATACCATATACATACAGTCAGCCGTATGACAGGGTGTCTAGATTTAGAATATTCTTTATGTCCTGATCTGGTAGATCTTCCTTTCATTCAAATAATTTATTGCTTTGTGAACAATATGCTTTGGAATTTCTGATTGTTAGATAATCTAACCATTTAGTATTATTAAGCCCAAATCAAGGAAAATGCCTACGTGAATCTATACTCAAACTTCAAGAGTTGGGATTGCAGTCAAATGGCTATTGGTGCTCCTGTGAGTCAGTGCACTTCTATTCCTCAGTCCACTTCTTATACCCTTTGGTGCAAAGAGACCCAGAGTCCAAGAAGGACAAACACATCCGTATCAGTATAAAAATCAGGATGAGTGAGGCCATTGTGTCTCAAATGTGGTCCCCCAACCACCCGCATGAGACTCTTCTTGGTCTTTGTTTGTTTTTAATGCTAATTCCTGGACTCTATCAAAATCCAAAGAATCAGAATATATGAAAGCAGGTACCAAGAATATGTAATTTTAACAAACACACTGTGGGAATCTCATAAAGAAAGGGAGGAATACCACTCTCAGGAAAAAGGCAGGAGGGCAAATTTGAGAAAGTACACCAATGTGGACATGCTTTTGTGACCTGCCCTGAGATGGCAGAGGTTTCTGGTGAGCAAGGGTCACAAAATGGACCCTGCAGCTCCTGTGCTGTGGTTCTATCATCAGTAGGAATTTTGAATGTGGTAGAAATGAAATAAAATTGTTTTACCCATTTGGATCTTTATGAGCACTTCATTTTAAATTTATTAAGGGCTTCCCTGGTGGCACAGTGGTTGGGAGTCCGCCTGTCGATGCGGGGGACACGGGTTCGTGCCCCGGTTCCGGGGGGATCCCACATGCCGCGGACCGGCTGGGCCCGTGGGCCATGGCCACTGGGCCTGCGCGTCCGGAGCCTGTGCTCTGCAGTGAGAGAGGCCACAACAGTGAGAGGCCCGTGTACCACCAAAAAAAAAAAAAAAAAATTATTAAGAAGAATAGAGTGCCTTTCTGATAACTATACCCTTCAAGGAGTCTAAAATACTTTTCAAATTTGAATGTAAGCCTTCTTTTCCTTCAAATTTAGACATTATAAATGAGATCTTTAAATAAATAGTCTATTGAAACATAAATAATCTTTGTACAAAGTTCAAACGCACAGAGAGTGTTCACCAAGATACATCAAAGGCTGGACCATGAAACAAGTCGTAGCACATTTTAAATGCCTACGCTCTTAAGAGTATGTTCTAAAAGGACAGGTGTCTCCTTTATGCCACAAACCTAAAATAAATAAATAAATAAATATATATATATATATATATATATATATATATATAATATGAAAAATGTAGTTATAAAACCATCAGTGAATACTCAAAAAAGGTGGGAGAGAAAAAAGATATTTACACAGACTTATCTCCTTGAATGACTTGTTAGTTACAAAGGGGAACTACTGAATGAAAACTGATGGATCTTGGCAGATACCACACTAATCAGTCACCAAAGTCAACATGTCCAATTAAAGGGCAAACGATGTGCATTTTGTTGTGAGGCACAGATAAAGACACAGTCATAGCATGAGTTGGTGAGGGTATGAGGGGAGTGGCATTGTTTGCTGTGGGTATGAAAGTAAATGGTTATGATGACGACCTTGGAAAATTGCATGGTGCTGTCAATTAAAGTTGAACTAGGAATTCTGACACCCCAGCAGCTTCACTCCTCTGGAAATAGCCCAAATGTACAAGCGGATAAATACATCTAGACAACATTAAAACTGTTATACCATGAAATAGTTAATTACTATTACATAAATCAGCATCAGTGCATCTCACCAACACAATGGTAAGTGATAAAAGACACAAAAAAACTGTGTTCTATACAATTCCATTGTCATAGGATCTAAAAATCAGCAAAGCTAAGCTAGAATACCAGAAATAAAATTGGCATCTGCTCTAGGGAGAAGGAAGCTTTCTTGGAGGTGGGGGATGAGGGAAGTTTCTGGGGTTCTGGTAATATTCCTATCTTTTTTAACCCAGATGGTGATTACATGGGTGTGGTCTGTTTGTAATAATTTATTGAACTATTCACACAAGATGTGCACACTTCTCTGTTGTATGTTACCACGGATAATAAGCAAATAAGTAAGCAAATCCATGTTAAAAACTCTATGAAAAGACAAAAAGTCCTCAGTAACAGTAGAGATAAACACTGTTTATGATTTGCATAATTTGACATTGTAAAGATGTCATTCTTCTCAAACTAAGTTAAAATTCTGTGTCTTTTCTGGAAATATTTCAGCAGAATTTTTGAAAGAGCTGAATAAACTGATCAAGAAACCACATGGATAAAAAAGAATCCATGAATAATAAAGATTATGGATAAGAAGAACAAAGAAAAAGAATCCATGAATAATAAAGATTATGGATAAGAAGAACAAAGAGGGAAGCTCACCCCATGATGTATGAAGACATTTCGCAATGCCATTGTGGTAAAATAAAATAAAACAAAGCAAAATAAATAAAATAGTATGTTTTTGGCATGGGAACAAAAAGATCAATGGAATGTAATATAAACACCAGAGCCTCGTTTGTTTAGAAAGTTTTATGGAGGCAATCTCTACTGTTGTCATTAACAACAAAATAGTATTTAGTAGATGCGTTTATGGGATTTCATTATATGGAGAAAAATAAAATGGCAAAACATATAAACAAAAGTAATCTCCAGATGGATTAAAGTCCTAAATTTGGCAGCTAAAATGAAAGAGTACTAGAAGACAATAAAGGAGAATAAATTTATGACATTACAGTGGGGAAATGTTTCATTGAGAAAAAGAGGACACCCAGTAGAAAAATGAGCGAATTCACTACACAGATGGTTGCAAAGGGGACGCTTGGAAGGGTTGCCAGTGTATGGGGTGAGGAGCCCAAACACCAGGAATCGAAACAGTGCAAGAAGTCTAGTTGACTCACCAAATGTGACAGATGTGGAAGTTTAAATAATAAAGAAGATGTGGCACATATATACAATGGAATATTACTCAGCCATAAAAAGAAACGAAATTGAGTTATTTGTAGTGAGGTGGATGGACCTAGAGTCTGTCATACAGAGTGAAGTAAGTCAGAAAGAGAAAGACAAATACCGTATGCTAACACATATATATGGAATCTAAAAATAATAATAATAATAATAAGGTTCTGAAGAACATAGGGTCAGGACAGGAATAAAGATGCAGATGTAGAGAATGGACTTGAGGACACGGGGAGGGGGGAAGGGTAAGCTGGGACGAAGTGAGAGAGTGGCATAGACATATATACACTACCAAATGTAAAATAGATAGCTGGTGGGAAGCAGCCACATAGCACAGGGAGATCAGCTCGGTGCTTTGTGACCACCTAGAGGGGTGGGATAGGGAGGGTGGGAGGGAGACTCAAGAGGGAGGGGATATGGGGATATATGTACACGTATAACTGATTCACTTTGTTATAAAGCAGAAACTAACACACCATTGTAAAGCAATTATACTCCAATAAAGATGTAAAAAAAATAACAAAACAAACAAAAAATCTAGAAACAATAAATGCTGGAGAGGATGCGGAGAAAAGGGAGCACTCTTGTACTGCTGGTGGGAATGTGAATTGGTACAGCCACTGTGGAGAACAGTATGGAAGTTCCTTAAAAAGCTACAAATAGAACTACCATATGACCCAGCAATCCCACTACTGGGCATATACCCTGAGAAAACCATAATTCAAACAGAGTCATGTACCAAAATGTGCATTGCAGCTCTATTTACAATATCCAGGAGATGGAAACAACCTAAGTGTCCATCATTGGATGAATGGATAAGAAGATATGGCACATATATACAATGGAATGTTACTCAGGCATAAAAAGAAATGAAATTGAGTTATTTGTAGTGAGGTGGATGGACCTAGAGTCTGTCATACAGAGTGAAGTAAGTCAGAAAGAGAAAGACAAATACCGTATGCTAACACATATATATGGAATCTAAGAAAAAAAAAAAAGGTCATGAAGAACCTAGGGGTAAGATGGGAATAAAGACACAGACCTACTAGAGAATGGACTTGAGGATATGGGGAGGGGGAAGGGTAAGCTGTGACAAAGT
>NW_006788863.1:220893-231084 GCF_000442215.2 Lipotes vexillifer
ATAAAGAAGATGTGGCACATATATACAATGGAATATTACTCAGCCATAAAAAGAAACGAAATTGAGTTATTTGTAGTGAGGTGGATGGACCTAGAGTCTGTCATACAGAGTGAAGTAAGTCAGAAAGAGAAAGACAAATACCGTATGCTAACACATATATATGGAATCTAAAAATAATAATAATAATAATAAGGTTCTGAAGAACATAGGGTCAGGACAGGAATAAAGATGCAGATGTAGAGAATGGACTTGAGGACACGGGGAGGGGGGAAGGGTAAGCTGGGACGAAGTGAGAGAGTGGCATAGACATATATACACTACCAAATGTAAAATAGATAGCTGGTGGGAAGCAGCCACATAGCACAGGGAGATCAGCTCGGTGCTTTGTGACCATCTAGAGGGGTGGGATAGGGAGGGTGGGAGGGAGACTCAAGAGGGAGGGGATATGGGGATATATGTACACGTATAACTGATTCACTTTGTTATAAAGCAGAAACTAACACACCATTGTACTGCAATTATACTCCTATAAAGATGTTAAAAAAAACAAATATCCCTGTGAACTGGTAGTTTTCCCCACACATCCAAAGCTGCAAAAATTTTACAAGGTGTTAGTTGCAGCTCTTCAGATCTGGCTCTGGACATCCTGTTGCCAGCTGATCCTGCAGAACTTTGGTTTCCTAAGTCGTGGTCATTTAGGCAAATTACCCTATTCCTTAATTTAATAGTTATGAAATAAGCACAATAGTAGTGTCCACTTTATAAAACTGGAGGGAGGTTCAATCAAATAATTAGTGCACAGGACTTGGCATATAGTAACCTCTCAATAAATATCAGCTGCTATTTGTGGATTCTGTTAAGCATATCCTTATTTACCGCGTTCCTCTTAGTACCCTTCCCGTATCTGAGATGAATTTATTTATGGTTACCTCTGTGAATCATGCAGCCCTCCAAGCTTCTCCCCACACCTGGAACAGTCTTTCCTCATCAACTCACCAAAGGCTTTTTTTTTTTTGGCATTCTGTCCCTCATAGTTCTTGGAATTTACTTTTCCCAGGCAGACTTTTTGAAAAGCAAATACAGGGAAATTTTGCAATGTTTGGCCAGTTTTTAGGAAAAAAAAAAAAAAAAGTTTTCTGATCATAGTCAGTGTATTTTTATTAGTAGTGAAAGAATATGGTGGGGGTTGAATAAAAGCAGCTCTTCCTAGGAAATGTGACAGTTCCCATAAACACTTTATTACAAAAACTTCCGCACATACGCTTTAATCTGGAAAGTAGCCGCATGAAACGGCTGACTAGATTCTTTCTGTCATCTTGTACAATTACTTAATGTTCCAAAATCAGAGTAGGAAATGCAAAGTCTTAAGTAACCTGAACAGAAAGAACTCATTCCCTGAAGAGCTTTCTTTTATTTATGGAAATAAACTTGATAGGTGTTCTTGTGAGACAGGAAAATTGTACTATTTTCAGAAACAGAAGGAGTTAAGCATTTTTAGAAGAATTTAATAGGGCAAGGAGTATGTGTGTGTTTTAACCTTTTAAAACAAGAATTAGAAGATTGATGAGTAGCACCAGAGAGAATTATCACAGCCCACTCACCCAACCACCCAGTGTGGCTTTGCCGAGACTATTCTTTCTGCAGAGCAATGTCACAGTGACTCTGAACTCCTCTGGTGCTATTGAAATCTCTCTGTTTGCGATGTGTCACTTGTGCAAGCTTTGTCCTTCTGGGGCATTGTATTTGCGCATGGAAGGACACACTGGAAATACCTGTTCTGGGACAGGGTTTGTGTTGAATGGCCCATTGTGGGTGTTTATGTGGACTCGTTTCCCTGAAAAGGCCGTCTGGATAGGGCGTCTGCTGGAAAAGCAACAATGAGCTACATTTTCAAAATAAGCCAACTCCTTGTTCTGAAACACCGCAAGTAACACTTTGTGTTAGGATATTTAAACAGGGGATGTGCATTCCCTTTAAAAATGGGAAAGATAAAACTGCATTTGTGTACCCTGAGTATACGTACCTCCCGGACTTCAACTCTGTCCCTTCCGAAAAAGCCAACCGGGAAAGCCTGGTGCCAGAGGCTTGGCACGGGTTCAAGAAGTCCTCTGATTTGGGAGATCTGGACAGCAGGTCCCTGAGACCCAGGCCCTGCCCTGGTGGAGTCACAGCTGAGAAATCGCAGTGACTGTATATTGTGCACAGAAGTGCCCAGGGAGGGAGCTGAAAGCGGCTCTCCCGGGTCCGGACAAGGTGACCTGGTTTGAAGACAGCCACCCGTCAGGAACCAGAGAACTAGGGTTACAGACGTCCGCCTCCAGCTCACATCACTCAAGAACTCTTTATCCATTCTTCCTTTCTCTTTATGTCTCATTACTTTCTGCAGGTGTGTGATTACCCCACTCCTACAAGCATCACTCTTCACTAAATGCTCCGTGTCGTGGGTTAACTGTGTCCTCCGGGAAGATAAGTTGAAGCCCTAATCCCCAGCACCTCCACCTATGGCCCCATTTGGAAACTGGGTCACTGCTGATGTAGCAGGTTGAGAAGAGGTGATCCTGGAGGAAGGTGGCCCTAACCCAACATGGCTGGTGTCCCTGTGATCAGAGGATGTGAGGACAGGGACACAGAGGGGAACGGAGGCAGAGCCTGGAGCTGTGCTGCCACAACTCAAAGAGCGCCTGGGCCCCCAGGACCTGTCGGGAGAGGAGGGACCCTCCACGGGGCGCTTCGGGGGGGAGCAGGGCCCTGCCAGCCCCTTCTCCAGCCTCCGGCCTCCTGACTGGGAGAGAATGAACACCCATTGTTGTGAGTCGCCCAGATCGTGGTGCTTTGTTAAGGCAGCTCCAGGAAACAAACACAGTCCATAGGGAGGGGGCCCATTAGGACGTTTGCCCTTGGACCTCACTGCCCAGACTGAGGATTAGGGCAGAGTGATGCTCTGTGCCTGCCCCTCTTTCGCTTCTACTAGATGATAAGTTTCACGAGGCCAGAGATTATGCCCAATTCGTCCCAGTCATCCCTGGGGAAGGTGTGCCCTCCAGATGGGCCCTGAAGTTCTGGTTGAATGAGGATATAAAGGGTCTTAAGTTTTATATTTTTCATAATAGTCCATTTGTTTCCAAATAAAGTCCTGGGTAGTTAATGGAAACAGTCATGCCCAGGAAATCCGATTTAAGTCCATTTACACAACTCCCGTCGTTCTATCCCCAGACAGTGGAGAACTTCGTGTTTATTACTGTTCCCAGAATATTGAAAAAAATAGGACAGTTCACTCCTGGGCTGCTCATATCTGTGAGGACATGCGGTGTTCTCACGGACCTCAGCTGGGTCACCACCGGTTAGTGTCTAAACCCTGAAAAGAAACATCCAAGTTTGGTTTATGTTACGAACCCATTGCTTCCCGAGCAGCTCTCTTGTCTGCATTAGCCACTTTCCAACAGGAAAGACAACAAATAGCCCTTTTATTGCCATAATGGCTAGCAATCTCGGTGGCACAAGAAGTTTACTCTAAAGAGCTTACTACTCACAAATAATAATAATAAAAAGAACAAAAGAAAACACCAAGGATGAGGCCATGCAGCCAATGTCTGTATTATCATTATTCAGAGGACAGAAGCCACAGCTATGCCGTTACCATAAACATGTCTCCTTTTTATTGGCAGATGTTTCACTTAAATAAACATAATCAGGATTTGGGAAGATTCACCTTGGCGGCAGCTAAAACACATGAATATTCACTAATCTCCTCGTGTCCCAATAGTTACTCCAGCTGCTCTGGAAAGTGCATTTTTTGGCAGGGATAGGTGGTGCTGGTGAAGCAAGGCCAGCCCGAGGCTCACGGTGCGTACAAGCTGTTCACAGCTCCACACGTAGGAGGAAGACGCTCGTGTTCTTTTTAGTTCCCACCTAATGTACGTAAGTACCTCTTTATTTCATAGTACTCCAGAATCCCTCCAAAAAGTGCTGGTACTAAGAGGTACTAGCAATTTTATGGTCCAATCACCTCAACTTTGAGTTCCTTGTGCACACATGATGAGAGTAAGGTGATATTACCCTTTAAGTTATCAAAAACTATCATAGGAAGAAAGAGAAGCTCACACATTCTCATCGTGTACAGAGTCAGTGGAGTGCATGCATCCCACCCTGATGTTCATTGCAGCGCTATTTACAATAACCAGGACATGGCAGCCTCCTAAATGTCCATCAACAGATGAATGGATAAAGAAGGTGTGGTACATATATACCATGGAATTTTCCTCAGCCATAAAAATGAACGAAATTGGGTCATTTGCAGAGACGTGGATGGTCATAGAGACTGTCATACAGAGTGAAGTAAGTCAGAAAGAGAAAAACAAATATCGTATATTAACACATATATGTGAAATCTAGAAAAATGGTAGAGCTGAACTTATTTGCAAACCAGAAATAGAGTCACATATGTAGAGAAAAAACTTACGGTTACCAAGGGGAGAAGGGGGGGATGGAGTGATTTAGGAGATTGCGATGGACATATACACACTACTATGTATAAAATAGACAACTAGTGGGAACCCACTGTATAGCCCAGGGAACTCTACTCAGTGCTCCGTGGTGACCTAAATGGGAAGAAAATCTAGAACAGAGGGGATATATGTATACGTATAACTGATTCACTTTGCTGTATAGTAGAAACTAACACAACACCGTAAAGCAACTCTACTCCAATAATAATTAATAATAATAAAAAAGAGTCAGCGTGTTGTAGGTGAGGGCAGGGTCTGACCTCAAGGGCAGGGCCTGGAGATAATCCATAAAGAGCCTCAGCACCTCCTCTCTCAGCCCCTCATCCCTGCCTACGCTTCTCTTCTCTGCAGACCACCCCTCTGTGCTCTCTCATCACAACAGCCCCCAATGGCTTCCCGTATTCCCCAGTCTCTGGACTTCCTGTGTCCAAGGACCACCATGGACTGATGCAGAGCTTCTGTGCATCTTACTCCAGTTCTTGAGTGAACCAATCCCAGCAGCTCAGCTCAAGGACCAGATGGCCACCCTGCCCAAGCAACGGGGCCCCAAAGCATTCGCTGGCCTGTGGAGAAGAGGCAGGGGTGGGGGGCAAGGAGGCGCCTGCAGTGAACTTCAGAAAGTGGCTCTGAAGATGTTTAGCAAGTCTAATCCTTTCTGGCTGCAAAGCGTTGTAGACGTAAGGTGCGCACCGACCTGATCACACCATTTGGTTTATCCAGAAATTCTTCATAATTCTGACATAATGCTTTCTAAAACCTAGAAAAAAATTTACATTTTGTATTGATTTATAAATCAGTGAGTAGAATGCTGTTTCCTTTAGTATTATGTCACTTAGTGATTAGCAGTTATATGCCAGTGGTGAGGTTATCTTTGTAAAAACAGTTTAGGCATTTCTCGTGATGCTTGACTATTAGGATTCGTCTGGTAGAATTTTCCTGGTCTTACTTCTATAAAAGTCCTAAATTCACAAGTTACTTTACAGTTCCTGAAAAAATTGAAGTTATTCCCCTTAGAAAACTGATGTCTTTTTTTTTGGTGGTGGTGGGGGGGGTTCTCTCCCGTTGCGGCGCACAGGCTCCGGATGCGCAGGCTCAGCGGCCATGGCTCACGGGCCCAGCCGCTCCACGGCATGTGGGATCCTCCCGGACCGGGGCACGAACCCACGTCCCCTGCATCGGCAGGCAGACTCTCAACCAGTGCGCCACCACGGAAGCCCTCCTGTCGTGAACTTTCTTGATCACATACACAATTGTGTGATCAATTCAAAATGTTGTTGACATTGTTTCTAATCACTAGTCTTAATGTGCAAATTATTTATTCAATATATCATGATGATGTAGCCCCATTTCTTACGTCTTCAAGTGAGCACAGTTCCTTTAAAAGTAAATATCACCCCAGCCCTGCAAGTGGTTTGACCTTTTATGCCATTGTCTATAATTCATTCATTCAACAAATATTTTTTGAGTAATAACTGTGTGCCAGATTGTTCTAGGTGCCCAGAATATAGTAGTGACCAACTCAAGGACCCCATTCCTCAGAAAGCTGACATTACTGTAGGGAGACTGAGTTAACAATAACTGTAATGAACAAATAGTTTAGTATGGTAGTTGGTGACGTGTTATAAGAAAACACAGTGGAGCAGGGTAAGGGAGATTCCAGGGGGATAGGTAGTTCTCATTGAGAAGGTGACAGTTGGCACTTAAAGCAGTTTAGAGATTCAGCCCTGCCGTCATCGGGGGAAGAGCAACCCAGGCCGAGGAACAGCCAGTGCAAAGCCCAGAAGCTGCAGGAGGCTGTGTGACTCTGTAGCAGACTGAGCCAGGCTGTAGGTCACTGGGAGGACCTCAGCTTCGCTTCCAGTGAAATGCAGTGTTTAAGCCCAGGAGAAGCATGGTGGAATTTGCTGCTTTTTAAAAAATGCATTTTAGATTTTAAAAGGATCAGAGGATCAGCTGAGGAGGCACCTGGGGAAGACCCGAGGGTAAAAGCAGAGAGAACAGTTGGGAGGTGAGTATCCAGGTGAGAGATTCTGGGGGCTCCAGCAGGACTGAAACAGTGGGGTTGGTCAGAGGTGGCTGGATTTGGGATGTATTCTGAAGGAAGAACCCACAGGAATTTCTGACAGATTGGTATAGGATGTAACAGGACACAGACATGTGCTTCTGGTTCACAGAAAACTGTTATGAAGGAAAATATCTCATTTTTAAGTTAAAAATCTTATATACATTCGTTTGCTCAAAGGGTACACTTTCTCTCGAATTGTACATAATGAAGGTGCATGTGAAACAAATGAGAGCGTTGTTAACCTATTTTTCAAAATGCTACACTGAGTCTTAGGAAGACAGGTCTCTGCAACGGAGTCCTGAGTGCCTGGTGGGCTTGCCCACCACGCCCCTCTGCTTCGGAGGATTCCATGTGGTGGAAGCTGTCAATCTATTTCATTTCCGTCAACCAGAGTCAAAGTGGCATTTCATGATTTCATTAATTGAGCTCTGCTGGCTTTTGACCTTGCGATTTCCAGACTTGTGACCCCGTATTCTTTCTCCCTTGCACTCTGCCAGGCTGTCTTCAGAAGAATTTCACGTGACTGTCAAGGGAAAATTACCTCTAGCGCTTTCATCTGTCAAAATCCTGTCATCGCTGTGGGTGTGTCTCAGTGTGACTCAGGCTATGAGGTGAGGCTCTGATTTTATTGTCACTTTCTTTTCTTCTGACAGTCTGAGAGCACACTCACTCCACTTCCTTGTGCACGTGCCATCAGGGAAATGTGGCGCATACGCAGTGTGCCACACTGCGTATTGTTACATAACTGCTGTTATACAGAATGTGAGCTGTTTCATCCTCTCATCAAAAAGATAATTCTGCAGCAAAACCTTTTCAGTCCCTAAAGGTTTTATTTGACATTCTCATAAATGGTGGAATATTTGAAATACTTATTAAAAATAAATAAATGTTAAATGATTGATTGACTAATTGATTAGGGAGACGCTCAGAAGCCTGGTCTCTTTTTCTTAGGGACTCCCAGGACGGTTAAAAAAAAAGCAACAACACTAATTGGCTCAGGGGGAAATTTAAGAATCTTCCAGCCTCCAGTGAATATAAGGTTGTCTCTTATCGTCTGCAGTGTTTATTTTTAACACTTATAATTTGTTCTTCATAAAGACGATGCTTCCTCTGAGCACCGTGGAAATCATTCCTAAATACTGCAGGGAATAAATGATGCGTTAGTTATTTAATTACATGTGTTAAAAAGTTGTTTGGGTTTGGACAAATGTATAATGAAATGCATCCATCGTTATAATTACCATGCAGGGTATTTTCACTGCCCTAAAAACCCTCTGCGCTCTGCCTGTTCATCTCCCCCAACACCAGCCCAGGCCACCACCTATCCTTTCACTTTCTCCAGTTTTGCCTTTTCCAGAATGTCATATAATTTGAGTCATTAATTATGTAGCCTTTACAGATGGGCTTCTTTGCTTTGTAATATGTGTTTAGGATTTGTCCCTTTCTTTCCATGGCTTGATAGCTCATTTCTTTTTTAGTGCTGAGTAATATTCTTCATTGCTCCAAGTTTTGACAATTATGAATAAATGTTTATTCTATAAAAATTTTAAATGTTTGCACTATGAACATCTGTGTGCAGGTTTTTGTGTGGACATCAGTTTTCAACTGTTTTGGGTAAATACCAAGAAGTCCAGTTGCTGGGTCATGTGTTAAAGAATGTCTGGCTGTGTAAGAAACTACCAAACCGTCTTCCAAAGTGGCTGCACCATTTTGCGTTCCCACCGGCAATGATGAGAGTTCCTGTTGCTCCCCATGCTTGTCAGCATTTGTGGCTGTCAGTGTTCCAGACTGTGGCCATTCTAAGAGGTGTGTCGTGGTGTCTCATTGTTGTGTGAATTTGCATTTCCCTGATGGCACCTGATGCAGAGCACCTTTCCATGTGCATTTTTGCCATCTGCATATCTTTTTTCGTGGGTTGTCTTTTAAACATTTTGGCCCATTTACAAATTGCATTGCTTGTTTTCAATAAATAAAGTGTCCATAAATGAACTGATTCATCCAATGCGTCTTTTGCAAATATCTCCCCCCCAGCCGTATCTTCTAATTCTTGATGTTTTCTTTCACAGAGCAGAGTTTTTAATTTTAATGAAGTCCAGCTTTTGGACTATTTCTTTCATGAGTCACGTCTTCAGTGTTGTATGGCATTAATATATTTTGATCTTCCCTCCTAGACCGAAATGACCATTCAGAGATTTGTGTCCCCTTTTCACTGCCAAGACTCACAGGTGTGGCTGGGATGTTCTATGAACATGCGCATCATGATGTCACAGTGACCAAACGCACTGGGGGTGCAAGAAACACTCTACCAGACTAACAATCTTATATTCAGAAAAAATAACTTCAGACAAAGCTTTAGATTTCCTGACTCCCTTTATACCCAAAAGTCAAAAAAACATTGGTATCTACAGCAAAATGATTACATTCATCCAGAAAAAGAAGTCAATGTAATGACAACGGCAACAGTTACATCCTTGTAAAAAACAAAAAGTAGAAAAAAAATTGTAGACTAAAATAAAGACGATGGAAGCAAAGTTCATTATTGCCAGAATAACAAGGAAGACATTCCCTGGAGGAGGGAGTGGAGACCTTATATAACTGGGATTTTCCTAAATAATTTGGTGAAACTATGGAGGGATAAACCTTCAAATTATCGTTCTCAGAGATTCTCTAGTTTCGGGGTAGAAAGATAACAAATGTGGTTTTGGTTCTGACCATTTCTTTCTACAAGGCAGATCTTACTAGGGTTCTTTCTGGGCAGGATAAGAACAGTCATTTTTTCCTTCTAAGCATTGTGCCCCTGACCCAGTGTCGTACCGGAGCTGGACTACACCGATTCCAGGTGGCCAACTAAGCTCATACTCTACAAAATCCCTTTTCAGTTCCATTACGTTGGTGGCTTAAGGTCAGCCACGGTGTAGGAGCATTTACACAGCAGAAACTGGCAAACACTTAAACCAGCCCTGCCTACCAGAGTCCACTGTTAAAGATTCACCAGCATACCATCGGCCTGATCCTGTGAATTCTGACAGCCAGGTACCGCTACTCACTCTATCTTCACACAGAGACGTCATCTCCTTAGCGATGCTGCATGCACAGTGGGTAAGCCACTAACCTTTTATAGGATCAGAATTGTAAAATCTTTCCTACAGTATAAGTACATTCCTTCCGTAGAGCAAACTAGTTTGCATATTCTTTTACAGTTTACAAAATACATTAACCTTTAAAGTCTCATTTCCATTTTATTTTCACAGCATTCCCTGGTAGAGTAATTATTATTCCACCTAATGTATGAAGAAAATACGGATGAAAGAGATTGTCAGTTGCTCAGAATAACAGAGCTTAGTTAATTAATTGGCTTTTGATATCTTCTTTTTTCCTGCATTGTCATTGCATAGAAGGACGGAAATATTATTCATATATGGATATTTTTGTTTTAATATGTTAACTATAATCTTAATCTTTATAACACTTTATCTTTTTTTAACATCTTTATTAGAATATAATTGCCTTACAATGCTGTGTTAGTTTCTGCTTTATAACAAAGTGAATCAGCTATACATATACATATATCCCTATATCTCTTCCCTCTTGCGTCTCCCTCCCTCCCACCCTCCCTATCCC
>NW_006788863.1:232511-236285 GCF_000442215.2 Lipotes vexillifer
CCACTAGCTGTCTATTTTACGTTTGGTAGTGTATATATGTCCATGCCACTCTCTCACTTCGTCCCAGCTTACCCTTCCCCCTCCCCGTGTCCTCAGGTCCATTCTCTAGTAGGTCCGTGTCTTTATTCCCGTCTTGCCCCCAGGTTCTTCATGACCATTTTTTTTTTTTTTTAGATTCCATATATATGTGTTAGCATACGGTATTTGTTTTTCTCTTTCTGACTTACTTCACTCTGTATGACAGACTCTAGGTCCGTCCACCTCGCTGCAAATAACTCAGTTTTGTTCCTTTTTATGGCTGAGTAATATTGCATTGTATATATGTGCCACATCTTCTTTATCCATTCGTCTGTCGATGAACACTTAGGTTGCTTCCATGTCCTGGCTATTGTAAATAGAGCTGCAATGAACATTGTGGTACATGACTCTTTTTGAATTATGGTTTTCTCAGGGTATACGCCCAGGAGTGGGATTGCTGGGTCGTATGGTACTTCTGTTTGTAGTTTTTTAAGGAACCTCCATACTGTTCTCCATAGTGGCTGTATCAATTTACATTCCCACCAACAGTGCAAGAGGGTTCCCTTTTCTCCACACCCTCTCCAGCATTTATTGTTTGCAGATTTTTTGATGACGGCCATTCTGACTGGTGTGAGGTGATACCTCATTGTAGTTTTGATTTGCATCTGTCTAATGATTAATGATGTTGAGCATTCTTTCATGTGTTTGTTGGCAATCTGTATATCTTCTTTGGACAAATGTCTATTTAGGTCTTCTGCCCATTTTTGGATTGGGTTGTTCGTTTCTTTGATATTGAGCTGCATGGGATGCTTGCAAATTTTGGAGATGAATCCTTTACCAGTTGCTTCATTTGCAAATATTCTCTCCCATTCTGAGGGCTGTCTTTTCATCTTGTTTATGGTTTTCTTTGCTGTGCAAAAACTTTTAAGTTTCATTAGGTCCCATTTGTTTATTTTTGTCTCCATTTCCATTTCTCTAGGAGGTGGGTCAAAAAGGATCTTGCTGTGATTTATGTCATAGAGTGTCCTGCCTATGTTTTCCTCTAAGAGTTTGACACTGTCTGGTCTTACATTTAGGTCTTTAATACATTTTGAGTTTATTTTTGTACAACACTTTATCTTGATAGTGTTTTGAAATGCAAACTATTTACTATTATTGCTTATAGCATTTTTAAAAATTTGTGACATAATGATGATAATAACTACCTTTGGATGCTATTATGTAGGTTTGCTGTGCTAAGCCCTTTACCTATAATCTCATTGCACACCCCCAGGGTAGCATAAACATCCATATTTATATAAAGGAATGGAAGTTTACGTCAGTAGAGAATCTGGCCCAGATCGCATAGTGGGAGGCTGGGACCTGAAGTGCAGCTCTGGTGCTCCAGCCTGCAGGTTTCATCACAGCATAAACACCGCGACACCCACCACTTGGTGCTTGCCCTTCTCCTTCCCCATTTAAAGAGCTTTTATCTTTACACAAATTAACTTAAATGCATTTTAACTTACAACCAAATATCTTTAAAACAATCTGTATGTCATTGTTTTTACTTTAATAATCTTCCTTTCTTCATGGATTTTGTCATTTGTATATTAGTTCAATATTTATACAGTGAAAAAAGGCAAGTGTTCAGTTTTTAAGAGCCCTGGCTCTGAAGTCAGACTTTATAAAGTGGGACTATTCATATTTAGTTCAAAGAATTGCCTAGAGGACTCCTTCTCGACCTTTGACAAGTCGGGACAAGTGCAGAAAAAAATCCCATGTGAGCAGCTCACTGGAGTGCAGAGGCAAGGCTGCCTCAACCTCAGAGCCGTCTGGCTCTCAGTGCCTAGGCACACCTGTCCCCACTCCTACCCCCCAGGGAGAAGTGCCAGCCACGAGAATCACAGGCGGCATCGATGGATGCCAGGGAACCTGGCACACAAAAGACACTGCGTTAGTTCCACTTGGTTAGCTCTAACTAATGAGACTTTTCTGCATTTGATGCAAACTCATGAAAGTTAGGGTGCCTGAATGATGTCTGCTGTGGGTCACTTTGTCACTGTTTTATTTCAGCACGACTCTTTATCCCACTTCGTACCATCTACCCTTCGTTGCTGGGGGCCAGGAAAGTCAATTGTCAAGTGTTTGAAGTGATGTCAACAATCCTAGTCAAGCTAAGCGTGGTGCCCTCCCAGTAGGAAAACGCAGGAAACCAGTGGCGTGAAGAAGCAGGAAGCGCAGGAAAAAAAGAAAGTCGTTGTGTCACTTCCTCTCCTTGTGCTGGATGCCCCTCCGGGTGGTCCTTCTCTCACACACTCCAAGACAGGCTCCATCCTCTTCTGGATGCTCTCACTGCGAAAAGGCCTGCAGCTTCTCTGCTCCCCAAAGTCGACTCTGTTTAAAACAGAAATCAAAACATCTCCCGCGGTGGGACCTCCTCAACTCGAGAGCTGATGCGCGGACAAAGGTCTCGTGTCAGCCTGGAGCTTCTCCAGCTGGACGCCTACAGGGGCAGGGGCTGCGGTCGCCCTTCTTCCCCTGGCTTCTGCTGGGCGCTGGCCCTTTCTCTCTTGGAGCCCGGACAGACACCCTCCACCTCCCACGACCAAGAGCTGCAGTTTCCAGGACCCCTTTCTCAGGCCCCGCCAGGCGTGCTGAACACGTCTGGCCCCCTTACGGGACGTCTTCCTGCCCCTTCAGGGGACCCTTTAACACAAGATGCCAGACAACCCCTCCCATCCCCGCCCCACGCACGGCCCACAGGTACCCGGGAAACACACACCTCAGAGCTGTCATCGTGCCAGTGGGTTTCCTTCCGAAACATAGGACTCTGCTATAAAAGGTCTCTTCAGGCAGCTTCTGATAGTTGAGATTTCCCAGCTATAAGCCATTTGTTGCCTTTGTCCTTCAAGTGCACGGAGCCCCTAGTGAGTTCTCTAGGCGGTGGTCTGGAAGTGAGTAAACAGCTCTCATCCTTCACTGTGGCTACGGGACGTGGCTCCACCTTTCCCACCCACTTCGGTTCCAAACCTTGTGCATTTTCAGTGAGTGCCCTAGGGTCACGCAGTAGGTCCTGGGACCCCTCTTGGTAGGTTCTGCATGGCTGGCTTAGGACCTTACCTGGGAATGCCAGACTGGTTTAATGCTTATGATCGTAAACCAACTACTAAACCAAATCAAAATTACTAGTTATTTCTGAATAATTTGATTGTCTAGATATGTGACTTTGTGCAAGTGAAATAAAACTGTCTTAAAACCAGGAAAACTTCCTTTTTAAAACTCATGGTTCACGTAGAAACTCTCCCAGGGCTGATATGATAATTGGGAGTAAATTCATCAATAGGTTAAATCATTAGCACAGATTTTTTAATTATCCTGAAGAGCATAGTTACATTTTAGATGATGTGAAATTAGAAATAAGGTTTACAATTTTAGTACGTGAGACTGGAATTCAAGGCAACCCTGAAAGGATATTAGAGGACAGAAAAATAATTATCCCTGTTACTCTAATCCTGGGAGGTTTGCCAGATTCCAGCCGATTATGCTGCCATCAGGACATCCTGGTGCCTTGGTTGCCCAGCAGCCATGCTCCACCCACCTTTTTCCTTCCAGAGGTACAGAACACCATGCCATTTGGGATTGAAGTCGGCAGATGAGAAATTCAATCTCATTACATCATCCAGGGTGTGTTTGCTGTGGACACAGGCTGGGCCTTAATGTCAGACAAATCCAAATTCAAATACTGACCTTGGAAAAGATAATTAGGCTCTTCCG
>NW_006788863.1:236405-246780 GCF_000442215.2 Lipotes vexillifer
TCCGAATTTGCTTTGAAACTGAACACAGGTTTCCCTTGCTCTCCTAAAGTAGATCAGCCCCGCCGCGAAAGCCGAAATGGTGTAAAGCGAAGAAGCAGGTACCTTAGGGCACCTCTTGCTGACGGAGGCACAAAATGAATCAGGATACAGACAGATGCTGCCAGACACAGGTCAAGGTTCTGGAGGCTTGATGCTGAGATGCTGAGCGTGCTCCTAGGGAAGGGGCCTGGCGGGGCCCCTCTCACTGCTTGGGTTGTGCGCTGTGTCTGTAACAGCTCTACTCCCTGCAGAACAAATGTTGAATGCTATTTTCACTTCCCGCCTTTTTCTCATAAAAGTGAAAATCTTTTTCAGATTTCTTTCCATGTGAAAACAGGTACTAATGCAGATATTTTCTGAAAGCAAAGTGGCATAAAGCAAACTTTGGAAAAGTGGGGAGTATCCATAGTTAGCCAATTAATGGATTCATTTTTTTCATTCAGAAAATAGTTACAGAAGAAAAACAAAAATTAAAAAAAACTAGAGACTTCCCTGGTGGTCCAGTGGTTCAGACTCCGTGCTTCCACGGCAGGGGGCACGGGTTCGATCCCTGGTTGGGGAACTAAGATCCCGCATGCCGCATAGTAGCTCCAGAGTGCCTCTCCTATGTTCTGTAAATTGTGCTGGGCAGTAGGGACTTAACAGTGAAGGGCAACGTGATCACTGCCCTCATGCAGCTAACAGTCTAAAGGATGTGGTGACGATACATGAGTAACTAGGAATAAACAGCTTACAGGCTGTGACTGTTGCCCGGGGGGGAGGAACAAACAGAGGGTTGCAGGGGGTTAGATAGAAAATAACAAGAGGAGACCTACCCCAGGTAGTGAAATTAGAGCAGCTCTCTTGACGAAGGGACATTTGAGATGAGACCCCAAGGAGCCTGCCAAGAAGAGGCTCTGAGCTGGGGAAGAATGTCCGAATGGATCAAAGCCCGAGGCAGGAGTGGGTTATGCCTGAAGGGATTTTTCTGTTGGGCGGATTCAGCTGGCTGAGGAGTTCCAGAACACCCAGTCCCCGAGAGGCCGCTCGGGGAGTGGCAGCTCAGGTCTCCAAAGCCCTGGTCTGCAGATGGGCTTGGTGGGGCACTGGCAACCTGGGAAAATCCTGTCCTGTTCTAACTCTTTTCTAAGCAAGCCATGTAAAACACCATGGGAGTGTGCTAGGACCGAGGGTGTTAGCTTACAGTGCAAAACAGTTTAATGCAAACTGGAATCCTCAGTTCCTTAAGAGCATAGCTTAAGAGTCATTGTTCTCTGCTAAAGCTCAACACAGCTTTGGGAACATAGAGCAGGCGCTCAAGGAGTACGTGTAAAAGTCTGTGGGACATAAAACAATGAATGGACCTAACACTAAGCTGTTTATTACATCCACTGTAAATCTTAATTATGGTTTAAAATGATTGCATGAAGCCAGGAGAAAAGATTCTATGGCGACAATAACTATTGTTGATATAAAGTCCACAGACTCTATAACCACTTATTCGGTCTCCCCTGAATGCCTGAAGCCTCCTTGTTGAACTATTCATTTTCTCCTTGTTATTTCGAACTTATTTATAATAAGCAAAATATGGCAGTTTATCATTGTTTGTAAAAAGGAAGAAAACTGCCTGTAAACCGTGCCCCATCATTAACTCTGTGACCTGTACGCGCAGAAGGGAATTCTCATGATAAATTAGCAATCATTTTGTCTGGGGGCAGCAAATAAACTTGTGCAGACTGCCGCACAGTTTACTGCACACCCCGTCCCTTAGCTTCTAGGAAAGGGTGGACTTTTCCCACTGGACGCAGGTAGAGAGTATTTTTCAAACCTTGGTAACCCTTTTCTTTCTTATGACTTAGAGCTCTTTCACCACAAACGTCTGTCGGCCCCATGTCACCTCCCCCCACCCAGAGTTATTGAACCTTCAGAACCGTGATTAAATGTATCGACTGTATAGATCTTTTCGAAATTCTCCTGATAATAACATACCTTAATACTTACGCTTTAAATTCAAAATTATTTCCAAAGCCACCCAAGCTAACCAAAATAACTATAGGATAATACTAATTGAATAAAAGAAAAACAATCAATCAGCCCCCTCGCTAAGAGATAAATACAGTCTTACCTTTGTGTAAATGTCTTAGACAAACTGCTTCCATTTTGTTTGTGTGTTTACATATTTCATATTGTTTAATGTGATACGCCATCCATGGTTTTCATCAGCAATTTTTAGCATAACTTATCCACATGTAGATAAAATTATTTTACATTATCTCACTAACCACATATGTTTATACACAATGTTAACACACATATGTTAACACACATAATACATATGTCGGAATTTAATTTTATCAAATCCCTATTTCTTGACAGAGAACTAGATTTCAACTTTCAATTCTTCTAAAAAATGTCAAGATAACCCCCTTAAATAAATTTTGCACACACTTCTATTTCTTTTGCATACAGAAATGGAACTTATTAACCGAGATTGTATACATTTTTAGGCATGTGATACCATTGCCAGTTACCCCCCCCCAAAAGGTAAAAGAATATGCTCTCACTTAGACTGTATCACATAACCATATTCTGAAACTAATCCAAGGAGAAAGTATAATGTAATGTTCAAAATTAAACTGAGATGAAATTATGTGCTAATTTAAATTAATGTGCAAATAATAATAACTGAAGTATGTGCTAATTTTAAAGAAGGATGATGTCTCAGAATCGCCTTAGAAAAACAGCCACCTCCGCTTGGGCAAAGGCACGCACTGTGGCAGGCGCTCAACTCTGACTTACTTGGAGGATGTCTGATTACAGTGCAGCAGGCCTCGGAGGCGTGAATTGCTGTGAAGGGCGTCCAGTGGCCATTAGAGAGCAGAGCACAGGCAGGAAATGACCCAGCACAGGAGGCCCTGTTTACTTACCACAGTCAGAGACGCAGGAGCTGCTATGATCAGCTCAGAGCTCGTCCAGGCGTGAGAGCGAATAGGAAAAGTGTAGGCGTGTTTCTTACCCTCCAGAATCATTTTCATTTAAGGGGAAAAATGTGGACAATGGAAGAATTCCACAGCCATACAAGGCAGTATTTGAAAAGTAACAGTTGAATTGCACAAGTCAGTATTAAGTTATAGTAGTCTGGGGTAAATGAAACTCTAGCGTAGTTTAATTAGGAATTTATGGGAAAAGGTGAAATTGGAACTGGCTATTGAAGGACAGGCAGGGGTGGGGTAGGAGAAAAAGCAACGTCATCCAAATAAGCAGCAATGGACATGAACACGGCATAACGAACTCTAACCAGGCCCTTTGGGTGCAAAGAGAGAAGGCTGGTGCCAACGGTACAGCGGGATATGGAAAGATTTGTTAGATCAGATGTGAAAGCGCTGGATTCTAGCGTAAGAAAATTCCGCTCTAACCTATGAATTAGAGTGAGTCATTTGAAGACTTCTGTGCAGGGGCATAAAATGAAGTCCCGTTCATCTGTTCGTGCAGACATGCGTAACAAGTACTTACTGAAGACCTACTATGAACCGCACATTAGGGAAGAGAATTAGATTCCTTTTTAAAGTTGCTGTAAGTATAAAGCCTCCAGTTTCGGCAGAACTATTCATGGAAATATTAACTTTACTTTGGCTTTGCTGCCATAGACAAATCAGGGGAAAAGAGCTCGTGCTGGGAAGATACTTTTCCCTTGTCATTTGTTCCTGTATTCTGGGACGTGGGCTATAGAAACACTTCTGCTTCCCTATGTGGACTGCAGCTCACCAGGAGAGAAGTCGTTTATCTGCAGTGTGGGCTCGAGCCCCTCTTGGCTCTGTCCCGTGGAAGCAGCCTGTCACACCTCTGCTCATACACACTGTGAACTTTCTGAGTGGGCTGTGCCCCTGCCGAGGGGACCCGGAATGGTCCAGCTCCATCAGTGACCAGGTGGGTAAGTGATCCCAGTAGGGGAAGTATTTATGAGCTCACTTGGCCATACGTCTGAAACCCCTCCCTCCGTCAGCTTTGCCAGTAATGAAGCTGGCCCTTTGATGTCTCTCGGTAATCTCTGATACCTACCTCTCAAAGGGTCCCGAAAATACACAAGAAAGAAAGGAACCATCTGCCCCTCCCCGCAATGGAGCTAAATTGTGATACGGGGCAAGACGTAAGAAATACCTCAAGTCGTTTTCTTTCAGGCTTTTGTTTTCTGAAAGCCTGAATTCCGGAGGATATTTTGCAAGTAAGGGTGAAAGAATCCCACACCTTGAAGAGAGTGGGGCTCAAGCTCAGTGGGAAATGACTGAGGCCCCTAAGTCTGAGGTGGGGACGGGTCCCCGGGACTTCCGGTTTTGCAGGTCTGTGTCCAGGACGCTGGTAGATTAGAACGACCTGAGGGGTGCATCTCACAAGTCTGGACACTCAGCCCAGAGTTCCCAGCTTCAGGGGACTCCAGGGCCCAGGGCTGGCGTGAATGGGGCTGAGCTCCTGCATGTAAAGCGGGATAACCGTGCACGTGAGTTTTCCTGGAACAGCCCCGGCTTATTTCTTATTATCCTGGAGTAATTTTACGTGCTCCCCTTTCACTCTTCAGTGGGCCCCATTTTGGATGATAAATTGTAAAGTCACCCTTAACCTTTTTAAGAAACCAGGCGGGGTTGTGCAGTAAGGGTTCTAGTGGTGAACAATGCGGGCAACAGTGAATTAATAAGAAATCCTCAACCAACGATCACACAGATGGAAGCCCCTCCTGTGTAACCTAAGCGTGGCCCTTCCCAGCGGCCGGGGTTGGATCCCATCTTCTTCCTTCTCTGGCTTCCAAATCTTCACCTTCCCAGTCTGTGGCATAGGTCATGCTTCAGATGCTTCCAGAACATCACGGGCAGATTTCCCACCAGGACCCAATAAAATTGGGTAAATAAATAAAATTCAATAAAACCTAGAAGTGCCTGGAATCAGGGACTGAATGTTTTTGTCCCCCCCCCCAAAGTCATATGTTGAAATCCTACGTCCAAAAGTGATGGTGTTAGGAGATGGGGCCCTTGAGGGATGCTCAGGCTGTAAGGGCGGAGCCCTGACGGAAGGGGTTAGTGGCCTTACAAGAGGAGACACAGAGACTCACGCCTCTCTCTGCTCTCTGCCGTGTGAGGGAGTCTGTAAACTAGGAGAAGGGCTTTCACCGGAGCCCTGACCTTGGACCACCAGCCAACCGTGGGCAATGTTTGCGCTGAAGCCACCCAGTGTGTGGTATTTTGGTACAGCAGCCCAGACTGATTAAGATAGCCAGGAATTTACTTTCAGCTAGCAACACGTAACTCCTTCATCACAGTGCGTCTTAGCCAGGCCCGCAGATCAGGGCTTCAGCGTCTGATGTCTCCCCTTCCCGGATTCTCTTTTCCCGGGTTTACTGCTACGTTCTGCTCCCTCACCTGAAATCGGTCCTCTGCTCCCGCGTCCCCTCCCCACGGACTCTTCCACAGCAGCTCTAGGGACGAGAGTCCATCCAGCCCCTCCCCTCTCCTCTGCACTGTCTAGTTCCTTCCTGTGTTTTAGTTTTCCCCTTAGCCTTTTTCTTTTCTTTCTTTTTAGTGTGAGCGTCATGGTATCTTAACTCTGGGGAAAAGTTTCTATCTTTTTTTCTAACAGATACGACTTTTCCCATAGTTCATAATAATTTTTGGCTTTACAGTATCTCTACTTGCATATCTCATTATTAACTGTCTTCTCCTCGCATAAGGTAAGCTCCAAGGGGTCAGGGCCTCGTGTTCCTGCCTGTGTCCCCAGCTCCTTGAACAGCGCTTGGCGCTCAATAAATACACACTCAGTTGAAGAAAAAATGGCTATAAGAGAGTCATGGAAACTCGATCACTGAATCGAATGACAGAGAGTTATTGGCCTCGTTCATAAAAAAACATACTTTGCATCTTTCTTATTTATACTTCAGCTTTTTAACTTTGCAATAACTTGAAAATATTCTTTAGTGGTGCTGGGAATGATGTTTTTATTTACTTTATCTTTGAGAATCCTATTCACATGTCATCCATTTTGTAAATACCGTCTTTCTAAAGGAAGATCCATTGGACATAAAAGCATCGCGCAGGGTTTTCTGCCGTGGCTGGTCTTACGTGGTAGGCTACCAACTGTACGTTAGAGACGATTAATGAGATAAAAGTGTCAATTCCACTGATGTAACATAAGTAAGTAGTTCGTACAGTCCGGGTCAAGAAAAGCTGCCATTTATAAGCACTATTTTAATCTTCTTTTTCACATCTTCTTGCAAAGGTTTAATATTTTATTTTGGTATTGGAAAAGTAAAAACAAGAAGCAAAACTTTATCACAGCTAGATCAAAATTCCTATGCCAAATAAAATATAACAGTGATCAATGTTACCTTACCTTTAACTTGACTGTGCTCATATATTTTTAGAGGTTTTTTTGTAAGTGATCATCCCCAAAGGCCATCTGGTAGGGAATCTCCCTGGATGTTACTGCACGGCAGTCATCAGAATGTGATGCTCTGGTCTCCTCCTAAAGGGAGCATCGCTGAGTGGTCACCCAGCTGCCGTCCCGGGAGCTGCCACCCTGGCTGCTCCCAGCTCGTGACTGGCACGCTGGGGATACTCAGCAGACCCATTCCAGGGAGCTCTGTGACTCTTCCAGTGGGCACATATGGTCAGGGACTCCCCACTGGCCGGCTCAAATGGTCTTTGGAACCGCATCACAACAAGGCTCGCCCTACTTTCTCTCACTCCCTTCACAGGTCAGTCTCTTGTGTGACTGATCCCATCGTGGTGTCTGCCTCTCACCAAACCTAAATCACATGCCATTGAAACTTACAGAGTCCTCTCACCAGACTTCTCTGCTGTCCACTCAGCAAGCATTTATTATGCGTACACATGAGCACGGGGCACTGTCTCCATCTCTGGAGGTACAGATGTTACACGAACAGTGAGCATACACATTAGATAGAGATTTTACTTTGTTGAAGAAAATATACATTAAACAAATAATTACGAGTGCAATGAAAAAAAGACTTCTATGGGAGCACAATTTGGAGCGTCAGATGAATTCTAAGAGTTGAGGATGGTCACTCTGAAGAAGAGGGGTTTTTTTTTAATAAATTTTTAAATTTTATTTTTTATTTTTGGCTGTGTTGGGTCTTCGTCGCTGCACGCGGGCTTTCTCTAGTTGCAACAAGCGGGTGTTACTCTTCGCTGCGGTGCGCGGGCTTCTCACTGCAGTGGCTTCTCTTGTAGCGGAGCACGGGCTCTAGGCACGCGGGCTTCAGTAGTTGTGGCTCACGGACTCTAGAGCGCAGGCTCAGTAGTTGTTGCGCACGGGCTTAAGTTGCTCCGTGGCATGTGGGATCTTCCTGGACCCGGGCTCGAACCCGTGTGCCCTGCATTGGCAGGCGGATTCTTAACCACTGCACCACCAGGGAAGCCCCAAGAAGAAAGTTTAAAACTGAGACCTGAAGAGGGTGTGGGAACTAGCTGGGCAAGCAGGAGACAAGGAAAGGACTTGCTAAGCAAACACTGAGAAAAGAAAGAGCAAGCTGGTTCTCGCAACTGATGAGAGTGGCGCACGGATGGAAGGGCGCCTGCAGGTTCAATACAGGCGTGTACTGAAGCGCTCCTGGAAGGTGCACCTACGTCGGATGCCCCCTCCATCCGCATCTTCTTCCCAGCTGAAGTCAGGGGAGAAATGTCTCATCCGAGCCCCCCTTTTTGGTCTGATCTTCCTTCTACACACCTCAAAATCCTACCATGTTGGACTCCGTGGCTGACAGTGTGGTAGTGTGTCCCTAGTCCCGCAACTCTGCAACATCCATCAATAATGACAGCCGGAGCTGGAGCAGATAAGGCAGCAGTGCTCATATTTTTCAGCAGCTATTTTCTGACCTTGGTAGGTGCTAAATAAATATTTGCTGTGAATCAAATGTGCATGCATACCCTTTAATATTGTAATGACGTGAAAATGGTATTTAAGGTGGTAGGACAACAATCCTGCTAGGTTTAATTGCCCTGCAAATATGTTTTCTTTAGCCTATGTTTACAGAGTTCCAAATGAATCAGTCAGTTCTCTGATTGGATGTTTCAAATAAAAAGTTTAGCTGGATAATTCTAACACCAAAACTGTAATGTCAGTGTTTGGTCTAACACCAAAACTGTAATGTCACTATTACCCAATTTGGCTATTTCCATGCATTCTATTAATAAGAATTTTCTAAAGTCTTCTCAAATTCTGATATTTATTGGTGAGAAATAAAAGGATGTACAGGAAAAAACAATAATATTTATTGATGCCTTTCTATAGGCTAACCTCCAGGCAAACACTCTATTCTTCCTACCTATTTATCTGTCTATCTATCTATCTATCCGTCCATCCATCTATCCATCTATCTACCTATCTATCCATCCATCCATCATCTGTCTATCTATCTACCTATCTATCCATCTATCTATCCATCCATCCATCCATCCTTCCATATATCTATCTACCTATCTATCTAACCATCTATCCATCTATCCATCCATCCTTCCATCTACCTGTCATCTATCTCTCTTTCTATCTACCTACCTACCTACCTATCCATCCATCCATCTATCCAACCATCCACCCATCTATCCACCTATCTATCCATCCATCTAGTCATCTATCTATCTATCTATCTATCTATCTATCTATCTATCTTAACACACACATTCACACATGACACATGTAAAATATCATCTAAAAGTATCTAGAGAATTAAGGAAAGATAATTTTTCTCTTGAATTATCCAGAGACTTGCCTCAGGTTGACTCCAATTTCTGCTAAGAGAAGTCCTTTGAATATATTCAATTAAGTGTTATTTAAAATAGCACCTAAATGAATCCCCTTAACAGTACTAGCATTCTATGTTTTGTGAAGCATAATGAGAAATCTGTCATCTTAATCTGCCTTTCTCTATCATTAGTTATAATGCAGCTATTAGGGTAACAATGCTACTGCTATATAGGGTACACTAATTTTACATTAGGATTAAATGTTAAGGAAAATTATATCTTCCTTCAAGAAAATTATTGAAGTATAAATGTAGTATAATAGTGTCTGAATACCTTTCAGAGAACATCAAGGGAACTGCTTTTTAGAGGGAAAGAGATCACTGAGGACACAGGCACTGAATAAATCCAGGTTATATAATATGTTAACGATGCCCAATAATAGTATGGAAAATAGACAATCCTGAGTAATAAAACAACCCTGATGGGACTTCAAGGAGTTGTTTACTTTAGAATTCTGGCAGATTTCAATTTCAACTGAAAGTCAGAGACCACTGGAGAATTCAAACACTTAAGGTACTTTGGAGTGAGGGGGACGGACAGGCAGCTGCAGTGCAGAAGCAAAGACGCTTCAGACAGTCTCCCGCCCTTAGGTTCCTTCTACTCTCCAAACATATAGGTGAAAACATTTATTTAGATAACTGCTGGAATGTATGCCTGTAACTTTGATCCAAGTCAGTGTCAGCAAACTAAGGTTTGCTCAACTCTGCTCTTGTGGTTGAGAACTTGCCTCGGACAATATAAGCGAATGGGAGGGGCTAGGTTCCAATAACACTCTAATTCAAAACAAAACAAACAAACTAACTAGCCACATTCAGCCCAGGCCATAGTTTGCTGATCACTACTCTGAAGAGCAAGTTGTATGCTTTAAAGACTTAGGAATTCTTTAAGTGGTACTGTCTACTTCCTAGTAGAACTCATGTGTTTGAGATATTTTTAGGTTTCAGATTTTTTTAAATGCATTTTGAATAAGTTGTTCTTGTTTACACATGCAGTTATCAAAATTAGGCAAATATTTATCTGCCCCCGAGTACAAGCCAGCCACTGCTCTAAGTGCTAATGACGCCCTAGTGAGTAAAAGGATCAAAGACCTTTGCGTCATGCTACCTACATCCCAGTGGGAGAGAGGAGGATGACAAAAATAAACATATAAATAAATTATAGTATTTTCGAAGGTGACACATGCTTTGGAAGCAGAATAAAAGTGGGACCGAGTAAAGGGGGTGAAGAGGGTAGAGTGGGAGACGGTTGCAGTTTGCTTCAGCAACTAGCGTGGGCAGGGCAGAGCTCGTGCAAATGAATTCCAGCCGACTGGAAGAGGCCGCGCAGATGCCTGGGGAGAGCAGCCCTGCGGGGGAGAGGCCAGAGCAAAGGCTGTGAACAGACAGGGGCCGTGTGGTGAGAGCAGAGTGAGCCCTGAGCGAGGACAGACGGAGGCCGTGAAATGGAGCTGAATCAGAGGCAAACACCGGGGCTATAGGGCCTTGAGACCCACTGGAAGGGCTTTCCTTTTGCTTTGAAAGAAACACGGGACCTCAACGAGACTTTCAGCA
>NW_006788863.1:246854-315076 GCF_000442215.2 Lipotes vexillifer
TCAGCAGGAGCGACATAAGGTGTTTATATCACTGGAGGGACTTTATGACTTTAGTCCCTAAACTGGTAGTAAAATGTGGTGAAGGCTAAAGGTTGAGAGTGGGGCTCTAGTGACTCCAGGTATCAAAATATACCCATATTCTGCTCCTTGGATTTTGGAAGCCCACACTAGCTTTTTCCCAGAAACAGAATTGTCCATCTCTCAGAAAGCTCTGGGAGAGAACTTGCCACCAATTCGTGGGATACACTTTTGCTGCAGGGAAGTAAAATGTTTCCTCCTTACCTCTTCACGGCGGACCTAAGCATGACCTGCCCACATCCCCACTGAGTAATGCGGGGCAGACCTTTGTGAGTCTTACACAAAGCTGTCTCTGTGACGTGTGTTCACCAGCAGGTCCCAGCCTTCACGCCTTCATTTACGCAGATCGCTTTGTTTAGATGGTGCTTACTGATAATATTAAGTAATCCCAGTTCCTATTCTTGTGAATATTCTCCCCCGGAGGCCAATTCATTTATAATGAAAACCACATTTTGAGCAGTGAAAAAGTCCAGCTGATTACCCTGGTAAGACCTTCTCATCTTCTTGAGCTCACTCCAGCGTTCAAAGTACTGATGTGCACGTGAGGCTTTGATTTCCGAGTTCAAGCTGAATGAAACGTGAAGTCAATGACACGCAAACGTCTCTCTCCTCTGCTACCTGAGAAGCTGTTGTCAAGAAAATGCTCTGCTCATTGGAAAAGTGATCAGAGGCTCTGCTTAGCTATTAATATAATCTCTGATCAGATGAAGCTGCTGAACAGGAAGAAGACTGCAAAACTAACAGATGAGAAGAACTCAACCAGAGAAATACCACGCCAGAAGTGAGACACCCTAAGATACAGTGAGCTGACTCCAAGCCGGCCCACCTACGTGGCCACTGTTACCTTTCACCCCACCCAAGCTCCTGCTTGCGGGTATAAGGTCATTTGGTGCTGCCGTATAAGAGCCTTCACTCTGTAATTCCCCTAGGACACATGGTCTTCATGGTTTATGGACAATCTACACTTTTAAAATTTCTGTTTATCCCCTCAGTAAAAGTACACTGGGACAGAGCTAAATTGGTTCCTATATAAAATCTTCAAAAAAGGCATTTTGTTAAGGCTTTGCTTTTGTTGGAAGTTTTAGCAAAATCATGTTCAGTAAGGAAGCTATAACAGTTTATATCTGTCTTCCTTGGTGGCACAGTGGTTAGGAATCTGCCTGCCAATGCAGGCGACACGGGTTCAAGCCCTGGTCCAGGGAGATCCCACATGCCGTGGAGCAGCTAAGCCTGTGCGCCACAACTACTGAGCCCATGAGCCACAACTACTGAGCCCACGTGCCACAACTACTGAAGCCCGTGCGCCTAGAGCCCGTGCTCCGCAGCAAGAGAAGCCGCCGCAATGAGAAGCCCGCGCACCGCAACGAAGAGTAGCCCCCGCTCGCCGCAGCTAGACAAAGCCCATGCACAGCAACGAAAAGCCAACACAGCCAAAAATAAATAATTTTTAAAAAAAATAAAGCTATAACAATTAATAACTTCATGACTAATTCAATGTTAGCCTTTTATTCCCGGCTCCTCTTCTTTTCCATATTTATCGACTTTCTCACTATCTTTTTCTGCTAATTCTTCGTCCATTATTGTATTGGATCCTAACCATGAAGAAGCAACTTTAAAGAATATCTTTAAGTTTCACTAAGACTATCTTGTAATCAAATTAAGCTGTACATCACCAAGTGATTTTAACTAAATTTAACTAAAAGTTTCAGAGAGTTATTAGGACTCTTTTTAAGGCAGTTTTTCTTTTTGGTAATGTGTACCCTCAACTGCACACACTCTTGTGCTACATGGCAGATTACTTAGATCAATGCACTAAAAGTCTCGTCCACAGCATCAGGCCAACCCTCTCCCTGCTCATGTACCAAATGCTTCTTACCCTCACTCTGTACATGAATGAGACTCCCAGCAGAAAATAGATGGCAACCTCAAGCTGGTTAATTGAGGAACAAGCAGTAAATAAGGACTATTTTAAAAGATGTGGGCAGCCCTTAGGAGAAGCAAAAGGGATGCTCCAGGATGGTAACCATGGAGCCATAACTATTCTTATTCTCCAAGGGGCAAGGAGAGGGGGCCATTCCCGGGATCCAGAGAGCGAGAGAGTTGTGTGGAGAAGGAAGGTCCCCGAGGGGAGTTGTGCCTTTGGTGGAAGGAAGATCCCATGAGGGGAGTTGTGTCTCTGAGGGATGTTGAGGGATGTGAGGGATGTGACCTTGAAGGATGTGACCCACTCATGGCCACCATTACAAGAGGATCCAAGGAAACAATACCAGGACTTCATGCTTCTCCATCCTCTCATCTCTTTTCAGCATCCTTCATTGGATGATCCAACCAGACCCCAGAAAGCAAGGGAAACCTCTGGTGTATTTCTCACAGGCTAGGCTCCCAGGACACAGAGCAACGGAAATGGTAGAGAGTGGATCTCAAGAAGCCAATGGGGCATTTCCAGCACAGCCTCCAAATCAAGTTCACTGTCCACCTGCACGGGGGACCAAGCATTCAGGTAAGCTGGATGGACCACTGAGGGTGACTGGTAAGCATTGTTAATCCCCGTAATAGCTGAATTTACTCATGTTCCTTCAGAAGGGCCCCTTGAGAGGCTTATGTGAGATTCATGGCCCGTGTAATCAGCTTCTATAGGCAGCCCTTCCAATACATATGTGATTAGCATGTGCTGCGGTCAGTACTTTTCTCATTTTAAGTGGCTAATTGGCACCTATCCGTAATTTAGTAGAACTGCTTAGGCATTGGCAGGGGTTCAAAACATGAGCCCAAAGGGAATCAACACAAACAAGGAAGATTTCGAGGATGAGTGCCGGCTCTATGCAGACTTCATTTTCTTCCATAAGAGAATAGACTTCAGAATGTCATTAAATGTTAGAATCTCTTTGAGGTATATTATTAATTCTCTGTGGACCGAAGTGCAATTCCTGCTCTCTAGAAATTAAGCTGTTGCCGGAAGCTCCAACACGTTGGGCGGTTCACCAGCGGGGAGCTGACTGTCCACACCAAATACTCACCTCGTGCCATTCTGAGCCAGATACAGCTGTAGGCGCAGAGGTGCCCACTGTTTGTAGGGTGGGCACGTGTTCGGTTTGATTGCACAGTATTTTTGGCTTGTTTTTGTTTGTCTGTTTTTAATTAGAGTGTCTTCAGATGTGTTATATCCTCTCATGTTAGTAGTCTCTTAGCTAACTAACATTTCCTGGAATTTGAGTTTATGACCCCTAGTCTATGCTCAGAGACAGAGCTCTAGCCTGTGTACAAATAAAGCTGAAAAGGAAAGCATCCTTGGCCAAACAGCATTAACCCTTCTTCTGCTCAAAGTTTTAATGCTGGATCTAGAGCGATCTGATCTGGGATCCATTCCTAAGAACTGTCTCAGCCATGAGAACTAGTATAGTTCAATTTATTGATTAGTTTTGCTGTATTAACATGTTAGGGTTTTTTTAAATAAATTTATTATTTAATTTATTTATTTTTGGCTGCATTGGGTCTTCGTTGATGCACGCGGGCTTTCTCTAGTTGCAACAAGTGGGGACTTAACTTCGTTGCGGTGTGCGGGCTTCTCTTGTTGCGGAGCACGGGCTCTAGGCATGCGGGCTTCAGTAGTTGTGGTGCGTGGGCTCAGTAGTTGTGGCTCGCAGGCTCTAGAGCACAGGCTCAGTATTTGTGGCACACGTGCTTAGTTGCTCCGCGGCATGTGAGATCTTCCCAGACCAGGGCTCAAACCTGTGTCCCCTGCATTGGCAGGAGGATTCTTAACCACTGCGCCACCAGGGAAGCCCTAGGGTTGTTTTATTCTTTTTTTCATTTTATTATGTGATATAGCTTAGTGGACTATATATTTAATGATCATTGTATGAGTTCTCTGAAATGGCATACCCACCGGATACCCACTTCTTAACTGAATTGCCGGGTGGGTTTGGGACATCTCATCTAACCAAGTCTCCTGACGCTTCAGAGGAAATATTCATTCTTACTTAGAGTTGGTTTCCCTCCTAACAAGGTTAAATTGTCAGAATTTTCTTGGCTTTTTCATGCCAAGGCTGTGTTTGCTATTCTGATTGCATTCTCAGAATATGTGTTTGTTTGTTAATGTTTGCTGGCCTTTTTCAATTCCTTAGATCTCTGCTGTGAATCTCTTCTCCACTGCTGGCTGTACTTCTGTATTTTCCAGGGAAAAGATGTCTAGGATTTCTGTTTCCATGTAACAGTAGTTCCTTTTTGAGGAACTACAGACTGCCCTTACTTGAATAAAGTGAATAAAGATTCTCTTCCATTGTAGTCTTTTAGCAAACTGAGAAAAGGAAAATTGATTGACCATTTGCTGCTGTGATGAAATATCTCTTTCCAGTAAGTCCTAAACAGAGATTTTTTCTTTCCCCCAGAATTAAGTCAGTTTGTGGGTGGGAGCATCTTTCCACTGGGCATCATCCTCTCTGTTATTCTCCCAGAGGGGAGGGGAGGCCACTTTTAGACACAAGGAGATGGGTCTGCGTCTCTGCAGTGAGGAGTGGATGGGGGGTGGGGGGGCTTCTGCTGGAGCCTCCTGTGCACCATTAAGGTAGAACCAATGCAAGACAGAATGAGTTTCTCCACTGAAGAGCTCTTTAATTTGCAACAAAAAAGCCTATATTTCTTTCGAAAACTTCAAGCTTGGACTGCTATTAAGGATCTGCTGTTTGGCCTTGCAACCCAGGTAGCAGGCAGCCGGGCCTTGTGAAAGAGCTAGTCACATGTATTGAGTGGAAGAGTTCCATGGAGGAAGATATGGAACTTTTAAAACTAGCCTTACATTTAGGTCGCTTCCCTGTCTTGGCTATTGTAAACAGGGCTGCAGTGATCACTGAGGTGCACACCTGAAACTAACACAACATTGGAAATCAATGATGCTCCAGTAAAATAAACAAACAAACCAACAAAACAGAAAATAAAACTAGCCTTATATCGAATGGTTGAAATGAAGGGAAAGGTTTCCTGACAGCTGCCCCATAGAGATTCTTGTACCTTATTTATGGATTTTTTCCCCCTCACATTACAGAAGCAAATAATTGTTTGCAAACCTGGGAACTTAATCAGTTTTTCCTCATAACGAAGGTCCATGTAAAAGAAGAGTATCATTTTCCCCTTACAGCAGTATTTCCAGTAGCAGTCTCGAGTATAAAAACGACGTTCAGGTTTAAGGTTCATACTTTTCTGAGTCCTTATTGTCAAGATTTGTTTTATCTAAATGAATTGTTTGTGAATTTATGTAGTTCAGAAAATGCAAACCCAGAATACCTAGTCCAAGTGTCATCTGCAGTAGAAAATATGGCAAAAGATTATCAGGAAATGCAAAGTACCAGCACGTGCAGAGTCACAGGCAACCACTGAAGGACAGACATCTGATGCCTTTTCCAACGATGCATAAAAGGAATCACAGAGATACTTAAGCTTTATGTTCCACTGTGACCTCCTGAGAGAGAAATAGCTAAAAGTTACTTTGTTATTTAACAAAGAAGCATTTAGTTTGTACTGTGTGGCGAGCATTTTGTCAATAGTAAGTGAAAACTGAGGCAGGGAGGCGATTGGAGATGTAGGTGAGCTGCAGAAATACGATACCCAGGCAAAACAATAATAAGTGATTAATGAATTCTTGAAGATACTCTCACAAGGGAAAAGTGCAGGACTTCCCACTTATATGTGGAAGGGAGGCTCCAACCCCCTTCCTTTTTTTTTGCAGACGCTATCTAAAAGACTCCAGGGATTTGGAAGCATCCGGGTTGCAGTATCATTGCTGCTGCTCTTTATTTATTTATTTTTAACCTCTTTATTGGAGTATAATCGCTTTACAACGGTGTGTCAGTTTCTGCTGTATAACAAAGTGAATCAGCTATACGTATACATGTATCCCCATATCTCCTCCCTCTTGTGTCTCCCTCCCCGCTCCCTACCCCACCCTTCTAGGTGGTCACAAAGCACCCATGTTGCTGCTGTTTAAATCTTAGAAGAAATATTTAGGTTTATGTGGACTCTAACGACGATCTGGTGGCTAGATTTGCCCAAGCAGGGATGGAGTATGTTATCACACGTTTAGACCAACACCTGACAATTCCTATGGTGCCAGAGTCCCAGAGAAAGTAAAGCAGGGAAAGTTTTAATTTTCTGAAATTCAGTTTCTTTTGTCACAGTAGAATGAAAAACTCAAAGGAGAAATTCAATTAACTTATAGAAATATCAGTAAAATTGAATTTCTTGAAAACCTGCAACAGGACTAAGATTTATTTCTTCTTCACAATGTTTACGGGTCATTTATTTCATCTGATTACAGATTAGATAGATTTTACCAGTGGACAAGGGTTATATCACTGACACCAGGAATAGATGCGTTATTTGTATATGAGCCTTAAAGAGTCACTGATTTCTGAACCTTAATATTTTAAAGTTTTTGAACACCAACCTGCTCCAATATTTTAGTCTGGATAAATGTGTAGGGTTAAAAAAGTATGAAAAAGAACTGTGGGTCACAGATATACAGGTTTTCATTTCCTTTTAAAAAAGCATGGTCAGACTTCCCTGGTGGCGCAGTGGTTGAGAGTCCTCCTGCCAATGCAGGGGACACGGTTTCATGCCCTGGTCTGGGAGGATCCCACATGCCGTGGAGCGGCTGGGCCCGTGAGCCGTGGCCGCTGAGCCTGCGTGTCCGAACCCTGTGCTCTGCAACAGGAGAGGCCACAGTAGTGAGAGGCCCACATACTGAAAAAAAAAAAAAAAAAAAAAGCATGGTTTATTATTCATGTCTTTTAAGTAAGATTCCACCTGGTAAATCTGGCAAATCTGTTTTTACAGCTTGACACGGAGGTAAGCAACAACCATTAAGTAATACTTTGTGTTTCCATTTCCCCTGGATTTAGGACTCTGATGATTCGTTATGTCCAGGGTGCTCTTGATTACCACTTTGAGAATCTTCACCTCATCTGAAGGAAGAGAGATAATAATCCCTTCTGCAGAGGTCTGCCACTGCAAGAACGTGGTGTCTGTAAGATTCATCCCGAAGTGGCTCCTGGTGCAGAATCATGTTTAGACCAACTTTTCTCTTTGTTCTGGATTCACCTCCTCCTTCTTATTGGTTCCTGCTCTTTTTGGCATCTTGAAGGAACGATGTTTCAAGATCATCCTCTTCCACTTTGTTCCTCATTGTACAACTTTTCTTTCAGTCCTTGACATGGGATTTATTTCAAAACTGTGCTCCTCTGAGACCTGCCTCAGAGAGCTGGCCTGATGGGCCCACCATCTTGGGGTCTGCCTCCCAGCCCCTGACTCTGGGCTGTGCCCGAAAGGCCACAAAGGATGGTGGCACAGTGGTTGAGAATCCACCTGCCCGTGCAGGGGACACGGGTTTGAGCCCTGGTCCGGGAAGATCCCACACGCCGCAGAGCAACTAAGCCCGTGTGCCACAACTACCGAGCCCGTGAGCCACAACTACTGAAGCCTGCACACTCTAGGGCCCGTGCTCCACAGCAAGAGAAGCCACTGCAATGAGAAGCCTGTGCACCACAAGGGAGAGCAGCCCCTGCTCACCACAACTGGAGAAAGCAGGAACCAAGACCCAACTCAGGCAAAAGAAAAGAAACAGATTTTTAAAAAACATAAATAAGGAGCTGGAAAATACACAATAATTGACTGAAAATAAAAAGTTAACATTAATTTTCAAAAAGAAAAAAAAAGAAGTGACCTGACAAACCTCACAGACATTAGGGTAAGCAAAATACGCCAGATACAATAAAGTACATGGTTATGACTCCACTCGTATGGCATTCAAGTTTAAGCAAAACTAATCTATGATGATAGAAATCAGAACAATGGTTGCCTCTGGGGTGGGGATTGACTGGGGGTGGGACATCAAGATCTGAGTGGTGATTATAGGGGTGTATACATTTGTCAAACTCATGGAGCTGTGCACTTAAGACTAATAATGCATCTTAGTGTATGTAAGTTAACTCTCAATAAAAAAAGAGAACATTAAAAAAACAAAAAGGCCCCAGAGGAATGCCTGTCGCTGTTTTAGAAGAGATTTCAACATCATATTTTTCTGAGTTGTCATTATCTCTATTATTGTAGTCTATGTATATATCCCACATCCCTTATAAAAAAAAAAAAAACATGGGTTTTATGAGTTACAATAATGATTATGATAGGAGTTTATTTCATAAAATTTAATTCTATAATTTCTCTGAGGATTCCAAATTGGTTATTTTAAGAGCTATAAACATAACTATGGAAATTCCACTTATCTGCTAAGACCGCTAAACTATGCTGGTAAAGATATGTATGTGTTGGGGCTTTCCTGGTGGTGCAGTGGTTAAGAATCCGCCTGCCAATGCAGAGGAAACGGGTTCGAGCCCTGGTCTGGGAATATCCCACATGCCGCAGAGCAACTGAATCCGTGAGCCACAACTACTGAGCCTGTGCTCCGCAACGGAAGAGGCCGCGATAGTGAGAGGCCCGCGCTCCGCGATGAAGAGTGGCCCCCGCTCACCGCAACTAGAGAAAGCCCTCGCACAGAAACGAAGACCCAACACAGCCATAAATAAATAAACTTTTTTTTAAGATGTGTATGTGTTGGTGTGTACGTGTGCATTTTTTAAGACTAATTTTTAGAGCCCTTCTAGATTCCCAGCAAAACTGAGTAAAGTACAGAGATTTCCCATCTACCCCTCCCCCCACCCATGTCCAGCTTCCCCCCACCATCAACATCCCCACCAGATGGTACATTTGTTATAACGGATGCACCTACATGGACACATCAGCATCACCCAAACTCCCTAGTTGACATCAGGGTCACTTTTGCTATTGTACAATCTATGCATCTGGACAAATGTCGAACGATGTGTATCCCTCATTAAATTGTTTTTTCAACAACTGTTTTTCAAGCTTGTTTCAGTTACTTTAGGTCCTTGCGTACCTGTCTGCAACTCTACCTCTCAGTTTACACACGTATATTGAAAACGATTCTCAAAGTTTACAACTTGTTCGAGTTTACCAAAATTGAAAAAGTAGTCACGCTAATGACCTCTAATAGTCATTAAGAAACTCACATAATAAAGGGACTTCGTCTCTCTGGTTGCCTGGCAGAAACTCTAACAGGAGCAAAGGAAATGTGGACACAGTTAGGAGACAGCATAGTGAATAGGATAATGTGGATTCAGCCTTGTTGGTGTTGGCTTCAAACCTCAGATTTGCTTTATAATAGCTTTATTATTTAAAGCAAGTCGTTTTTCAAAATTTATTTTCAGTTCTTCACTTATAAAATGTAAGTATTTCACCTAGCCCTTGTAAGTATAAAGCAGTTTATATATTGATACTTGGCTTTTTGGTTATGTAGATCACAAAATATGTAATGGTAGCTCATATCTTTGTATGGGAATATTGCACAGTAGTATTGCATTCTGTGGATAAGCTACAATTTGTTTTTCTGTTCACTACTTGATGGCTATTTGAGTTGGTTCTATTTGGGAGCTATTCCAAACAAAGACATAAAAGTCTTTGTGAGAACATGGGCTTCATTTCTAGGAGTTCAGTGACATTTTACTTTTTACGAAATGTCTAAATTATGTGCGAAAGTAATCATACCATTCTGTGTTACCACCAGCAATTTATGACAGTTCTAATTATTCCACACCCTCACCAATACTTGGTATGGTAAGTCTTCCTAATTTTAGACATTGTATTTTACATTCAGTGGTCTAATCAATGTGATTTTAATTTGCATTTTCTAACAACTTTGAGAATCTTATTTTTTTCTTGTATATTTTGTGCCTTTTGTGTGTTTTTAAAGAGATTATTGTTAAACCCAAGGCCCATATATTTTTCCTCATGTAGTATTCTAGAAATGTTATAGTTTTAAACTCTTACATTTAGGTCTATTTCTCTTTTTAAAAATTTTATTGAAATATAGTTGATTTACAATGCTGTGTTAGTTTCAGGTGTACAGCAAAGTGATTCAGTTATATATAAATATATGTATATATATATATATATATTTTTTGTTAACATTCTCTTCCATTATACGTTATTATAAGATGTTGAGTCTGTTTCCCTGTGATATACAGTAAGTCCTTGTTGGTTATCTATTTCATATATAGTAGTGTGTATATTTTAATCCCAAACTCGTAATTTATCCCTCCCCCTCTTCCCTTTTGGTAACCATAAGTTCATAGTTTGAAAATAAACATAAACCCCTATGTTCATTGCAACTCTATGTACAGTAGCCAAGACATGGAAGCAACCTAAGTGTCCACTGACAGATGAATGGATAAAGAAGATGTGGTACTTATGCACAGTGGAATATTACTCAGCCATGAAAAAGAATGAAATAATGCCATTTATAGCAACATGGGTGGACCTAGAGATTATCATACTAAGTGAAGTAAGTCAGACAGAGAAAGACAAATACCATGTGATATCGCTTATATGTGGACTCTAAAAAGAATGATACAAACAAACTTATTTAGATCTATTTCTTGTCCTCTCTTCTGTTCCACTGACCTGCTTATCTATTCTTGCACCAACATGACACTATTTTGATCCCTGTATGCTTATAAGCCTTGAAATCACACAGTTTATATCCAATAATTTGCTCTTTATTTAAAAGTTGTTTCATACATTCTAGGTACATTACATATTTGTCTAAATTTTAGAATCAGATTATAAATTGCTACTAAAAACCCTGCTCTAATTTCAATTGGGATTCATGATGAACCTACAGATAAATTTGGGCAAAATGGACATCTTAACAATATTGATTCTTCTGGCTCATGTACACAGTATATCTCTCCATTAGTTTAGACCTTTAATTTTCTTCATCAATACTTTTTTTAAGTTTTCGTGTTTCATTCTTCTATACCTTTTCTTAAAGTTACCCCTAAATAATTTATATTTTGGAGGCTACTGTAAGTAGTATTGCTGTTTTTTAAATTTAATTTTAATGAATGATTATCATGGCTACTCTGTAGTAATGCAATTGACTATTACATATTGACTTGTAACCAACAAACTTCTTAACTCATTATTTTTAAGTAGATACTTTAGTGCCTGTATCAGGGGTCAGCAAACTATAGCACATAGGCCTAATTCTCTGTCTTTGTGAGTAAAGTTTTGGTGGAGCACAGTCACAACTTACTCAGTATCATCTTTGCTGCAATGGCAGAGATGAGCAGTTGCAGCAGATGCTGGTCAGAAAGCCTGAGAGATTGGCTGTGTGGTCCTTTACAGAAAAATTCTGTCAAACTCTAGTCTATATTATACATCCTTATCACGGTCCACCATTAAGTAATGACCTAACACTTCATTTAAAGTACAGTCTTGTAACAAAATACTTCTGTTTCTCCTCCCAACTTGGGCTAATATTGTCATTCATTTTATTTCTACGTGTGTTATAAAGCTCCCAATGACGAGTAACTATTATTTTTGCTTTAAACAGTCAATTATATTTTAAAGAGATTTAGAAATAGAAAAAATATTTTATTTTCATCCACATATTTACCATTTCCTCTGCTCTTTATTCCATTGTGTAGATCAAGATCGCATCTGATATCATTTTCCTTTTGCCGTAAGGACTTCTTTTAACATTTTAATTTATTATAGTTCACGTCTACTGGTGACAAATTTGTTCAACTTTTATATATCCGGAAAAGTCAGTTTGGGGGCATTCATTTCCTAAAGATATTTTTGCTGGTTATAGAATTCTAGTTCAACAGTTTGGGTTTTGTTTTTGGGTTTCTTTATTTTTCCCCTTTAAGAAATTTAATGACTCTGTGCTACTTTTTCTGACTTACATGGTTTCCAATGGAAAGTTCTGCCATTCTTTGCTCCTCTGTACCTAATTTTCTTTTTTCACTGAAGGCTTTTAAGTTCTTCTTTTAATCACTATTTTAAGCCATTTAATTATGATGTTCCTTGAGATAGTTTTTTTTTCATGTTTCTTGTACTTAGTACTTTGAACTTCTTAGATCTGCATCTTTATAGTTTTCATTAAATTTGGAAAATGATCCGTCCTTATTTCTGCTCCCCACCTATCTCCTCTCCTCTGGGGACTCCAATTAAATATATTTTAGACCAAGTGTATTTTCATCTCTCATATTGTTTTTTCCTTTCTAGAAGTTTTATATGGGTGTTTTTTTTGTGAGTTTTAAAAATGTTTTTGGTTTCTCTTCAACATGTTTCCTCTACCTTCCTGAATATATGAAATAGAATTATAAGTTTACATCTACTAATTCCATCATCTGGACATTCGTCAGTTGTTGTTGTTTTGTTGTTGTTGTTGTTTTTGCGGCACGTGGGCCTCTCACTGCTGTGGCCTCTCCCGCTGCGGAGCACAGTCTCCGGATGCGCAGGCTCAGCGGCCATGGCTCACGGACCCATCCGCTCCGCGGCATGTGGGATCTTCCTGGACCGGGGCACGAACCCGCGTCCCCTGCATCGGCAGGCGGACTCTCAACCACTGCGCCATCAGGGAAGCCCCAGTTTATTTTTATTGATAGATTTTTGTCTTAGCTATGGATCTTATTTTTCTGTTACTTTGTATGTCTCTCACTTTTTTGGTGCCAAAAATTATTATTGATACTATTTTCTGTGCTAGATATTTTTGTATTTCTATCAGTATTCTGGAGATGTGTTCTGCAGTGCAGATAAGGTCCTCCAAAACAATTTTAAACTTCCAGTTTTCTTAGGTGGGCCCAGAGTAGCCTATAGTCTAAGGCTGATTTATCTTAGTATTGAGGCAATCCTCTCCTAAGTAACATACCCTGTGGTTGAAAAAGCCTCTCTGCTCTGGCAGCTGAGAACACAAGCTCTTCTCAGCAATTTGGGAGCTCTGAGGGTCAGAAGTGGTTATTTCCCCGTATCCAGTAAAGCCCTCATGTGCATGACCTGATGAGTATTCAGCCAAACATGAGAAGGAGACGCCTCCAGCCTCTGTAATTCTCACTCCGTCCAAGGCATCCCCAGATGCCCGCCTGTCTGCCCAACCCTGGGAGACCACAGGACCCTCTCCGTCTTCCAGAAAAATCGCTCCCTGTGCTGCCTGATCTTAGCCTCTGATTGCCAGTATTTCATACACTCTCTTCTTTGTATTGGTCATTTCTGGTGGGAGAGTAAATCTGGACCATCTTGTTTCAATTTGGCTGGACCATGTATGGTTTTCAGAGTGTGTTTTTAACACTTCGAAGTAATCTCTCCATATTTCACTTTATCCGACCTCTATAAGGTGTTTAAAGGGAGCATAATTATATTTACATCTAACCTTTGAGGAAACTCATACTATCTATGATCACCCCACTCCTTTGGTGGGAATTCCTGCTCTAGAACCCAGCTCCCTGCATCCAACTACACGTTTTCTCTAGACAACAACGTCAAAAAATAGCACTTGTACTTTGAAAGTAAATAGCTTCGGATTTTTTTAAAAAATCATTTATATATGAGGTGATTATATGCATAACCTTTTCCTTAATGCTTTTGTTAAATTATTTCTTCTAAACACTGTTCCCATTTTCTTTTCACATCAAAGATTGAATCATATTCATCTGGAGCTAAAAATTTCCAAATGAGTTGGAAGATATATGAATATAGAATTGACAGTATGTTATTAATGTCATCTTATCAAACACACTGTTCACTCTGAACTTTCTGCAGCTATTTTTTGGATTTTTGGTGTATAAATTTACTGCTATGGTTTATGTACAAAAATCAGACAAAATTTCCAAGGTCAATTTTAAAGGAGGAATTGAAAAGTAAGTTTGCCAAAATATTATCCTCAGTAATGTTTCAGGAAAAGCAAGTGATTTTTTTCAACAAAATAAAAAAAAATATTATTATAAATACAATGCTTCTTGTTAAAAAGATTAGAAAATACAAAAGAAAAAGAAAAAATGACTAAAATTACCCATAATTTCAGAATCAGAAAACTATCACTAACATTTTGGTATATTTCCTTCCAGTCTATTTTTCTCTATCGTATAGGTCTTTGTATGTGTACTTTTATTATAAAATAATGTAATTAAATTGTACATATTTTGTAAACTTGCTTTTCCTTTTTTTGTTTTAACTCAGTTAACAGGCTTCTAATAGCTTCAATTCTCCCTTTTTATAATTTAATATCGAAGTTATGCTTGCATAAACATCTTTTCTGTTTAAAAGCTAGATGTTTATCACTGGCAAATATTACTAAGCCTAACACTGAAAGGAGCGAGTCAAAAGTTTATAGATAGAAAAGTCATTTTTATTTACAAAGAAAGAAACAGACACAATATCCAAAATTTTAGACTGCATTCCAAATAAAACATTCAGGATGAATATTTACCTTTGGTTAGTTATTTCTGGAACCTCTTTGTAGTGGATAATTTTTCTAAAGCTTTGTTTCAGAAACTTGCACTTTGGGGTTTTTCACAAGGGGCTGGTAAATGTGTGAGGCCTGCCAGGGCCCTAGGAGATGTCACTCATAATGACAGCTCTCGCTAGTGTCACAAGGACTGAGGCAGGATCCAGGTGGCAGCAAAGTCTGTCAGATCCCCTAAGTGTCCCGACTTTACAGGAGTGAAGAAAACTCCTGTTACTCGGTAATGCATGAAAGAAGACAGTATTCACGACATGCTTTCCAGCACAGATGGAGAATGAGGTACTCTCATAAAGAGAAGTACACATTTTTTTGCTTCTGTGTTTCCCAATCAGCCTGACCTAAGCAGTCAGCTGGGGCCCTTGTTAAAAATCCAGATCCCTCTCTGTAATCCAGAACCACTGAATCAAAGCCTCCAGGGAAGATTCTACCTTTAATAAATTCTTCCCCAGGCAATTCTAAAGATGTGGACAGTTTTGGGGAGGAAAGCAGCACTCTATATGAATTTGCTTTTCTCAAAGTATTAAACTTCAGGAAATAATGTCGTCCTAGAGCTGTATTGAATGCCTTCATCTCTGCTGATCCAGAAAAGACATTTCACAATCCTGCTGGATTCCGAAGAGCAGCATTAAGAATACACATTACAAAACTCTTGCAAGAATGTGTTCTATGTTACGTGTCTTTTGGCCACAATAAAAAAAAGAACATACATTATGATGGCATTTTGTAGGTTATAAGAAATAGAGTGTCCTGTTCACCAGATAATTTTTAATAGAAATTCCATGTAAAAATGCTGTTCAGGTGACTTCAGGGTGTCCTGTAGCTGTCACACTTGACTTGATGGTGAGCAAAGCACGGTTGTTATCAAACTCTAAGTTAGCTTGTGTAAATTTATTTGCAGCAGTGATGTGAATCATGCATTTTGTTTTACCATCTCAATTATTCCTGCCATTTCTTATGAAATAACTCATTACTTTCTTGCTGGCTGGAGTCAAAACTCCTTCAGGGAAAAGCCAGTTTCTCTATCAAATAAGGAAGCCCCTGAAGAGAACACCATAATCAGATTTACCAAGGGATGGAGACAGTGGGAGGGAAAGTAAAAAGGGTTTGCCGGGGCTTCCCTGGAGGCGCGGCGGTTGAGAGTCCGCCTGCCGATGCAGGGGACACGGGTTCGTGCCCCGGTCCGGGAAGATCACTATCATATTCCTGGTTTCTTCCTTCCTTAAAAAGAAATTGCTCATTTGGGACGTCCCTGGCCATCCAGTGGTTAAGACTTCACCTTCCAATGCAGGGGGTGCAGGTTTGATCCCTGGTTGGTCGGGGAGCCAAGATCCCACATTCCTCGCGGCCAAAAACAAAAACAAAAAACAGGAGCAGTATTGTAACAAATTCAATAAAGACTTTAAAAATGATCCACAACAACAAAAATCTTTAAAAAAAAAAAAAAAAAAGGAATTGCTCATCAGGGTAAGGGAAAGGTACAGAAATACCTGTTGTGAGATAAACACCTCCCAACAGTGAATATGTACAATAAGAACACAGGAAAAAAGTTGTCTCCCAGGAGAAATTTGTCTTCTTCTAAGGCTCCCAAATGGTGGCACCGGCATTGGAATGTCGCGCACCGGCAGCCCAGAAATCTGGACCGGCTTGTTGCTAGGTTGCCTGGTTACTGACAATTCAGGCAAGCCCAGTAATTCCCGATTGCAATTCACTACTTTTCCTGTTTGAGGATTTTGGGGGGGGTTTTGACCCTTTGATAACCTTACCTATTCCTACATTTTCGTCCTTACATAACATTGTTTTCCATTCCAGCCCTTTTAATAATTATATACAATATAGTAATTAATGAGTAATTAGTAATAAGTGATTGGTAATGCTTTTGTTAAAACTTGCTCCCGTTTATTTTTTAAAGTGCATTTTACTTCATAATACAAGGAGAGAAGAGCGTAGCGGATTTTTCCTCCAGCAAGGAGGTAGCCGTGTGGATGACAGCATCGGTGCAGAGCAGGGCAGGGTCCAATCTGTGTAATGTGAAATGCGTTGCCAAATTTGGGGACACACGCTTTGAGCTTTCCTTCCTTTAATCAGTAAATTGACTAAAAAGCAAGCTGCATATATGGTCCTTGAGATAAGGCTTTGAAACACTGCAAAAGAACAAGGAAGACAAATTCATTAAATGTCATTTCTTTCAGTCTGGCAGACAGATGATAAGATTTCTGTTTTCATGAATTATTAGAGCATGTGTCCTGCGCTGGGTTTTGGGAGCCTGATACAGTCAAAGTTTCCTCTCCATGAAACTTTATCCTCGTCCTTAAATATCCATGGTTATTTTCATTACCTGTTTACTTTCTTTCATCAATTCTTTCAGTGTAATAGCGTCAATGACCTCAGCAGCTGCTATATATGCTACATCAGTACTTGTTACATTGTTATATTGATACTTAGTATATACACTGGTACATGGTCCATTCTCTCCCATTGCTTCGGGGTATATATTTGTGATATTGTGACTTATAAGAGGAAATATATATTTAGTATTTTGTCACAAAACCTTCGGGATTTCCTAAGTGATAAGAGCAACAAAGTTCTCTTTTATTTGTTGATGAGGTGGGTTTTGGACCGACCTTAGGTAACCTAAGTGTGAGGACTGGTGGCCAAGAGAGCCACCTTGTGCTTCAAGGACTGGAACGTTCAGCCCCACACCCTGGCCTCCAGGGAGGACAGAGGGCCCGGAGGCGGAGGGCACCAACAGCCGATGATCTAATCAATCACATCTATCTGACAAAGCCTCCTAAAAACTCAGAAGGACGGAGTTCAGAGAGCTTCCAGGCCAGTGAACAGCGCATGCCTGGAGGGGTGTGGAAGCCCCACGCCCTTCCCCCCTCCCCCCCCCACCCCCTCGTCGTGTCCTGTGCATCTTTCACACTGGTTGCTCTAGGCTGTATCCGTTTATAACAAACCGGTAATCTAGTAAATAAAATGTTTCTCTGAGCTCTGTGAGCTGCTTTAGCAAATTAATTAAACCCCTGGGAAGCTCTAGGTTATAGGCAGTCGGTCAGAAGTACAGGTAACAACCTGGGCTTGCAGCTGGCAACCTGAGTTGGATGGCGTTGTGGGAACCTCCAGTCTGTAGCCAGTTGGTCAGAAAACAGGTGATGATCTGGGCTTGCAGCTGGTGTCTGAACTGTGTGTGTTTTCGGGGTGGGAGGCCTTGTAGGACTGAACCCTTAACCTGTGGAATTCGATGTTCTCTCTGGGTAGATAGTACCTGAATTGAGCTGAATTGTAGGACACCCAGCTGATGTCCAGACCATTGCTTGTTGGAAGTTCCCCCTCGCCCACATGTTGGAATTCGGGTGCAGAACCAATTTTAGTATTAGATTGTGCTAACGTTTTCAAGGAATTCTTATTTTGTCAGGTATAAGACAAACCCTCATATATCATTGTGACGGCACGTTTTCTGTCAGGAAAGGACTACACAGGCATTGAATCCATTATTTCTACAAAGCTATTTTGCAGTATTATGCATCATAAATTTTGACAAAAAGTAACTCAAATGAAACTAACCACATTATTGACCCATACTGGTCCCAAAGCCTTCCATAAGTGTGACCGGTGGCCAGGGTGGGGGTGAGAGAAGTGACAGCAGGGAGGGCTGGGTTCCTACAGGATGAACTGTGGAAGGACCACTAGTTACGAATTCACCAGCAGACTCTGCCAAACACCGCCTCACCTGCGAAAGAAAACTCATTCTGAGAGACAGAGATCGTTCCCACTTTACTGATAAACGAAGTCAGAAGATGTGGCAGTGCAGGGAACTCTTCTGTGAGAGGGATTGGATCACAAAACTCTCTGCCTTGCACTTACCCATTTTACCAGATCACACTTAGGACGTTAAGAAACACTGTTTTCTTATCAAGCCATGGTTATTAATATCCAGTACTGTCCCTCGGTCTACATTATGAAATATGGCCATTATCATTTAACTCTCAAAATGCAGGCTCATTAATTTCCTTAATTAGGAAAGTGACTCATCCTATCATATCATATCATGAATTACAAAACCACAAATTGGAGTTGGATTTGACATCTCCAGTAGCAAAAGTTGATACGGCCTGCCACGTTTTAAATAAAAAATAAATTAATAATAATATTATATTCACTTCTCTATGTAAAACCAGTATTGTTAACCTAGTGGACATTCATATTCAGTGGCATGGTAGAACTACATTATATTAAGAATTGAAGTTTGTAATTTATTTCTATTAGGAATTTTTAGGCAGTAGCCTTTTACCAAAAGCATCCAGGTTAAAAAGAAAAAGACTGCCTTGAATATAACTCTGATTTTCTTTACATGAGTCATCCTTAGATAAAAGGCACTGGGGTGAAATTTGAATGTAAGTCTTCTGAAAAGTCAACCTAGCAGCACATCACAGTATTGGAATTCTAGGACTGTTTTTGAAGACATTCCTGGTGAACTTTCCTCCGGATTTAAAGAAGCCATTTCTACCCTGGCTCAACTTACAGCTCCTGGAGGGGCCATCTCAAACACATCTGCCCTAGCCCACCATGACCGTGGACCCTCTGTTCCCCCTCTCCTACTGCTGTCTCCACGTTACCAGGCTTCAGCCGGGGTTGCCCTTTCCCCTCTCCCACCTCCCTCTTCCTCAGAGCCTTTTCACAGGCTGTTTTCTCTGCCTCTAAGGCTCTCCCCAGGATCTTGGTAAGGCAGGCTCCATCTTGCCATCTTCACCTTGACATCACCTCCTCAGCAAAGCCATCCCTGACTGCAACCCAGAGAATCCCACCATTATTTGTATTACCTTGCCCAGTTTTTTTCCTTCACCACACCTGACCTCTTAACAATTCTTTACAGCAATTTTTCACAATATTTCCCAGGAGGAGCAAAAGGTCATAACAGTGTCACAAAATGTAAGAGCTGGAAGACATTATCTACGTCAAAGACCTCAGTGTCAGGTCACGAATCTTAAAGTCCTAGATGCAGAAGTAAGTAGGTAATCGAACCTCACTCTGTTGGTCAGTGTCGGTGTCAGACCAGCAACCAGCCTGCTGCCTCGCTTCGTAAAGAAAGCGCCAAAGAAACTGAAGCTGCACCTAAAGGGGGAAAAGGAGACACAGCCTCTGATGTAAACTCTGCTTTTTCTTCAGTGGTTTGGCACTTAGAACACCCACCCCAAACCCATCAGACCCTACGTATCCTATTAGGAATCCTCTAACCTGTACAACTAGGGGAAAGGGAGAGATTAAAACCCCCAGGAGTGTTAAAAACTGCAGATCATGCAAATGATATTAAAGAAAATACGGAAACTGGGAAACAACCAGCTGCTCCAGATCTGAGTGCTCACAGACTTCAGGAGTTACAGAGATCAGTCAATGTCAGACCGAAGGAAGCAGGAGAGGGTCGGGACCAAGAGAGAGGGGAGAAGTTTCCTTCCTTGTCAATAACCAACCAAATACTATTTTTAATCAATAGAGTTATCAGGTCATGGAAGAAAGTATATTTTCAAATGTATATTGTGTTTGCAAGGTATATTGAGTATCACAATCACATCTACGGCCACCACTTCAGGGAAGCCACTGTGGCCCTCCCAGCAGCCCCAGTGAGTCACATCTCTGACTCAAGGCTTTGTGTTGTTAGAACACAAGCCACAGAAGCTGGGCGTACCCCTAAATATGCCAGAGGTTTTGAGGCACGGCGGGAGTCCCCGTAACTTTTTGTTAAGCAGGCAGAATAGAGAATTATGGGTTCGGCAACGGCTACAGAAGAGCTGAGTAAACAGAGAGGGCTTAAACATGCTCACCTCCCCGTGAGCCGCCCTCATTCTGTGACACATTCATCAGAGGAGCCCCGCACTCTGGTGGCCCTTTGGGAGGGCACCTCAGTCTAACCCTGAAGCCCAAATGGGACCCAGTGATGGGTATGATTTCCCCTTCTCCAAAATCTCCAAGTCGACGGAGATGGGAAACGCAGGCCTCCCCTCATCTGTGGAAATACACTTCCATCATGCCTTAGCCCCAGCTGTCGGGTAAAGTGAGACTCTTTTTGTCCTAACAGGACCCAGCCTCTCTTTCTGACGCAATCCCTGTCATTCATAACCGCCAATTCACACGGACCTGGAACACCGTTTGCGAGACGACAGCATTCTTTTCTGAGTAGTGCTTCTGACAGGAGAGAACTGTAAATCCAGCGCCTCACCACTGACGTTAGAATCCTTAAGTCATGCCCTGCTCCCCCACCCAACTCTTACCGTCTACTTCTGTGTCCATCACTGGCTATTTTGAAATAATGAACTTAATCCAATGGATCTGTTCTCAGAGGTGACACTTCTGGTCAGAGATGACACTTCTGGCCAGAGATGATTTTGAACATAGCTTCTGTGTCCTTGTGTTAATAAAAAAATAAGCAATTCACAATATTTAAATATCATCCTAAGCTTTTAATTTGAATACAAATTTCAGACGTGGAATCATTAATAATCAAAAGAATGTACAGGGATATATTTTTGGGGATCCATCCATCTGAATTTTTAGTAACTCCATGCACAATTTGAGGGCCTAATCCAAAATCATGGAGCAATTGTGGTTCGTAGACGTTTATGTTATTTAACATCTTTAGTTCTCAGTTTCCTCACTTTTAAGATAAAGAAAGAGAATCCACATTTCCCATGTAACCATGACTCTGTGATCCGCCTACTCTTATGAAAAGCTTATCAGAAGCTGCATTTTGTATCTGGGCTTAGATGACTATGGTGAAGGAAACGTGAGGTATCCTCACGTGAGGATCTGTCCTCAGAATTAATGGGAAAGACTGAAGGTGCTCTCACGTTATTCTCTGGAAAGCAAAGGACACTTGGCCTCACTTGTCTGTGCCTGTAAGTCCATGCAGGAAAGAGGGCTGTTGCTCGCAGTACAGCGTATGCAGAAAGGACCAGAAAGCAGATCAGCACCTGTCAGTAAAAGGCTTTGAAGGGAAATGATTTGGGGAAGATTTGTAAGTCTTGGTAAACACCATATAGTTTAGGAGACACAAACAAAATTCATCCTAATATGAGTTGCCCATGAAATCCAGACGGCTCTGCTTACGTGGGTGGTCGGCAACGTCTCGCTGAAGTTTGAATACGGGCACAGACCGAATTCAACAGCTGCCGTGCATATGAGCTGTTACCTTTTTCCTTTTCTTAAATGTTATTTAATTTTATCTTTTTATTGACGTATAGTTGATTTGCAATGTTGTGTTAGTTTTAGGTGTACAGCAAAGTGATTCAGTTATATATATATATATATATATATAATAATCATTGGTTTCCTGGGACTGGTGGTGATATAGGGGACTGATAGGGAGGGAGCATAAGGGAAATTTCAGGGTGATGGATATGTGTTGTATCCTGATCATGGAGGTGGTTACACAGGTATACAGACTCGTCAAAACACATCAAACTGTATACTTTAAATGGGTGTCTTTTTGTATTTAATTATACTTCAATGTATTTGGTTAAGAGATGAAACATAAACAAATTAAACTCACAGCATACATAAAAGCTAACGCTATTAAACTTCTAGAAGTAAATATAAGGGAAAGTTTCTTTAACCTTGGTTTAGGAAAGTGTTTCTTAGACAAGACACAAGAAATACCACAGATTAAAAAAGAGCTAAAGATAGAAAAATATATATATATATATATATATATATATATATATATATATATTAGTTCAGATTCTTTAAAAATGTACATGTTTACTTTTCCACATATTATTTGCTTAAGATTTATTAACTTAAAAAAGGCCCCATGGGCTTCCCTGGTGGCACAGAGTGATTGAGAGTCCGCCTGCCAATTCAGGGGACATGGGTTCGTGCCCTGGTCCGGGAAGATCCCACATGCCACGGAGTGGCTAGGCCCGTGAGCCATGGCCGCTGAGCCTGTGTGTCCGAAGCCTGTGCTTTGCAACAGGAGAGGCCACAACAGTGAGAGGCCCGCGTAGAGCAAAAAAAAAAAAAAAAAAAAAAAAAGGCCCCATGTAATGACTATAATTTAATGTCATTAAAAAATCTTTTTCCTCGCAAGAACTCACTACTGTGAGAAACTTTTGTTAATGCTTATCAGTAAATCAGACTAGAAGAGAATGTCACTTTCTTGCTCGCCAGTGCCAAAATTCCGGATCGTAGATACATGACAACTGTTATGTTCTTCTGCCAGAGTTTGAAAATATTCTGTTTATTTTGTTTTCTCAGACTGATCAAGGCCAAGTTCTTCACAGAAGAATAAAGGCAACTTGCCAATGATGAGTTTTGGATCTAACGTGTTTTCCTAAATTTGGAAAGACCTTTTATGGACACTGCAATGCCTACAGCATAGAAGTATAGATTATGGATATCCATAAGTGTGTTTTTAGTTCTTTACTGTTGAATCCTTTTAAGATGATTATGAATATTACACAAACCACGGTGAAAATGAGATACCTTTGCCGCTCGTTTGCAATTGCCTTCTCCTCTCCTTTTCTCCGGAAAGGGACACCTGACACGTGAGGGCAGACAGGAGGGCGCAGGTCTCGGCTCATGCTCTCCTTGGCCGTACGAGAGGTTTCCCTCTCAGTCCAGCAAGGTTCCTGGCGACGGAGCACAATCTTTCAGCAGTGCTACAGCATACCTGTTCAGCTTGAAACATGCTTGTGAGGTAGGCGTCCAGACCTCGGGGCCCAGGACAGAAGGCCCCTGCGGAGGCAGCACAGGCAGAGACACCCAGAGGGCCAGGGAGCAGCCATGTCATCACAGGAAGGGACCGGCCCCCAGGGGAAAGAGCACAGCTTCAGCCCACAGACAGCTCACCACTGGCGTCTAACCGCTGCCTCTTTATGTCTCCTCTTTCTTCCCTTTCCTTTTCCCCTTTCCTTTCTTCCTCTATGCATTTTTTTCTTTTGTTTCCCTTCCCTTCCTCCTGAGTCCCTTTTCTCTGGCACGTCTCCCGAGCTCACCTCTCTTCCTACTCGTGCTCCAGCTTGTTTTCCTCCCTCACAGCCAATTTTCTCATTCCTTTCCTTCCCTTCTCACTGCACCCGCTGTGGAGAAGCTTATGCCTTTCCAGAGACCTGTGGTTCCTCCCAGCAGGCGCAACACGCCCAAGAGACATGCTTCGGGTGTCCTAATGTTTCAGTGTGGTTACTGAAAATTAAAGGTAGGAGTCAGAGGATGTAAAGGGTAGGGTTCTAACTGCTATGTTCTGCTGGGAATTTGCTTAGTCCTTTTTTATTTTTAACATCTTTATTGGAGTGTAATTGCTTTACAAGGGTGTGTTAGTTTCTGCTGTATAACAAAGTGAATCAGCTACACATATACATATATCCCCATATCCCCTCCCTCTTGCGTCTCCCTCCCACCCTCCCTATCCCACCCCTCTAGGTGGTCACAAAGCACCGAGCTGAGCTCCCCGTGCTTTGTCCTTCTTACTCCATTACGATACTAAAGTTTTCTCCACCCGATGCTATGGAACCTTCACCTTAGAAGCAAATCTGGACATGGGCCATGACTGTTTCTGAGGGACTCGAGGTTTTCCACCAATAGGCAAGTCATAAAGAGCCATCCTTCAGAATAAGAACTGACGCGGTCTGTTAACTTTAAATCGCACATTGTCACTGATACCTTTGTTTAACAAGTCAAGGTATTTCCAACAACAATGCACTGAAAAATTAAACTACAGTTCACCATTGAGCAACATGGGCTTGAACTGCAGGAGGCCACTTATATGTGGATTTCTTTAAGTAAAACAGATTTTTAGATTAACAAAGTGGCGGCGGGGGGTGGGGGGGGGGGGGGGGGGTTTACCTCTGATGAGAGATCGCAGTATGTGGAATCAAAAGAACTAGGGTTTGAGTCCTGATTCTATCCAAACCGTTTCAGCTTCTTGCCCTGGGGCGAGTCCTTTATCAATTCCTTTGCTTTTGAGGCAGACACAGAAGTTTGCCCCTTTGCACCTCTGAGGGGTCAGAGCCCCTAATCCCCGGTGTGTTCAAGGGGCAGCTGTACGGTAGTTCCATCTGGCACTGACATTGGAAGAGGATCGGTGTGTATGGTCAGAAATGAGATTCAGAGCCTGCAAGTTCAAAGCTACTAAGTGCATAGTTTCCTTTACCTGCTTCTGTGTATTCAAGGACAAGATAACAGTTTCATGTTTGTCTCAAATTTCCCATTTAAGGAATATCCTGTTTTAGCACTGTCACCTGCCTCAATATAACACCTACTCTGTGTTGTTATAAAGTTTTTTGGTTAAAGTTAATGTTTTATTTGTTGTTGGTTTTTTTTGCGGTACGCGGGCCTCTCACTGTTGCGGCCTCTCCCGTTGCGGAGCACAGGCTCTGGATGCGCCGGCTCAGCGGCCATGGCTCACGGGCCCAGCCGTTCCGCGGCATGTGGGATCTTCCCGGACCGGGGCACGAACCCGTGTACCCTGCATCAGCTGGCGGACTCTCAACCACTGCGCCACCAGGGAAGCCCAAAGTTAATGTTTTTTAACTCTTTCTTGGCAGAGATTTTAATGAGGAATAGATATTACTCAGGTGGCAAAGAGTTGATTTATACTTCCTTCTAAAGAAATTATATTTTTCACAAGAACAAAGTAAGAATGCAAACCATATAGACTGATTTAATTTTCTTTGACTATCATTCAAAGTACACTTTGCCTTCTGAGGCTTAAATTCCTATACGGACTGAGGGTTATTATTTCTTTCTATCTTTACAAAAATGACAAAATTAGAAGTCAGTTAACTTTTAAGCCCTATGTATGAAGTGTATATAAATGAATTGTACAAAATCAACACCCAAAAAGGAAATTGTCAGTCAGATTCTCTTATGACTTCCACACCTGCTAGAAGCAGCATTCTCCTTTTAGAATGAAACCAGTCCCACCTTCTGTGCTTTTCTACTTGATAAGAGAATTCCAGACAGTTAACTATAGAATTCACCACATTACTTTTCTTCTCTCCACCTAACTAAAATTTTGTTTCTTGCATTTCTCTTAACTGAAGTTATTAATTGCTTCTAAAAACATCTTTATACCAGAGTCAATGAGTCCAACCTGAAATTGCGCTATATGTATTTGAGGCTAATACATATTATAAAAAGTCGGATCTTTTTGCACCTTTTCCAGAGCAGTGACATGTGAAGCCAAAATTCAACATACCGAAGGAAGATTTTTAGTACGAAAGTACCTGGCCTGTTCATTCGCATTAAATTGTTGACCTAGGGTCTAGTCGCAGCTCCACCCTCACTGATATTTCTGTTTCCTAACTCATGGAGAACAAATGACAGGCACCCGTGCTTAACAAGGAAAGAAAACATATCCAGTCCTTTCCAGAAACATCCTGAACTTCCTAAAGTAGGCTGAATGGTCCATGGGGAAAATTTATTTGCTCTTGGTCAAAGGAACAATTAATCCAAAACAGATTTAAATCAGGGCAGCTGTAAGGCATTGGGCTGGAAAGAGGAAAAGGAAAAGAAAAAATTGTTTTATGTTTCAAGAGAGTTTAGGAGATTTCTTTCAAGTCTAAAAATCACAACCCAAAGAATACAAAGCTTAACCAAAAATAACAGCACTACAACTCTTGGCAAACAATCAAGACATTTTCAGTAAAATAATCAGTACATCTGAGCGATCTACTATACCAACAATCCAATAATATCTATATTGATGTTGCACTATGGAACAGTGTATATACTGGACCAAAGTTGTGCTAAAATAAGGCAACACGGCACATGTCTGACGACAGAGGAGTTATTTTACAGTGTAAGCTTCCATTCATAACAACATACATGCATATCATCAAACTGACCCTCGACGTAAATGCAGCAATCGTTCCCACACTCTGGTTTCAATAATTTCTTATTAAGTGGTTCCATTTTAAGTCAATTTCCTACTACACAAGACTATCAAATTAATGTAATTTCAAGTAGAGAACATATTACATATTTTATTTTATTTTTGAATCGTCTCTAAAGATTCAATGAAACCATGATATTGTGCATGTATAAAAATGCATTAGGGGACTTCCTTGGTGGTCCAGTGGTTAGGACTTCGCCTTTCAATGCAGGGGGTGAGGGTTCGACCCCTGGTCTGGGAGCTAAGATCCTACATGCCTCCGCGCCAAAAAAACCAAAACATAAAACAGAAGCAATATTGTAACAAATTCAGTAAAGACTTTAAAAATGGCCCACATCAAAAAAAAGAATCTTAAAAAAAATGCATTAGGGGCTCTTTGTGTAATGGATATCTTACGTTTTATCTGAAAAATATGATGTCTATAAAAACCATAGAAATGTTTGCAAAAATATCTTCTAATATTAACTTTTTTTACTTTGTAAATATCTAAACCATTTGTAAGAAAGAAAAAACTTTTTTGTGTTTTATAATTATCTATATCAGAATTTCCAAATTAATAGAACAAAATAGGAAAAAAGAACTTGAAGCCATAAGTTATATTTAGTTATTCGTCAAGAAGCCAGATTCCATTGGTTTTGAATATCTGACCCTTTGGCATCTTCCCACATAATCAACCCTTTAACCCAGACTTGGAGTAAAGGGAATAACAGTATTTTTTTCCCTTCTCTGTTTAACTTGGCTTAACTTTCTGTAGAAACTCCTCTTTCCCACAGCCTAATTCCAAACAAATTGTAATGTTAACAATACCCTTACCATGGTTATTTCTGTCATTTTGCCAGTTAACCTGATGAAAGGCCAGCATTACATCATTTCCTTTTTAGGTGAGAAAGTAATTGGGAATTTCAACCTACGATTGACTTGTATTCTTATTACTGAATTTCCTTTTTTTTCTTTCATTGCTTTTGAGCAAAAATTTCCAGTCATGGAGAGATCTTAACAAAAAAACATGAGGGAGATAATATCAAATGATCTAGAAAAATATACCTTTCCCTTCCCGAGTAACCAATAAGTAATAGAATGCTAGAAAATAGGCCACAGACAAACCTTTGAAATGGTCATTTTTCCAGGGTAAATTTGAGAGGGTCAGATGTCGTGTTGCTTTTTTTGTAGGCTTTAGAGAGAAAATATACAGATTTGAGAAATAATTGTTTTCTAAATCAGGAGAGAACAAAGTAAAAAAAAATCTGCGATGCTTTTGATAGAAATTAAATAGCTGGGGGCTGAAGAGTAAGCCAGTTTCACCCTATGTGAGGGGGTGGACGTGACTATAGGGACAGATTATTTCAGCTTTGTTCATTTGACAGAAAAGCAGAAACCAGGACATATGAAGAAAGTCTCCCTTCCCGGTGCCAAGGGGGGGTCCAGGGGCTGCAGAGCTGCTGCACACGACACTGGGCCAGCAGCTGGCTACTCTGCGTCCATGTTTTCTAGGCCAACGGTCACTGGGGCACTACAGCCCCGCCAAGCATTTACGGGAGGGTTATAGTGGTAGGGATGGAAGGTCAGGGTAGCAGCGTTGGTGATTACATATGATTTAGAAATGCGACTGATGCATTCATGGCTTGAACATTGAGCGTTAAATAAATGCTTTAACTTCATCTAATCCAGCGCTGCCCACCTTGATTTCAGTAAAGAACTTTCCCTTCTGTCCCTCGCAACACACACACACGCACACACACACACATTGTCTTTCACAAACCAGAGGACATAGGTGTCCTAAAAAAATGCGTTTTAGTCAACGATGGTCTTCACTGTTACCAGTTGTCTGAACAGAGGGTTGGGCATATTGGTGAAGGATGCTGGAAAATACCAAGGACTTTGGAACTCCCAGGACATATATTCAGCCCTCCTTGTCCACGGATTCCTTGTCCTCAGATGCAACCAACAGTGGAACAGAAATATTTGGGGGAAAAAAAATTCCAGAAAGTTCCAAAAAGCAACACTTGAATTTACCTTACGCCTGGCAACTATTTACGTAGCATTTACATTGTATTTGGTATTACAGGTAATTAGAGACGATTTAAAGTGTACGGAGGTCATGTGTAGGTCACATGCAAATACTACACTGTTTTATAGGAGGGACTTAAGCATCCATGGATTTGGGTATTTGATGGGGCTCCTGGAGTCAATTCCCTGTGTACACCGAGGGAAGACTGTATTCCGTGGTCTAACACTTGATGAAGGCTAAGCTCAAAGGACTGAAAAATGAATCACGTAGGAGCTTCACATTCAAACATTTAGAGTAGTCTGTGCCGACCAGCAGGAAAATGGAATCTTTTTCTTCGTTCTGTGTATCTAACACAGGCATCTACTCAAGTTTGAGTAGACATGGGGACCAGTCTTTAAAGACTTTTCTTCCTTCCTTTGTTTTTATAGTTAATTGACTTTAAGATCTCGTCAGGCATTAGATACTTTCTAGAACTGTAGTTCCTCCCCTTTCCCATAGAAAATTAATTTTTCTCTTTTAGATAGGATCATAAGAGCAAAACCTAACCCTTATTTCAGTCATGAATATTCTTGAATGCAATTGACGTAAGTGGCATTTTTTGTTTAATAGAGGACATAAAAATGAAAACCCGGCCCTAGAAAGATTTATTGGATGAACCTTGCCTCTTCCTACACACTGTAGGAGGAATAAATGTCTGAAGAAGGAAGAATTGGAAAGATATTGAAGATATTATGATGTAAGGAAAAGTGTAACCCATGAAATCTTTTGAAGGGCTCCTCTGACTTGGAATTACAATATTTTATTGCTCAATCCTGTAGCTTCCAACAGTTATGAAATAGCACACTCATAAGCTATTGTTTGGGGTCATTTTATTTTTTATGTGATCCCTATACTCTGAAGATCTGCAATGTGTCTAGGAAATAGATGACCCTTTTACTAGTAACAAAAATATCCACCCTCTATTGGTGTTGGGGGAAACCAGGGGAAACATACTTAACGTCCTTGTGCACTTAATATGATGACCTGAATACAGCAGTCACTTAATGATACTGCTACGACTGTATTCATGTCAAATTTAGAAGAATCCTCACCCCCATTGCTGGAAGGTGCTAGGAGGCTGCACAGCATAAAAGAAGAAAATAAGGTGCATATAACGAACATTTATCTAGTAGGGCTCTGAGTATTAGCCCCTGATTTGTTTCTCTATTAATTCTGCAACTAATATCAGGTCAATTAATCCTTCTGACATTCTGACATTTTCTTTCTGGACTAGAGATAATATCTCCCATCTTAGGACATGTGGTCTGTGGAAATTTCATCATGATGAAACATATTTTGAAAAATGCAAGTTTCTATATTTCTTAAGATAGTATTAAATCATGGCTCTTCCACAAGTTTAGAACCACACAAAACGGCACTTTTTCCTTTCCCTCCATTTTTCTCCACTACACCTCTTGACTTAGTTTGGTCAAATGATAACACAATTTTAAAAATATTCAGTTCTCAGAAAATAAAAGCTTTTAAAGGATGTAAAGAAATGTGTTCAGTCTCAAAATCTTCAAAGTCACACATTTCTTTAGGTATAGTGTCCTGGGTCATTAAACGGTAATTGTCACGTACAAAAACAAGTTGCTAAAAGTTAGGCTTATTCTAAGATAAGCCTTTCTTATTCTAAAAAAAAAAAAAGCATGGCTAATTTTATTAAGAGCCTACAAGACCCTTAAGCAAGTTTTTTTAGCTTCAAATATATTTACAATTATGTGTGCGTGATAATATATATATATATATATATATATATATATATATATATATATACACACACACTAATGTCCAAAGCATGCTGCTAAAAGATTAGCAATCCATGCTAGATGCAGAGATTCTTAATGTTAGTCTGTTTGGTAAACAAATTTCACAGTTTTGTAGAGATAAAGAGATCATACTTATTCCATCCCTGGAATTTTTGTATAATGAGTTGAAATTATAGAAAAGGGGGCTTCCCTGGTGGTGCAGTGGTTAAGAATCTGCCTGCCAATGCAGGGGACACGGGTTCAAGCCCTTGTCCAAGAACATCCCACATGCCGCGGACCAACTAAGCCTGTGCACCACAACTACTGAGCCTGCGCTCTAGAGCCCGCGAGCTACAACTACTGAGCCCATGTGCCACAACTACTGAAGCCCACGCGCTTAGAGCCTGTGCTCTGAAACAAGAGAAGCCACCGCAATGAGAAGCCCGCACACCGCAGCTAGAGAAAGCCCGCGCGCAGCAACGAAGACCCAACACAGCCCAAAATAAATAAGTTTTTAAAAATTTAAAAATACATTAAAAAAAGAAATTATAGAAACTAATTACATATAAGTCATGTCATGAAGCTATTTTCTAAAGCTACCATCTACCCATTCATTTATTCACTTACTCACCAATATTTATTGAGAATTTCACGTGTGCTGAGGACAGAATGGTGAGCCTTTCAGAACGACTAGGGCTCTGCAAAGCCATGGAATCCACTCTGTGTCTATGTCCACGTATGTTAACCTTTCTTGTCCAGAAATTAGCTGAAAGAATTAATGTCCCCTTTTAGGATTTGCTTTCTTGTAGATTCTACATTTGATAACTTAATTTTTTATATTCCTTGGACTTTAGAGTGTCCTTACTTCAAATTAATTCAAACTATATTTGAAACATAAAAGCGAGCAAGGCTCTTCATGGAATTGCTAACAGCAACGTTTCACAGATTTGTTGAAAGCTGAAGTTTGCTCGAGATCCCACACACAATATGGCCGATTTAGCTGTGGTAACAGCAAAGTAAGAAGATGAAAGCTATTCCATATGCAATCATCTTGCCTCGAATGCTATATGTTACTAAAATATGATTTCTGATGGAAAAATAAATGAGGTCTGCTAAAATGTCAAGAAACCTAATCATTGCATTAAATAATGATTTTCATACACTAGATGGGCATATTTCCCTAATCCCAGGCAGGGGGTTTTCAGATGTCAAAAGTGTTTCACAATTTAGGTATCTGGAAGAACTGGTAAAAATTACCCTCTTAAACAATAATTATCCTGCTTTCATTGATGTTTGGGTTATATCAAACCCAAAATAGGTTAATGGGAGCCATTAGTTGACTTTTTTCCTGGTGCAATGTAATTTATCTCTGGTATTAGTACAAATGAGGAATATGATAGTAAAACCCATCACCTTAAAATTTAATGTGTGTAACTTATTCTATTTGTTTCAGTGGCTATAATGCTTCTCTCTCCACCTTCCATCACCCCACTCCCACCAACACACTTTGTTACGTGTTTGGCTGATTTACCCCAACTCTGCCGTGTTTGATTTTCTCACAGTGATGTTTGAACCCCACCACTCATACAGGCACACCCTCTCCATAACCAAATTTGAAGACAGTAATAATTTCAGACTTCTCAAATTCGTCTGTATTAACGGCCTCCTTTAATTCACCAGCTACTCATTCCCTGACCCTTACAATGTAACAGCTAACCTTCCACAGACCATTGAGTCTGAGCCCTTTAAGATCTTCAAAGACCTCTTCATCTTTAAATATATTCGCTCCTCCATCCTTGCCACCCTCAGTGCTACTGGCAGAAGCCATACCTCTCTAGGCTCCCGGAAGTAACAGGAAGTCACCCTGTGTGTCAGACAAGGTGCTTTGTTGCAACAGAAACTGGTGCCGGCCATCTTCAATAGGACAGAGAGGTCGTGCACCGTGATCAAGTGGGATTCATCCCAGAGATGCTGGGGTGGGTTGATATCTGCAAAGTAGCCCATGTGATGCCCCACATTAACGAAACAGAGTGTAAAAATCATACGATCATCACAAGAGACGCAGAAAAGCATTTAACAAAATTGAGCATACATTGATGACAAAAACTCTTAATAAAGCAGGTGTAGAGAGCAGGTACCTCCACATCACAGAGGCCATGGCATGGCCAGGCCACTCACGAGGGCTGCTGTCTTGTTCTCTGTGCATCCCCTGCCCGACCAGCCCCTGTCTGATCCACACCCACTCACATGCCCGACCCTCCCTCTTAATCATAGAGCCCAATCAGTAACTGCCTGTGTGCTCGCCCCGCCCTTCCTCCCAGCAAGTTATTGATCCACTGTGATAGTCTATCAAAGGGAGACTATCCGCCTATGTTGGTCCTTAGTGTGAGGGCTATGAGGGACATTTCCCTCTGCTGGTTTCCCTGGAAACCCATGAGCCAACCTGATGTCAATTTCCCTTATAACTGGTAACCTCCCTCTCCCCCCAATAGCAAAGACTGCTGCCATGTCCTGTCCTGCCAGCCCGTCCACAGCACACTGGGGGGTGTCGCTCCAGACCTTGCTTCGTATGTGTAAGATCCTCTGTCCAATAAACCATTGATGTTTCTGTCGCTGACTCTGGATTCTTTCATTGGTCTCAAAGCTGTGCTTGCAGGCCTGCGGGGTGCAACCCAGCTGTCATAAGTGACAAGTCCACCATTAACATCATTGAAAACAAAGTATCAGAGAAAAAAAGATAACAATCCTCTTTACATTTGCATCCAAAAAAACAAAGCAAAATACCTACGAATAATTTTAACCAAGGAGGTGAAAGACATTTATATTGAAAACTAAAAGACGTTAATAAAAGAAATCGAAGAAGACACAAATAAATGGAAAGATATTTCATGCTCATGGGTTGGAAGAATTAACATTGTTAAAATGTCCATACTACCCAAAGCAATCTACAGATTCAATACAATCCTTATCAAAATTCCAGCGTTGCATTTTTAATGGAAAAAGAAGAAATAATTGTAAAATTTGTATGAAACCAAAAAAAACCCCCCAAATATCTAAATATCTAGTAACTAACATAGTATGTTACTGGCATAAAAAAAGACACATAGATCAATGGAACAGAAAGAGATCCCAGAAATAAACCCGCTCATATGCGGTCAATTAATTTACGACAAAGGAGCCAAGAATATACAATGGAGAAAGGACAGTCTCTTCAATAAACGTTATCGGGAAAACTGGACAGCCACGTGCAAAAGTATGAAACTCGACCACTATCTTATGCTATATACAAAAATTAACTCAAAATAGATTAAAGACTTGAATATAAGCCCTGAAACCATAAATCTCCTAGAAGAAAACAGGTGATAAGTTGCTTGGCATAGGTCTCGAAATAATTCTTTTAATCTGATATCAAAAGCAATAAGAGCAAAAATAAACAAGTGGGACTACATCAAACTAAAAAGCTTCTGCACAGCAAAGGAAACAGTCAAAAAAATGAAAAGGCAAAAACCTACTGAATGGAGAAGATATATGAAGAACCCATACAACTCAACAGCAAAAAAACAAACAATTTGATTTTAAAATGGGCATGAGATATGAACAGACCTTTTTCCAAAGACCAACATACAGTGGCCAACAGGTACGTGAAAAGATGCTCAACGTCATCCATCATCAGAGAAACGCAAATCCAAACCACAATGAGATACAACCTCACACCCGTTAGAATGGCTCTTGTCAAGAAGACAAAAAATAACAAGTGTTGGCCAGGATGTGGAGAAAAGCGGACCCTCATGCACTGTTGGTGGGAATGTAAATTGGTGCAGCAACTATGGAAAACAGTATGGAGGCTCCTCAAACAATTACAAATAGAACTGCTGTGTGATTCAGCAAATCCACTTCTGGGTATTTATCTGAAAAAAATGAAAATACTAATTTGAAAAGATCTATGCACCCAATGTTCACTATAACACTATTTATAATATCCAAGATATGGAAACAACCTAAGTGCCATTCGATGGATAAATGGATAAAGAAGATGAGGTGTGTATATAGATATAATGGAATATTATTCAGACATAAAAAAGAATGAAAGCTTGCCATTTGTGACAACATGGATGAACATGGAGAGCATTATGCTAAGTGAAATAAACCAGACAGAGAGAGACAAACACCAATATCGTTAAGATATCTCTTACATGTGGAATTTAAAGCAAACAACAACAGCAACAAACCCAGGGTCCTAGATACAGAGGAAAGATTGGGGACTGCCAGAGGCTGGGATGGGGATGGGAGAAATAGGTGAAGGGGTTCAAAGGTTAAAAAAAAGTAATAATGATAAGATCAGATAAAATAAACAGATAAATCATTCATATACATTACTTGTAATCTGCCTTAGAAGTTACGGAGACACACCAGAATATTAAGTCCCACAGAAGTAAATAGAGGACTATTTAATACAAAACTCAGATTACTATCAGTCTTATCCTAAGGAAAAAAAGTCAATTTTTGGGTTTCCCTGGTGGCGCAGTGGTTGGGGGTCCACCTGCCGATGCAGGGGACGCGGGCTCGCGCCCCGGTCCGGGAAGATCCCACGTGCCGCGGAGCGGCTGGGCCCGTGAGCCATGGCCGCTGAGCCTGCGCGTCCGGAGCCTGTGCTCCGCAGCGGGAGAGGCCACAGCCGTGAGAGACCCGCGTACCGAAAAAAAAAAAAAAAAAAAGGCAATGTTTAGCAGACGGGGGCCTCGTAGGCAATGGGAAGCTGACGCGCACGAGTCCTTGTGGCTAGAGCTGCTCTCACACTGCGGACACTGTGCACAGTTCCACCTCCAATCTTCTGCAGGAAGACAGCAAAGTCTCCCTTCTTCAAATAAGAGCAAACCTCTCACAGTCTCTACATCTTCTATCAACCCGGACATTTCTTCTGCTCATCTTTTTTTTCTTAATCTCCACTGCTTGACAGATATCTCCACTTGGATGAATTACTGTCATCCCAAATTCAATATCTTTAAATCGAAATGCATACTCTTCCCTCTCCTCTTTCCTAAAAATCCTTAATGCCACATTATCCCAGGCACATCTGTACTGTCAGCCTTTTACCAGGCTGAAAACCTTGAGCTATTTTTAATTCTCAGTAAACTCCTAATCTGGTTCCTATGTTCCCATCCAACTTGTCCATCTGAGATATGAGTTTATTTAATTTATTCTCCACTAGCGACCCTGGGTGCAGAAAGCCCGGGCTTTGCAACAGGTCCCCTGCTAGGCTTCACTTAAAATGTCAACAGCAGTAAGTCCAATGAGGCTCAGAAACTATTTGAAAAATAGTCACTGTTAATAGAAAGAAACGAAGGAGGAGGGCAGGAAGGAAGGAAGGAAGGGAAGAAAAGAAAAGATGAGATGGTGTAAATAATAGAGCACTCAATAAAAACTTAGGAGACCTGGGCTCTACTTGTACACTTTCCACCAGTTAGCTCCAGTAAACCAGTAAACCATTAAACATGCCTTGGTTTTCAGAGTCTTCATCCATGAGATGAGGTATTTGTCTGTGTGGCGTGAGATCTTTCCTACTCCTGACTCTTTATGACTTTTCTTCAGAAATCCCTGTTTTCCAGGTTGTAACATTCAAGCTACACTATCAGAGAGCCCTGGAGTCAAGTAGAGATCCCAGCAGGACTCCAGAGGTGCTCAAGGCTCCTGGAGGGAAGCCATGAGCATGTGATTCTCCAATTTCCCCTCCTAAGAAATCAGGACCTGAAATGTTGAGCCAGGTCCAGGTGCAGTATCTGGGAGCCTGGGTCAACTACAGTACAGGGCATCTCTCACCTGTGGACTACAAGGTGTGGTGTGGTGCAGAAGGGTAACCCAAGACATCATCTTAGGAAGACTGAATCAAAGCTGACTAGACCACCCAACAAATCAACAATCTAAAGGGCTTAGGCATCAAGACATGGAAACAGCCTAAGTGTCTATGAACGGACAGAGGAGATGTGGTACATATATACAATGGAATACTACTCAGCCATAAAAAAGAATGACATAATGTCATTTGCGGCAACATGGATGGACCTAGAGATTATCATACTAAGTGAAGTTAGTCCGACAGAGAAGACAAATATTGCATGATATCACTTATATGTGGAATCTAAAAAAATGATACAAATGAACTTACTTACAAAACAAACTCTCAGACATAGAAAACAAACTTATGGCTACCATAGGGGGTGGGGAAGGGTTGGACTGGAAGTTTGGTGTCAGCAGATGCAAACTATTATATAGGCCAGATAAACAACAAGGTCTTACTGTATGGCACAGGGAACCATATTCAATATCCTGTGATAAACCATGATAGAAGAAAATATAAAAAATAATATATATATATATATTCTTTTATATATATATATTCTTTTATTCTTATATATATATATATATATATGGCTGCATCACTTTGCTGTACAGCAGAAGTTAACACTACATTGTAAATCAACTATACGTCAATTTAAAAAAATAAAGGGCTTATGCAGACAAGAGAAAAATATAAATGAGGCAGAGAGAGATTCTAGGAAATTTCTCTTAATAGAATTTTGTCATGGGATGATCATGACCTCACGTTAAAACTGTGACCTGGCTGTGTGTGTGTATGTGTGTGTGTGTGTGTGTGTGTGTGTGTATCTGTCTCTGTGTGTCTGTGTGTAAATGTCAGTTTGAATGGAGTATGAAAGGTAAAAGATTTAAAAAAAAAGCAATGGGCTAAAATGTGAATGCGATATTAGAGAATGAATGTGAACATATGTAAATTATTCTGTTAATGCTTTCAAGACATTTGATAGTGAAGGGAAAATCTAAGCAATAGCCAGAGGAGAGTATAGACTGAAAATAAATATTTGTTGCGAACCTACTGCATATACGTCACTAAAGAGTCAGCAACATATAACACAAATATGGACCTCAAGCTATGCAGTGGTTTTACTGCAAAACTAAAATTATCACAATTCTAGACTAAAATTATACTGTCTGCCATCTTGGATAAAAACACACGCGGTGAAGAAGGAAGTGGGTCCATCAGCCGAGGTAAGGAAGACTGACCTGTCGAGCCTCCTTGCCTGCCCCCTGTAGGTCTGCCTTGGCATTTGTGCTGGAGGATAAACTGCCCACCGAGGCCGTGGGGTCATCACCGGGCGTGACTGCAACAATGACATCGAGCACATTCAGGGGATTCATGGGACAAAAGCGCGGCTGAGGCTATAATCTACGAATAAAACTTTCCTCCCGGCTCTGTACTCTGCAAATGTGTGAGGACAGGGAGCGAGGCTAGTGCAGGTGAGAGGTCAGTGATGACAGGTTTTCTTTTAGCGTTCCGTCTGTCACTGCAGCAAAAATCCCCGAGTATCATTGCTGCTCAGGCAGCTCTGAAGCTGAAAACCTTCCACAAGATTTGCATGTGAGAACCAGTTTACTCTTTTTTTGTTGTTTTGGGTTTTTTTTTTTTTTGAAGTATAGTCGATTTACAATATTGTGTTAGTTTCAGGTGTGCAGCAAAGTGGTTCAGTTATACATACATATATATGTATTTTTTTCAGATTCTTTTCTTTTATAGGTTATTACAAAATATTAAGCAGAGTTCCCTTGGCTACACAGTAGGTCCTCGTTGGTTATCTATTTTATATGTAGTAGAGTGTGTGTGTTAAACCCAAACTCCTAATTTATCCCTCCCCCCTCTCCCTTTGGTAACCATAATGATACAAATGAACTTATATACAAAACAGAAATAGACCCACACTTAACACTACATTGTAAATCAACTATACGTCAATTTAAAAAAATAAAGGGCTTATGCAGACAAGAGAAAAATATAAATGAGGCAGAGAGAGATTCTAGGAAATTTCTCTTAATAGAATTTTGTCATGGGATGATCATGACCTCACGTTAAAACTGTGACCTGGCTGTGTGTGTGTATGTGTGTGTGTGTGTGTGTGTGTGTGTGTATCTGTCTCTGTGTGTCTGTGTGTAAATGTCAGTTTGAATGGAGTATGAAAGGTAAAAGATTTAAAAAAAAAGCAATGGGCTAAAATGTGAATGCGATATTAGAGAATGAATGTGAACATATGTAAATTATTCTGTTAATGCTTTCAAGACATTTGATAGTGAAGGGAAAATCTAAGCAATAGCCAGAGGAGAGTATAGACTGAAAATAAATATTTGTTGCGAACCTACTGCATATACGTCACTAAAGAGTCAGCAACATATAACACAAATATGGACCTCAAGCTATGCAGTGGTTTTACTGCAAAACTAAAATTATCACAATTCTAGACTAAAATTATACTGTCTGCCATCTTGGATAAAAACACACGCGGTGAAGAAGGAAGTGGGTCCATCAGCCGAGGTAAGGAAGACTGACCTGTCGAGCCTCCTTGCCTGCCCCCTGTAGGTCTGCCTTGGCATTTGTGCTGGAGGATAAACTGCCCACCGAGGCCGTGGGGTCATCACCGGGCGTGACTGCAACAATGACATCGAGCACATTCAGGGGATTCATGGGACAAAAGCGCGGCTGAGGCTATAATCTACGAATAAAACTTTCCTCCCGGCTCTGTACTCTGCAAATGTGTGAGGACAGGGAGCGAGGCTAGTGCAGGTGAGAGGTCAGTGATGACAGGTTTTCTTTTAGCGTTCCGTCTGTCACTGCAGCAAAAATCCCCGAGTATCATTGCTGCTCAGGCAGCTCTGAAGCTGAAAACCTTCCACAAGATTTGCATGTGAGAACCAGTTTACTCTTTTTTTGTTGTTTTGGGTTTTTTTTTTTTTTGAAGTATAGTCGATTTACAATATTGTGTTAGTTTCAGGTGTGCAGCAAAGTGGTTCAGTTATACATACATATATATGTATTTTTTTCAGATTCTTTTCTTTTATAGGTTATTACAAAATATTAAGCAGAGTTCCCTTGGCTACACAGTAGGTCCTCGTTGGTTATCTATTTTATATGTAGTAGAGTGTGTGTGTTAAACCCAAACTCCTAATTTATCCCTCCCCCCTCTCCCTTTGGTAACCATAATGATACAAATGAACTTATATACAAAACAGAAATAGACCCACACAACTGATTTTCTCTTGACTACTTTTCCTCCATTTACTTATTTCTCATTCATTCATACAACATAGCTATTGTGGAACACTTATGCACTAGGTACTAGGAGGTGGAAATAAAGCGGTGAAAACAAGAAAGAGGCCAGCGGGAAGCAGCCGCATAGCACAGGGAGGTCAGCTCGGTGCTTTGTGACCACCTAGAGGGGTGGGATAGGGAGGGTGGGAAGGGAGGGAGATGCAAGAGGGAGGGCATATGGGGATATAAGTATATGTATAGCTGATTCACTTTGTTATACAGCAGAAACCAACACACCATTGTAAAGCAATTATACTCCAAAAAAGATGTGAAAAAAAGGAGCCCACCATCTAGGAGGGGATACAAACAATGACGGAATAACTGCAACGCAGTGAGCGTTATTGTTATGGGGAGTACCGTGAGGAGTGCTATGGAAACACAAAAGCTGTACCCAGTCGAGGACTTAGAAGTAGATCTGAAGGAATGACATTTCACAGGAGACAGTGCATGGGGGGAGTTAGCTGAGCCAAAAGGAGACTCCTGCAGACACGTGAGTCAGTCAAGGAGCCTAAATCATGCTGAAATGACAGAAAAGACCTCCAGGTCTCTGGGGTTTATGTGTCCATCATGGGTTGGCTGTAGCTCTGAGACAGGCTGGGACCTGGGACTTGGGACCCTCTGCTGCAGTGCTGGCAACTGGACACACCTCTCCTGGAGCAACAAAACACAAAGAAACCATAAGGGACTAAAAATAACTGCGTGCATGTGCACTTGGGGCAAATTATGGACAACAAGATACAAAAAGATCAAAAACCCAGCTGCCACTTCTGAAGAGCCAGGAGCAAAAACAGGGCACTGCACAGGCCCCCTGCACTCAGTACCACCTAAGGGGTGGGCGGCGACCTAAGCCCCGCCTCCGGCCCAACCCCTGGACATGCCCACCCGCCCTCACCCCATGTAAGGAGGCAACTCGCCCCGCCTCGGGGAGTGAGCAAGGGCCCCTGCTGCTTGTTCTGGCTCCCCGCTCCTGCAGCAGGGGCCCCAGTTAAGCCTTGCCTGAATTTCTTGTCTGGCCTCTAGTCAATTTCTTTCTTTCTTTCTTTCTTTTGCTTAATTGGAGTATAATTATTTTACAATGTTGTGTTAGTTTCTGCTGTTCGGTGAAGTGAATCAGCTATACATATACCTATAACCCCTCCCTCTTGTGCCTCCCTCCCTCCCCCATCCCACCCCCCCATCCCATCCATCTAGGTTACCACAGAGCACAGAGCTGAGCTCCCCGCACCATACAGCAGGTGCCCACTAGCTGTCTGTTTTACACATGGCAGTGCACATCTAGTCCATTTCCATTGATTAAGGAGGCCAAGTACCCCGTTCGGTATCAGCTCTGCTGTGCTCCCTGCCTTCTTTTCTCCAGGACACAAATTGACAGGTCATTCTTCATCCGGGACATTGCCTGTCTTGTGGCAGAAGGCAAACATCGCGATGAAGCACAGAGCTGTCATCCCAAAGTGACACGTGCCACTTTTGCTTACATCTCACCAGGCAAAGTAAACCGTACGGCCAAGTCCACCAGGCAAGGGTGTGTAATTTCCAAAGGGCAGGGAGGGACACCACGTTGTGAACTGGACTTGGTAGCAGGAGAGTGAGACCACCCATCAATGTTGTAAAAGCAATAGAACGAGGATAGAAGTTGGAACAGCCTCAGACTTACACTTTACAGATTGCAGTGTTGAGTGATCTCAGATGGTGAAACAGAAAGTGACGAGGATGAAGCCGGGTCACGTAGGCTCTACAGGCCACCTTAAGGAGGGAGAATTTCATCACAGATGCGCCGGGTAAGATTTGCCAGGTGATTGCAGTGTGGAAACTGGACTGGGGAGAAGCCAGATTGAAGGACGTGTGGACCTTAATCCAGGTGAAAATTTATGAGACCTGAATAAAGGCAGGAGGAAAAAGACAACAGAATTTAAAAGGTGTCTGGAAAATTGAATCAGCAGTGGTTGGAGAATTCTTGTATATGAGGGATTAACAGGGAAAGATGTAAAGATGCAGCCAAGTTTGGGGTTTTTTAAAAAATATTTATTTATTTGGCTGCACTGGGTCTTTGTTGCTGCATGTGGGATTTTTCGTTGCGGTACGGGCTTCTATCTAGTTGTGGCATGTGGGTTTTCTCTTCTCTAGTTGTGGCTTGGGCTTCACAGCATGTAGGCTCAGTATTTTGCAGCACGTGGGCTCTCCAGTTGAGGCGCACGAGCTCAGTAGTTGTGGCGCGCGGGCTTAGTTTTCCCGAGGCATGAGCTATTTTAGTTCCCCGACCAGGGATTGAACCTGCGTCCCCTGCCATTGGAAGGCGGATTCTTTACCACTGGACCACCAGGGAAGTCCCCCAAGTTTTATTTAGTTCCGAGAAGAAAGGTGTCAATCCCAACATAGAAATACAGAGCGGGGGCAGCTTGGGGAAGAAGATGGTGAATTCCATCTGGGGAATTTTGAGTCAGGCTCTCCTGGAAGCCATTCCAGCAGAGGCATCCGGTAGATGAGTATATACTTAGGTCTAAAGTTATGAAGGAAGGGAAATCTGAGCTAAAGTTGTACGTCCGGGACTTATCAGGATGTAGGAGCAAACTGAGCTGAACGATTGATGTCATCTGGGCGATGTGTGAAAGAAGAGGGGAAAGGATGAAAAGATAAGGCAGCACAGCAGAACCATTTTTCCTGCCGAGATTTTCTTCGGCCTTTATTAAGCGCATTCCTCCCCCTATTTTTATTACTCTGTCCTAGAAGGAAGGGCAGTCGTTCCCGAGGAAGAATCACAGGTTTTCCCACCGCCCTCAATATAACATGGTCAGAAGAACAATTAAATTATGAGTCAGGCAGCTTGGGTTTCAATTTCCACCTTCACTCCTAGCAACCATGTGTCTGTGGAAAACCCCTCAATCAGCTGTGTCTTAACTTTCTCACCCTGAAACAGGGGTGCTAACACCTTGACTCCCTCCCTTAGGAGATTGTCATGGCTGAGAAAGCTGCATGCTATGGGTGAAAGCTCTTTGAAAACTGAAAGTATCTTTTAAACACAAGTTGGTATTAGAGTGTTCACCCTAGGAGGGGAAATTCCAAAATCTATTTTGAGATCTCATAAAGTATGAAGAAAATAGAAAGCCCTTTGCCAAATCTCATAAAAGCAAAATTGACAACATTTTTGACATGACTCATTCTCCCTTTGAAAACCAGCTATCAGATAAGGGTCAGCTCCTTTCAAAAAGAAACTTAAGGAAAATAGAACTTGTTGGAGTGAGACGGTTGTTTTTCACATTGATCATTTTCAAGGTGTCTGTCATTATTAACATATGAGTTAGCCTGTGGCCTTAACTCTAACCCTAATATATGTATTTTTCCCTTCAGGCAGATACGTTTAAATGGTGGAAAAATAGTTAAATTTTCCAATTGGATTTCAGTGATCTTTTTTATGGAGCTCTCGGTATTAACCAAAAGTTCTGAACATCCGCATACTTACAAGAACATTAATTCTAGAAGATTTGCCTAGAGATGAGAAGCCAGGAATCAGAGCGTTTACACTGCCAACAGTCCAGTGACTCTGTTTTCTATACCTTACAATTTCAGACAGTAATTATGATCCCCTTTCAAACAGTTTTTACTTATTTAAGATTAGAGCCAAACTTCATTGTCTTGTAAACTCCAATTTAAAATCACTCTAATGCCCTCTATCCCAGCAGCTTATGGGAAATTTTGGATTATCGGTTGTATGTCAAGTGTTATTGTAAATACTTTGTCAGGAGTGGGGCTTGTGCTTTCAGCTTTACTACATGTGTTTCATTTTATCTTCCCAACCAAAAGGTACCCCAAACACGAAAATGTTATAAAATTTATCATATACCACAGAAAGTACCAACTATGATTTAGAGAGTAAAAGAACTTACACCTTCACTGCACATTTAATTAAATTTCTTTAAGTTTAAATGTTGAATATATGTTCAGGGATACATAAGTAATAGAATTAGTTTTGTCTTTGAATTAATTTCTAAGCTATACAACCTCTAGGGGTAATAAGTATTAGGTATATGGGCCATCAATCACCACACTCACCCCAAACATCACTATCATTATATACTTTCTCAGTCAGTCCTCAGAATCTTTTTCAACACAACGCCCCACGAAGCCCCTTCAAATCACTTACCTGTTTGCCACCCTGAGGCCAGTAGTCTACATAGGTGATAAATACCAATAATCAAATGTATTTCACCCTACTTTATCTAAAGTAGATGTATCTTGTCCATAAAGTTTATCTTTGAACATAAAAAATCTTCCTCAGAACTTAATTTATGCTATAAGCACTAAAGCTGTAGGCAACAACCTATTTTTTTACAGGTATTAACACTGCTTATGGAATGATAAATTATTATTGTCCTACCAGTACTCTCTCTGTCACCCTTCACTACCATCCAAGAGAAATGAAGTGTTTGCTAATTGTTAATCACTAAATGCTTATTTAGCAATTATTCCTACACTCATTTCAAATAAACTGTTAATTTAGGAAGGAAAGAGTAAGGTGATTTTAAATCTTATGCAAACGTTGTTTTATCACTTCCATGACTACAGCCTATTTTCTCATATCTCAGCTAATCTTTTCATCACTGTCTGTAAAGCAGTAATAAAATGGACATTTATTGTGCACTAATGTGGAAAGTTATCATTATTCTTCTAGAACACATCCTTTTGCCTCTTCCTGAAAGGCATTTTCCTCTTTTTCACATTCTTTTGGACTCTTCCAGATGAAACCACTAATTGTATCGTAAAATCGTACCATGTAGCTTTTGAGATCATGCAGATGTGTGTTGACAAAATAGCTATTTCAGACTTTGTACATGGCCTTGAAAAAAGTGTTTTAATGACTAGGAAAGGAGATTTGTTCAAGTCAACAAGTAGACAGTAAGCAGCTGTTTCTGTTTTATACATTCGGTCTGTTGGACCACATTTTATTTCTGTCCCCTTTTCAAGTCAAATTTTCAACAGATTCATCTTAGTTATCATTTAATAGTCAGTGTCTGGTTGGCTACAGTTCTGATACTTGTCATAAGCTGGTTGGTGAGTATTACACTGTATCCCCTGGCTGGGAGCCCTTGGCAGCTTTACTGTAGTGCACAGTTCTTAGCAAACAGCATGAAATCGATTTCCAACTGCCATGGAAAAATTCAGTAATGTCTCATTGTCTGTAGCACTACAATGTGAGATCTTAAAACTACAGCTCCGGTAAAAACACATCTGAAGGACTTCCCTGGTGGTGCAGTGGTTAAGAATCCGCCTGCCAATGCAGGGAACACGGGTTCGAGCCCTGGTCTTGGAAGATCCCACATGCCGCAGAGCAACTGAGCCCGTGGGCCATGACTACTGAGCCTGTGCTCTAGAGCCCGTGAGCCACAGCTACTGAGCCCACGTGCCACAACTACTGAAGCCTGAGCGCCTAGAGCCTGTGCTCCACAAAAAGAGAAGCCACCGCGATGAGAAGCCCGTGCACCGGAGCGAAGAGTAGCCCTCGCTCGCCGCAACTAGAGAAAGCCTGCGTGCAGCAATGAAGACCTAAAGCAGCCAAGTAAAATAAATAAATAAATAAACAAATAAATTTATTTATTTAAAAAAAACACATCTGAAAATATTGGCTTCAGAAGTGTGTTTGGTACCAGCACATAATATGTCTCTTTGCAGAGAGTCCACACTTAAAACTCACTCTGAATCAAGTTAATAAGTCTTTGATGGCTAATTATAAAAGCCTCTTTATGTTAAAAAATTGCTATTTGTTTTTTTTGTATTGTACATGTGGTGTAATTGTGACTGTATAGTCATTAAAATATATTTAGATTACACAAATCACTGCTTACACACCTTGAATAACCTTGTAGTTTCTACCATAGAAAATATTCTGCTGGCCCAGAAGGGCTCCCAGTTCACGGGCTAGATCATAGCACTGTCAATCTCTCCTGAATAACCACATATTTCAAATGAGAATTAAAATGACTTATGCTATGCCGCAGAGCAGCTGGGCCCGTGAGCCATGGCCGCTGAGCCTGTGCGTCCAGAGCCTGGGCTCCGCAACGGGAGAGGCCACAACAGTGAGAGGCCCGCGTACCACAAAAAAAAATAAATAAATAAAAAAGACTTATGCTATAATTGTGTGGCCTTGCTGACCACCAGAGAGCTTAAGAGGCGTAACCTCTGTGACTGAAGCGTACTGGTCGGGGAGAATGAGAGTTCTGCCCCTGGAACCAGAAATCAATGATTTGAGGTTTTCTAAATTAATTATATGACATGCTGTTAAGATTTTACTAGATAACAATAGAACTATTAAAATATCACGCCACAGCAATCATTTAAACAAAGAACTATTTAAAATTTAAAAGTTTTAATACGTTCACAGATATATATGGGTAGACCATAGCTGACAATTTGATTTCCTCTCAAATAATATTGTCGTCAAAAGACCATAGAAAACTAATCTAATGAATGGACTTGGAAACATCTGGAATGCACTGTTGGTAAAGCAGTGATCAGTAACTTGGTATTGACACATCACATCCTCCCCTAGGAAGAAGCCACAGAGACTCTGCAACCCTGAGTTAAACCGTACAATTGAAGGCTACGTGTGACTGGGGTTCTGGAGCTGGGCAGGGTGCAACTCTCACGACACTTGGAGCCCTGAGAGCCTGTAAAGGGCTTAATATCAATCTTTGGATCAGTAGTTTTGAAGATCGAAAATGGGATGGTATGACTATGATATGACTCTCAATTTTATGTCAAGATTGGCCCTCAGTTTGTTAAGAGAAGATTTACTCAGTCTCATTCAGAGAACTTCTAAGTCACGGTTTGTCAAGATCAGCTTTTTATTTTTTAAAAAAATGTAAAGACGTTTATTTTATTGAAGTATAGTTGATTGACAATGTTGTGTTCATTTCTTCTGTACAGCAAAGTGATTCAGTTATACATATATCTACACATTCCTTTTCATATTCTTTTCCATGGTGGTTTATCACAGGATATTGACTATATAGTTCCCTGTGCTCTACGGTAGGACCTTGTTGTTCCCATCCTATAGGTAATAGTTAGTTTGCATGTGAAGATCAGTCTTGACGTGTGTTCAAAATTTTACTTTTTAGTAAAGCACTCAAGTATGTGCAAGATTTGCTTGAAAAATAAGTGACAGTAGATCCAAGAGTCAAGATTCTCCCTACAGTGGAGTCCCTTAATCCACGTGGCAGTGTTTCCTTGAGCGGGAGATGAGGAATGACAGCACCAGGAGTGGCATAAGGCTCTGTGAACCGCGCCCTCGCTGGTCTCAACCTCATCCCTCCTAGACCACGAGTGTGTGGCTCGGGGCACGTCATTCTCCGTGTGGGGCAGACAAGGAAAAGCATCTCTACTCTGAAGAATAAATTCGACGCTCAAATTCAGACCAGTCAAGGGAGCTCAGACCTCAAAGAACTTGTAGTCAAGTAGTGCAGACAGGGGTAAACAAACTGCTGCAATAAAACAACTAAGTCCTAAAAACTCATATGAGCAAAACAGACAAGACGCAGGCTCAACTTGTGTTCAGGTTTTGGGCGTCGAAAGGGAAGACCTCACACATGAGAGGAAGTGAGAGCGGGCGAGGGAGCTGGGATCCAGGACGGTGTCAGCACCACTCTTGGCCTGTGTGATCTCTGGAGGGTGAGAAGAAACCTCCATGGAAGGGTCTGCAAGGCGCTGCGACTGGGGCTGCTCGCAACACATCCAGGAGGTGGAGATGCCTTCTGGGGAGAGGAGTACAGATGTATAAGAGAACGGAGTGCAAGCAGGGTCCAAAACGGGTGTGGGAACAACAGAACGTGGTCTCTGACTCCTCCCTGGACCACAGATCAAAGTCAGAGGATGTTGTTCTCGTGCATTGCCTAGGCCACCATTTCTCCATTCGGTCTTTTGTCTCTATTCTTTACTTCGTTCTAGTCTCGTTTCTTTATTCCTTTCAGCCTCCACACCAGCTACATTCATCTGCTTTCAGTTCTCTGACATGCTTCATTTCCTGTCCTCAGGGCGCGCGCCTATACTGTTCCCTCTGTCAGAAACACTCTTCTTTCCCCGACACTCTGTTCTGTTCCCACACACCCTCCATACCTCAGCTCCAGCTTCACCCCCTCTGACCACTACTCCACCTTCCACCTGCACCTGCAAAGATCCGGTTCTCATTTTCTCATACTTCTCTGCACTTTTCTTTCATAGCACTTGGGCTGTTTTTAACTGTATGGCTGTTGCTTCCCATCTCACTAACTATGGAGCAATCGGCAAAGTATTAAACTGTTTTGCTCACCACTGTATTTTGTTAACGTGTATCTGGTCTCGACTTTATTTAATAAGTAAAACTTATCACTGACTCAATCTGAAAAAGTTATCTTTGACACACTCCTCCCCTGTGTCTCCTGTGATATCCCCCGTTTCTGAATCTCAGCATGGAATGCTCAAACCAGATGTTTTAGGCCTTTTCCATTGCACCCTCTGTTCTATAATCTCAAATACCCAAAGGGAAGCGATCTTGGCTTTTTCAAGAGCAAGACTTAAGGGAAAAATCCTTAGTGTCCACTTTTTCATCTTTGCCCTTCTTTTGATGTATCTAACTTGACGGTGATAAAAATTTTCTTCTGACAAAGAAAAGCGCTCTGAAGCGCAGGCCTTTCTAATGTGGGGCGTAGGAAATCTCTGTCGTAAACAGAGGAAGTCAGATGTTTCCTTTTCCATAACTTCTAAGAAAATTATTATTGTTAACATCTATTCTCACCTAGGAATAAAAGTAATTTAATACAAATCCAAGAAAATTCCTCATCACAGAAATTGGTTAGCTCCATCTAGAGAAGCAGATGTTAAACCACAGTCTCATCAGCTTGATGGGGATATTTGCAGTTTGCACACAAGATAGACAAGCATAATTTACTTATTGACAAGTTTATGCCATTCTCTGATAACCCAAGGACATGATTTTATATTTATCAAATATTTGGATCTTGTAATGATAATAGATAGTGAGTCTCTGTAGATGAAATGAAGGCATTAAAGTCAAGCACTTTTCCAGGGCTTTGTAACTGTAGGTGCTTGAGTCTTCTCATATAACTTATAGTCCAAACCAAGCACTTTTGAGAGTGCAAGAGGATACTAAAAATAACTGAAATTATATAACTTTTGAAATGTTCATTTTTTTCTAATAAGACAACTTTTGTATATTATGGAGATATGTGTTTTTTCAAAATATGTCTATCTTCAAAACACTTTCTTCTTAAATTAAAAGTAACATATCTGGACAAACTAAATAAGAACGGTATTGTTTTCTTCTATACATTGACTGTCTTGACTGTAACATAAGCAGAACTTTCAGTCTCAGCTCTGACAGCTCTAAAGAACTTAGAAGTTATCACTCCCATCTTTTCAAGAAGAAAAAGCTGTACTGGACCAGGGTGAGTCCATGGTCTTCAAAGGATCCCCACGCTTTTGTGGATTTCACATCTAGGAATCCTGTGAAGTTCCAAGGAAAATGCCCTCCCAGCTGTGGTTGTGAAACATGCTCGGTGTCTTCTCCAGGGAAAAGGGTTCACCTGATCCTTATCTTATCTGGAGGAAGGGCATTCCTCTGACTTCAACCTTCCTGCATAAGCCAAGGGAGCAAACAAAAGCTGTGCTACTGGAGACGCACTTGTGCAGGTCCCATCCCACTACACGGCTGAGATTTCACCCTGAGATTATAGAACACTTCTCCTCTCCCCCACTTCACCACCACACCAACAGGGCTCTTGTACAGCAAGAGTGGATGACAGTTGAAATTTGCTGCAAAATGCAGCCCAGAATCAAGAGGAGATAAAAACAAGAACGCTCAAGGAATCTGAAGCCTCTGGCACCTACAGCTAAAGCAAACATCAAGAGAACCCCAATGTTTCTCACAACATAAATCCTCACACTAAATGCCTATTTTCTTCTGCTTCTATTACTCAGTACAACATGTCCAGCTTTCTCCAAAAAATTACGAGGCATGCCAAAGTCAAGAAAAAAAGTCGGAAGAAACAAATGTAGTATCAGAAGCAGACTCAGATATGACACAGATGTTGGAATCATCAGAGCAGGAATTTTAAATAACTAGAATTTGTATATTTAGGTGTCTAATGAAGAGGGGACAACATGTAAGAACAGGTGGATAATGTAATCAGAGAAGTGGGAACTCTAAGAAAGAATCAAACAGGGTACAAATGAACTTATCTATAAAACAGAAAAAGAGCCACAGATGAAGCAAACAAACTTATGGTTACCAAGGGGGAAAGATGGTGGGGAGGGATGAACTGGGAGATTGGGATGGACATATGCACACGACTACATATAAAATAGATAACTAATAAGGACAGGGAACTCAATACTCTGTGATAACCTATATGGGTAAAGAATCTAAAAAAGAGTGGATATATATGTAAGTATAACTGACTCATTTTGCTGTACACCTGAATCTAACACAACGTTGTAAATCAACTCTGCTCCAATAAAAATTTTAATAAAAGGAAATTATAGAAATCCAAAAGAGTGTACCAGAAATGAAGAATGCTTTCGACTGATGTATTAGTAGAATATGACTCAGCCAAGGAAAGAATCAGGGAATGTGAAGATTAGGTCAATGGGATCTTTACAATGTAAAGGCAAAGAAAGAATGAACAAAAAGAATAGAACTTTTAAGAACTGTGGGGAAATTTCAAAATGTGTAATGTATGTATAATTGGAACGCCAGAAGGAGAAGAAAGAGAACAGAGCAGAAGAAATATATGAAGTCATAATGTTGAAGAACATTCCAGAATTAATGATAGACACCAAATCACTGATACAGGAAGTTTGGAGAGCACCAAGCAGAATAAATTTCAAAAAACTGACACCCCGGGGCTTCCCTGGTGGCGCAGTGGTTGAGAGTCCACCTGCCGATGCAGGGGACACGGGGTCGTGCCCCAGTCCAGGAGCGGCTGGGTCCGTGAGCCATGGCTGCTGCACACTAGATAAAACAGAAGGAAGGGCCAGTGAGCTGGAAGGTGGGAGAGTGGAACTCATCCAGTTAGAGCGGCAAAAAGAAAAAAGCACGAAAGAGTGAGGATAGCTTAAAGGACCTGTGGGACAAGGTCAAGTGGTACAGCTCGAAGCCCTTGAAAATATTGGAAAAAATAGGAATATTCTTTGCCTGTTTTAGAAAATACAATTAAAATAAAATAGCTTTTTGACATAAAATAAAGAATAAGTATAAATTAAACTTGTTATATGCACACAGATATAGAAATGTTTTCTAGCCTGAACAAAAGGCAATGTATATCCAGTGCTTTCTTTACCTGTTCTCAAAGAACTAGCATCAGTAACTGTGTTTCTCTTCTGTTAAAGGTGTCTCTTTTTGAAGTTTTACCCTCTTTTCTCAACCTAACTTTAATCAGGGTTAAGTTACAGGTATTTGAGCTTAGAATTTTAATTTCTACTTAATAGATGACTCCTTCTTTTGGTTTATGCAAGCATATTTCTAGTACATGTGGGAGAAAGGAAAGAGAAGATTGTTTTCTGAATTTTACCCCACACCCTAACCTCCCCACGATGCTTATATGGTTACAGATTGTAACAGGAAGAGCTGCAGAGATGACGCAGGCCCACCCTCGCCCCATGTGAAGGGGAAGCTAAGACACGGGGTGTTAGAAAGCGTATAATATGCTAACAGTGGATCTCCTTGACAAATTGGTGTGACTGCTGTATGTCGAGCCGCTAACCATAAAATAGGTGTAAAGAAGGGCTCACAGGGAAAATGTTAAAGTTTTGGAAAAGTGAGCCGCTCAAAGTAAAGCGCAAACGATTTATTGGAAATTAATGAGTATCTGAGGAGGGTACTAGCCTGCAGCGTTCCGCATTACAGCGGTCTTAATATTGAGGCAACAAGAGGCAAAAGTTACAATCAAATAGAATATGTAAACTAGAAACACTGATCATATATTAACAGTTAACCGACTGCATTGTGATTCACCAGGGTCGTACCTGCTGTTCCATTTATACAACCACACCGTCCTGTCAGCTGTTCACATTCTCTGTCATTGTTTCTCTGGTATCTATAGAAATGACTAGTTTTGATACCTTTCCTTCCTTAACATTAGGGAAAGTCCAATATGCTCTCGATTTCTCTCTCTTTTTCACTGACCCACAGTCGTGGCTTCAAACACACAAAACCCCGTTCTCCAGAGACCACTTTCCCTTTGCTCCGACCGAGGCACCCCCAGCCCCAAATCCCCACGCTGCACATTCAGGGACCAAGAATATGACTAACTGTACATCAGGACTCTGACCTCGTAAAGATGGGGAGAGGCCCCTGCAGGAGAAGCCTGGAGAGACAACAAACTGAGAAAAGAGTCCAGATTCGCAGCATCCGACAGCATAGAAGAGGCTGTGAGTAAGGTGAGCAGAGGCTCTGTGGTCAGTAAAGTGTGCCCCTTTCCTGAGACACACGTGTGTGTGCGGGAGGGTGGCGCGTGCAGGAGGGGCCGCTGATGGAGGAGGGGACGGTCCGGGACAGCTTGCCGGGAGAAATCCTCCTCCGTGTCTGCTCTTGCAGCACCGCTGTCATCACACGCTCTCCATTCTCATACATGACTGGAGTTTAGACAGTAAATCATCTTGTCAGCCTAGGATCAGTTTTTGAGGAACTTAAGACAGCCAAGATTTTCATCTACTAAATAGCTACCTTGTTTTCCTCCTTTTCCATACAAAAGTACAAGTTAGAGTTTATTACTAAATATGTTAAATTATTTTTCACTGTAAATTATTTCCATATTTCAGCTAACAGTTTTTAAAGTCCCCAAAATCATTCTAATCAATGCGCCAATCTCACTTTGCGTGATGAAGGAAAACTAAGACAGAGCAACTTTACCACTGTTACAATGTTTTTTCATCTAGCAACAATTCTCTAACATAGCGCATTTCTAGTTACTTTAATTTACCCATCTTAACTCCCAAAACAATATACTCGTTATTTATAGAAGGAAAGAGAGAAGCACATAGGTGACCATAACAAGGTTCTTGCTGCTCTGCTATAATGAAAATAATTCACTTTACGTGATAACTTATTAAAAGTGCCTGCCTGGATATTGGCTATTTACTTTCCATGGTATCTAGGTTAAAATCATTGTTATGCAAAAACCATCAGTCTCAGACGATTCTTACATCTTTCGGTCTCTGAGTTAGATTACAAACATATGAGAAAAGGAGATATAAAGTACTTGGGTATTCGTAATAGTATTTGTTGAATTATTGAAGGTAATATAAAATCATGATTAAAGTGTATGAATATAGCTGTGAATTTTCTTATAAGCTTTTCCCTTGCCCTCTTCATTCAGTTTGTTATAATTATCTAACAGTTATGTGTGGCCCTTTAGGCAATTTCTGTGTGTGTGTGTGTGTGTGTGTGTGTGTTTTCATTGCTGGTATTGTGTGGTAGGTTATTATAACAGTAAGAATTTTACTTCTTTTTCTTTTAAAATACATCATGAGTCAAGAAAGTAACCTGAACCAACCACTAAGCAGTTTATTTTCTGAAATTTGAAAATATGTACTCTAGAAAATTCCAGTAAATACAGTAATATCTTCATCTCCATTTCTCTGGACACCAAATTACCCATCACCCATCCACCTGTTCAACAAACATCGGGACTAGGAGCTGTGCTCTGTATCAGGCACCGTGCTGGGCATGGCAAGACTTCACAAGTTTGCTGAACCTCCCTGAGCTGCAATTTCCTGGTCCATAATATTGGGATAATGATGTACACTTCCACAGAAAATTAAGAGACAACCCTGAATTCCCAAATCAAACATCATCAACTCTCTGAAATGACTCATGACCATTTGTGGGTTCCTAAAGCATCCTCTGAGCATTTCAATTACATCATGCCTATCACGGTTTCGCAACTACTTTTCAATGTCCTTTCTACGCACAGACTGTGAACCCCAGGAGGGACTACAGTTAGATAACACTTCTTTTTTTTTTAAACATCTTTATTGGAGTATAATTGCTTCACAATGGTGTGTTGGTTTCTGCTGTATAACAAAGTGAATCAGCTATACATATACATATATCTCCATATCCCCTCCCTCTTGTGTCTCCCTCCCACCCTCCCTATCCCACCCCTCTAGGTGGTCACAAAGCGCTGAGCTGATCTCCCTGTGCTATGCGGCTGCTTCCCACTAGCTATCTATTTTACATTTGGTAGTGTATATATGTCCATGCCACTCTCTCACTTCGTCCCAGCTTACCCTTCCCCTTCCCCATGTCCTCAAGTCCATTCTCTACATCTGTGTCCTTATTCCTGTCCAGCCCCTAGGCTCCTCATAACCTTTTTTTTTTCGATTCCATATATATGTGTTAGCATATGGTATTCGTTTTTCTGTTTCTGACTTACTTCCCTCCGTATGACAGACTCTAGGTCTATCCACCTCACTACAAATAACTCAATTTTGTTTCTTTTTATGGCTGAGTAATATTCCGCTTGATCATGCTGTATGATCCTTTAAATGTGCTGTTGGATTCTGTTTGCTAGTATTCTGTTGAGGATTTTTGCATCCATGTTCATCAGTGATATTGGCCTGTAATTTTCTTTCTTTGTGACATCTTTGTCTGGTTTTGGTATCAGGGTGATCGTGGCCTCGTAGAATGAGCTTGGGAGTGTTCCTCCCTCTGCTATATTTTGGAAGAGTTTGAGAAGGATAGGTGTTAGCTCTTCTCTAAATGTTTGATAGAATTCGCCTGTGAAGCCATCTGGTCCTGGGCTTTTGTACGTTGGAAGATTTTAAATCACAATTTCAATTTCAGTTTCAATGCTTGTGACTGGTCTGTTTATATTTTCTATTTCTTCCTGGTTCAGTCTCAGAAAGTTGTGCTTTTTTAAGAATTTGTCCATTTCTTCCAGGTTGCCCATTTTATTGGCATAGAGTTGCTTGCAGTGATCTCTCATGATCCTTTGTATTTCTGCTGTGTCAGTTGTTACTTCTTTTTCATTTCTAATTCTGTCGATTCGAGTCTTCTCCCTCTTTTTCTTGATGAGTCTGGCTAATGGTTTATCGATTTTGTTTATCTTCTCAAAGAGCCAGCTTTTAGTTTTATTGATCTTTGCTATTGTTTCCTTCATTTCTTTTTCATTTATTTCTGATCTGATCTTTACGATTTCTTTCCTTCGGCTGCCTTTGGGGTATTTTTGTTCTTCTTTCTCTAATTGCTTTAGATGTAAGGTTAGGTTGTTTACTTGAGATGTTTCTTGTTTCTTGAGGTAGGATTGTACCGCTATAAACTTCCCTCTTAGAACTGCTTTTGCTGCATCCCATAGGTTTTGGGTCCGCGTGTTTCATTGTCATTTGTTTCTAGGTATTTTTTTGATTTCCTCTTTGATTTCTTCAGTCATCTCTCGGTTATTTAGTAGTGTATTGTTTAGCCTCCATATATTTGTATTTTTTACAGATTTTTTCCTGTAATTGATATCTCATCTCATAGCATTGTGGTCAGAAAAGATACCTGATACGATTTCAATTTCCTTAAATTTACCAAGGCTTGATTTGTGACCCAAGATATGATGTATCCTGGAGAATATTCCATGAGCACTTGAGAAGAAAGTGTATTCTGTTGTTTTTGGATGAAATGTCCTAAAAATATCAATTAAGTCCATCTTGTTTAATGTATCATTTAAAGCTTGTGTTTCCTTATTTATTTTCATTTTGGATGATCTGTCCATTGGTGAAAATGGGGTGTTAAAGTCCCCTACTATAATTGTGTTACTGTCGATTTCCCCTTTTATGGCTGTTAGCATTTGCCTTATGCATTGAGGTGCTCCTATGTTGGGTGCATAAATATTTACAATTGTTCTATCTTCTACTTGGATCAATCCCTTGATCATTATGTAGTGTCCTTCTTTGTCTCTTGTAATAGTCTTTATTCTGAAGTCTATTTTGTCTGATATGAGAATTGCTACTCCAGCTTTCTTTTGATTTCCATTTGCATGGAATATCTTTTTTCCATCCCCACACTTTCAGTCTGTAGGCTTCCCTAGGTCTAAAATGGGTCTCTTGTAGACAGCATATATGTGGGTCTTTTTTTTTTATCCATTTAGCCAGTCTATGTCTTTTGGTTGGAGCATTTAATCCATTTACATTTGAGGTAATTATCCATATGTACATTCCTATTACCGTTTTCTTAATTGTTTTGGGTTTGTTATTGTAGGTCTTTTCCTTCTCTTGTGTTTCCTTCCTAAAGAAGTTCCTTTAGCATTTGTTGTAAAGCGGATTTGGTGGTACTGAATTCTTTTAGCTTTTGCTTGTAAAGGTTTTAATTTCTCCGTCAAATCTGAATGAGATCCTTTCTGGGTAGAGTAATCTTGGTTGTAGGTTTTTCACTTTCATCACTTTAACTATGTCCTGCAACTCCCTTTTGGCTTGCAGAGTTTCTGCTGAAAGATCAGCTGTTAACCTTATGTGGATTCCCTTGTATGTTATCTGTTGCTTTTCCCTTGTTGCTTTTAATATTTTTCCTTGGTATTTAATTTTTGATAGTTTGATTAATATGTGCCTTGGAGTGTTTCTCCTTGGATTTATCCTGTGTGGGACTCTCTGCACTTCCTGGACTTGATTGACTATTTCCTTTCCCATATTAGGGAAGTTTTCAACTATAATCTCTTCAAATATTTTCTCAGTCCCTTTCTTTTTCTCTTTTTCTTCTGGGTCCCCTATAATTCCGAATGTTGGGCGTTTAATGTTGTCCCAGAGGTCTCTGAGACTGTCCTCAATTCTTTTCATTCTTTTTTCTTCATTCTGCTCTGCAGTAGTTATTTCCACTACTTTATCTTCCAGATCATTTATCCGTTCTTCTGCCTCAGTTATTCTGCTATTGATTCTTTCTAGAGAATTTTTAATTTCATATATTGTGTTGTTCATCACTGTTTGTTTGCTGTTTAGTTTTTCTAGGTCCTTGTTAAACGTTTCTTGTATTTTCTCCATTCTATTTCCAAGCTTTTGGATCATCTTTACTATCATTACTCTGAATTCTTTTTCAGGTAGACTGCCTATTTCCTCTTCATTTGTTTGGTCTGATGGGTTTTTACCTTGCTCCTTCATCTGCTGTGTGTTTCTCTGTTTTGTCATTTTGCTTAACTTACTGTGTTTGGGGTCTCCTTTTCACAGGCTGCAGGTTCATAGTTCCTGTTGTTTTTGGTGTCTGCCCACAGTGGCTAAGGTTGGTTCAGTGGGTTGTGTAGGCTTCCTGGTGGAGGGGACTGGTGCCTGTGTTCTGGTGGATGAGGCTGGATCTTGTCTTTCCAGTGGGCAGGACCTCATTCGGTGGTGTGTTTTGCGGTGTCTGTAACCTTATTATGATTTCAGGCAGCCTCTCTGCTAATGGGTGGGGTTGTGTTCCTGTCTTTCTAGTTGTTTGGCATGGGGTGTCCAGCACTGGAGCTTGCTGGTTGTTGAGTGGAGATGGGTCTTAGCGTTGAGATGGAGATCTCTGGGAGAGCTTCTGCCATTTGATATTACGTGGAGCCGGGAGGTCTCTGGTGGACCAATGTCCTGAACTCTGCTCTCCCACCTCAGAGGCTCAGGCCTGACAACCGGCCGGAGCACCAAGACCCTGTCAGCCGCATGGAGGTTCCCTTTTTTTCCCAGCTCTCCCAGGAATCATGAAGTCTGAGAACGCCAATTATGTAGAGCTGTGATCAAAATTATCAAGTAAAGCAGTGCCATTCGAATTGAACTCCAGATACAAATACTGGTTCAGGAACCGTTTGATTCTGGTCTTTAGATGGCTTGCATGAGATAGATTTTTGGTCAGTTACAATAAGGCAGAATGGAGGAGACCCCTTGCTTGACAGCAGTTTTCCAACAGCCAGATGAAGAGACACATAAGGTGGGGTCCTGAACAAAGGATCTCCTGTCCCCGTGGAGTCTGGGGACCTGCACAATGGACCTAGATAACACTTCTTAAAATTCACAGCAGTTAGGTTACTAGGCAACTAATAAAATTTTATTGAATCAAGTGAAATAAGAATTAATTTGTTAATTAATTGAAGCATTAGCATTAAATGGCATTAGTTGGTCTCACGACTAAAATGGTAGAATAAATGTTTAAATGTGTGAACTTAATTAGCATTAAATGGCATTAGTTGGTCTCACAACTAAAATGGTAGAATGAATGTTTAAATGTGTGAACTTAATTAATTAATATGAAATGTAATCGATTGAACTAATGTTTCTATCACCCTTGATGCCTTGAGATTCCCTCATCTGCCACCAGCCCATAAGGGGACACCCCCTGGCAGAGCTGTCTTTCCTCTCAGCCACCTCCCCAGTGTTCTCCAACCTGCTCTTTTCCTAATCCCATCTCTCTGTGGCCAAACTTCTATTTAATTAACTCAAAACTGGTGGCTTTATTTCCAACTTCGATGAGGAAATTTAATATCCTATAAAAAATATGTTGTATTTGGGAATTGGCCAAAACATACTCGTGCAGTACTTGCAATAGTGTTTTCAAGCTTGGCTCTTATGCCAGGTGGTCTGTCGTCACCTGGGCATCAGCCCCGCCCCTTGCTATGGGCTCTTCCGCAGCACAAGCTGGGAGCATGGAAACTACGGTTCCCAGAATCCTTCACCAACAGGGCTGAGACCGGCCTGTGATTTCACTGAGGCTTAGACGGCAGAGAGAAGAAGCAGGCATCTGACGTCACTGACATCTTCCTCCGGTGCCTACGCTCCTCGCCAAGGCCTTCCAACAGCTCTGTTTAAAATGCATCAAGGGTCAAGTGATGTCTGTTTTCCTGCAGAAACACAATCTGACGTAGGGGCCATAATAAGACTGAGATATTAAAACAACATCCACGACTTATTGGTTAGAGTCGGTTAACTCCCTCCCCTCCCACCTTCCCACCCCCGGCCCATCATCCTTCACCGCTGTATTTTTCTCACACCCCATACCACCATCCAATGTCCTGTATTTTTGTTTGTTCATATTTTTAGTTGTCCGCCATAGTGGAAGCACCATGACAACAAAAGTCTTTGTTTTACACACTGTTAAGTCCCCAGTTTCTAGAACAGTGCCTGCTGTGCGACTGGTATTCAATAAAAATATTTTAATGAATGAGTGATTCTGAGGGAACGTTATTTTTTTCTGGTGAGAATTTGTGTTTGCTTCTGCCAGGCTCCTGCAGTGCTCCCAACACAGGACCACTTTAAACTCAGGGTTCTGCCTGCGGAGTTTCAAGCCACTGAATGTCTGTGCCTTTCTGAGCCAAAACCGTGCATGTGCAGGAATACTTGGGAGAGATTGTGTTCTCCCCATTCTGAGTCAACACTGAAGAGAGAAAACACGCCTGCAGGATTTCTATTGTGGTATCATTTCCTGTCCCTGCTGGTTCTGTCTTGTCCCCTTGTACCTGCTTCCACTGGCCCAGTCCTCTGTCCACCAGCGACAGGTGATGACAGCCGAGGAATTCCAGCTACTCTGCTTCCTACCAGTGAAGGCTTTTTTTCTCTTTATTCCTTGCTGCAGCTTGTTACCCTTTCTGGACATCCGGCCTGCTTAAGCCCTAAAATCGTGCTTAAATTTTATCCAGCACTGCCAGGTGTTCTGTACTGGGGAGGGTTTCTCTGTACATCTCCTGATGTGTTGGAAAGGGAAGCCCCTTTTATCACTTGCATCGCTTTTATAATCAGACCAAAGTAGATCCTCTGGAAAGGAAAGAGTTTGGTAAGACACTACTTACCCTAGGTCATATTGTCGACCGTTTACACGCAGTATTTTATAAAAATAAGAGAAGCACCCATAACTGTCATTTTCAGAAAGTGAGATTTCAACAAGTCTACCTCTGCATAATTTGCGTTTCCTTTATGTCAAAACAGAGTTCTCTTTACGTGGAAACTTGAGTCGGTTTCTTGTTTTGAACCAGGGCTCAGGATATGCCTTTGGGCCCCGTCTGGCAAGGTGATCCCTTAAGACCATCTTAGTCTCCTTGGCAGTTTTGAGGTCTATGTGCTTTGTGTTTGCCAGAAGGAGACGCAAACCTGGAACACTTATGAGCAAGGATCAAGGGAAACATCTTGTCTTTGGAAGTAAAGAGAAAAACAAAAGCGACAGTGGCACCCATTGGTTAGATGTTTCTGGCACAGACGCATTGGCTCACCAGCACAGCACATCACCAGGGCGAGTGAACAATGGAAATTATCAGGCCTTCCTCCCAGGGCACTGCTCAGTGAGAGGCATATTATTTTTCTCATACCATATTTTGCAGCTTTAAATTATGCAATATTATATTGGAAGCAGAAAAATGTTCATCTGTTACAATATTTGAAAGGAGAGAGGGCACTTTATTGACTAGAGTATACTTTTCGTTCCTTTCACCGGGTATCTGAAAAGTTGCAAACATGTCTTTCTACACAGCTGGCTCTTTCCCGTAGGTCGTGTTGCTTTGGAATGTTTCTCTTAAAACTTAAGGGCTCATAGATTTTCCCATATTTGTATTCACATATAAAAACTCTCCTCATTTGGATTAAATGCATTCTTCTAAAAGTGATATGCTTTTAAGGCTGTGATTTTTTTAACTGTTTCAATTCAGCTAATGCAGGACCTCCCCCGAAATAGGAGACTCGCATCCTGGCGAGGAAGATGCTTGGGAGCTTCACCTGCAGGAGCTCTGGGGTTACTTCCAAGTCCACTGACCAGACATGGCAGGTGCTAAGGGATTTTCGGCTCTTTGTAAAAGGCATACACGTAATTGATGCTTATTTTCTAATATGCTTTGCCATGAAGGGAAGCAGGGACCTGTCAAGCTTTGTGACATTTGAAGAATTGGGATAAGGTTACCTGGGTGTGATTTCCTTAATATTTTCTTTTATAAGCAGCTTTACAAATATACTTCCAATGCTTTGCCTACCTGCTTCAGGAATCCTCCTTCCCCCCTCCCTCCCTCCCTCTCTTCCTTCCTTCCTTCCTTCCTTCCTTCCCTCTCTCTCTGCCTCAGTCTCTCCCTCTCTTTCATTCTATAAACACATAAATAAATGGAAGTGCATTACTACAATTTAGTTAACCTCGCCATTAGGAAATAAAGCTATTGAAACTCATGTTCTCCACTGCTCACATGTAGCTTAAACTAAAGTCAGACAAGGAAACTAAAGGAGTATATAAACAGTTTGAAGTGCCAATGTTGAGAATCCCATTGCATAACTGTGTCGGGAATGTGTCCGGCCCAGGCACTCCTTCACTAAGACAGCTTTACTACCAAGATATATTTAGGGTTTCTCATCGTGATCCTCAAATATCAGAATGATCTACACATGCTTGTTAAAATGTAAGCTCCTGGGACCTGCCAGTACCCAAAGAATCTGATTTAATCAGCCTGAGCTGGGGCTTTTTGTTTTGCGTAATTAGCAAGCTCTTTGCAGAATGACCAGAGGCATTCCCACCCAGGGTTCCGGCCGAGGCCACCTGAGTTTGAGCCCTGCTTTTGCTACTTGCTGGCTGTGTGATTTGGAGGAGATTGCTTTATTTCCCTATACGCCAATTTCCTTGTATGTAAAGCTCACCTCAAAGGATTATTAGAGGAAAGGAGTGACCAAACACATACAGTGCTTGGAATAGCGTCTGATACATAATTACATCTTGCAGTGCTAACTACTATGGTTCTTTCCTGACAATTAACATTTTAGAAGCCCAGAAAAAAATTCATGCATCCTTCTCTTAATAACTTTGCTTGTTGTTGATGTTTTCAGCTCTCGTTTTAAAGCCAACTTTATTGAGATACACGTACATACGATAAAACATACCCATTTTAAGTGTAATATTCCATGAGTTTCGATAAATGCATACGCCCTCGTCGCCCCTACCACAATCATGATGTGGAACATTCCCAGCACCAAGAAAGTCTCTCTGTCCCTTTACCAGCAATTCCCCACCCTGGGTCCAGGCAACCAGGGGTCTGCCCTCTGTCACTACCAGATTGGTCTTACCCCTTCTAGAATTTCATGTAAATGGAAACATGCCATATGTACTCTCTTGTGTCTGTTTTTTTTTTTTTCCCTCAGCACAATGTTTCTGAGATTCATCTGTGTTGCTGTGTGGGTTAGTAGTTTCTTCTTTTCCTCTGCTGAGCTCTGCTTCATTGTATGCATGTACCATAATTTGCTCAGCCACTCATTTGTTGCTGGGTATTTGAGTTGCTTCCAATTTGGAGTTATTATAAATAACTCAGATAACTTCTTTGTTGGCAGCTAGTTTAGTTTTTCTATTTAAGAAAGAGTAAAGTCAAGGACTCAGAAAACAGAATCTGTCTTCATATGATCAATTTTGGAAAGTCTAGAAGTCTTGCAAGAGCAAGATGCAGGGGAAGAAAAAGCAACATTGAAAACTACGTGTATTTTTTAACTAAGTTAGAATGAGCGCTTAACCTTAGCTGTGGACTTTTCTTTTTTTCTTCTCTCTTTACAGAAAACATACCTTTGTGTAGCTGAACTGTTTTTTTTAAACTTGTCAGTTTTGCTCGTGTGAAATATCTTTTACTGGATAGAGTAAACATAGTTACAATCAATAAATACCTTTGAACTAGTCTGTCAGATCTTTATTTTGCAGTATCCATTAACCCATTCATCTTCGGAACTTTTCATGTCACTGTTTCTACCTTATGCTTTCCTTTCAATTTCCTCTAGTCAATGCAGTTGTAAGTAATTCCTATGGGGGGAGCACTTTAAAAGCAGCACTAAATATATTGAGATCTATAGGATACCATTTTGGCCTCCTTTTTTTAAAATTTTTATTTATTTTTGGCTGCGTTGGGTCTTCGTCGTGGTGTGCGGGCTTCTCATTGCGGTGGCTCCTTTTGTTGTGGAGCAAGGGCTTTAGGCGCACGGGCTCTGTAGTTGTGGCTCACGGGCTCAGTAGTTGTGGACATGGGCTCAGTAGTTGTGGCTCACGGGCTCGAGAGTGCAGGCTCAGTGGTTGTGGTGCACGGGCTTAGTTGCTCTGTGGCATGTGGGATCTTCCCAGACCAGGGCTCGAACCCGTGTCCCCTGCATTGGCAGGAGGATTCTTAACCACTGCATCACCAGGGAAGCCCCTTGGCCTCCTTTTGAAGCACAAACAATTTATGAATACTAGGGTTATGTAATGATATCAGGGCCAAAAGAGTCACTATAATTATTACTCTAGGACATCAAATTAAAATATGGGGATCTGTTGAGTCAATATATTTAACAGATTTTTCAAATATGAGAATTAACAAAACCTCTCAGGATCGCCAAAGCACAAGGACGTTATGTTTACCCAGAAAAGGGTGGCACGCCATGCTTTAGCATCCAGATAAGCTGAGGATTTCCCAGCTCACCAAGTCCTGGTTCCTTTTTGCTTCCTATCTCTTCCCCAGGCTATCTCTCTCCTCTCACCTTTTACAATAAGCAGCAAGAGGAAACCAGCCTGTGTCTTCAACACATTGCTTAGAACTCGCCTCTGGCAAATATCTAAATATTCCCTGTTCCCGGATACCTGCGGACTACAATTCTGCTCAGTTTCTGCCACTTATAAGGATCTCCTTTCCCCCGTTTTCCAATAACGGGTTCATTTCCAGCTGTGCCTTCACTGGCAGTGCTTTTACCACCCCTGCTTCTTCCAGCTGACCATTTGTGACCAGATGATGGAGGTTTTCACTACCGTGCTTCTGACTCATTGACAGCACAGTGAACAGCCGTATGTTTACTAACAGGACACTCAAAGCAACCTAGGCTTTCTAAAAAATAATTCTCCACGAGATTCTTCCAGCCTGCCCCCTCCAAAGCTACTTTCACATTTTAAGGTATTTTTTAGAGCAACACCCCACTTCCCAGGACCAAAATCGGTATTAATTTCCTATCGCTGCTGTGACAAATTGCCCAAATCTAGTTACTTAAAACAACGCACGTGTATTGCTTCACAATTCTGGGAGTCAGAGGTCTGAAATGGGTCTCGCTGGACCAGAAGCAAAGTGCTCACGTGGCTGCCTCTCCTCTAGAGGTTCAGGAAGAAAGGCTTTCTAGCCTCACCCTTGTCCAGACACTGCGCACATCCCTGGCTACTCACCCCTCTCCACCTTCAAGCCAGCAATCGCTGGGCAAGTCTTCCTTACACTGCATCCCTGTGACTCTCTCTGCCTCGGACCCGGACTTTCTTGCCTCCATCTTTCATTTATAAGGACCCTGTGATTGGGCCCACATGGGTAATCTGGGGTAATCTTCCCACCTCAAGGTCCATCGGTTACAATCCTAACTCTGTGTGCAACCTTAACTGCCCCTCGCCATGTGCCACGAAACATAAGCTATTCACAGGTTTCAGGGATCGGGACACGGCATCTTGGGGCCGGGGTGCAGGGCGTGAGGGCATTATTTTGCCAACCACCCTACTGAACGCCGACAAACACCATCTGTTTTGAGAAAATATAATGAACTCTATTTCCGTCCCCACTGGAATCTCTTAAAGCCCACGTTGCTTCGTGAACATGTATGTCAGGACCAGAAATTTAGGGACTCTGACCTCCTGCGTTCTGCTTTTCTTAATCAAAACCTCACATTCCAAAAGAGACGTGGGATGTTAATGTGGTCCCAATGATTGATCACAGGTTACCAGGGCAAAAGACATCTAACTAGATGCGTTGCAAACAAATTGAAAGTAAATGACCTTAAGGAGGAAAAAAGAATAATAAAGAGAAAAACAAAGATCTTGAAGTTTGACAAGTTACCTTGATGGGATAAACAGTACAGGTAATGGTTTGTTTGCTAAAAAGTAAAGAGAAGTTCTACCTCTGACATATTTTTAAAAAGTACATGTACACTAGCGTACAATTTCCTCACATTTCTTCCCTCCCACCCTCTCCCTTTTCTAAATTCCCTTGGTTTGTGAACTTGTGGTTTTTGTTTATGAACTAGACCAAGAAGCCAAAAGGATGAATCCATTAGTCCCATTAGTTGATTTGAACTGATATGGTAATAACACCCCAGAAAAAAAGAAAGAGCCTTGCTCTAAAAATCCCCAGGTTTAAACAGATTCATAAAACCCATTTCCAGGTGGAGCATACTTAATGAGCCGACTGCAGACCAGTGGTTCCATAACTGTAATATGCATACGAGTTAACCAGGATTTTGTTAAATAAAGTTCTGATTCGGTAGGTTTGGGGTGAGGCCTGAGGCCTGTATTTCTGACAAGATCACAGGTCATGCTGTTGCTGCAGATACACAGGCCACCCTCTGAGTAGCAAGGAGTTGGATCGCACCTCTGATTGCCATTGTCATCTGCAAATGTGAGAAGAATACACAGTTGAATGCTTGTGTGCTGTTGCCAATTGTGCATACAGGAAAAACAAAGCATCTTGAGAAGAAAAACTTGAGCTTTTCTGCCTGAGAGACAAAGTTACGGAAAGTCAAGTCGCTTTAAACTGAACACTTGTCCTTGTTAACATTTTGATGAAGTTGTCATGACAACTTTCCTATTCTCAATAAAGTGGAGGCAGGTAGGTTTTAACCTACACATCATCTGTAAGACAGAACAGATCTCAAAGGTGATGAAATATTCAGGTGTTCATTTATCCATTCAGTGATTTTACCGAATCCCTCCTGTGATCCATGTTCATCGCTAAGCACTTAGGCTGGAAAGATTACTTCCCAACATCAAGGAACTCATAGTAATTTTTCAGGGCATATCAGTCATCCAGATTAGAGAATGTCTCTCACAGTCACGCTCTGGTGGTTCCTGTACCCCAGGCTGGTTGCTTTTCCCACACACCCTATAGGGAACGGGGGAGGGCCACAGGCAGACCTCTTCTCAGTAGTTCTCTTTATTGCATTTTTTTACAAATTGAAGGTTTGTGACAAACCGCATCGAGCAAAGTCTATCTGTGCCATTTTCCCACAGCATTTGCTCACTTCATGCCTCTGTGTCACATTTTGGTAATTCTCGCAATATTTCAAACGTTTTCATTGTTGTATTTCGTTATGGTGACCTGTGATCAGTGATCTTTGACTTACTACTAAGACTCACTGAAGGCTCATTGATGGTTAGGATTTTTTAGCAACAAAGTTTTTTGTTTTGTTTTTTTTTTGCGGTACGCGGGCCTCTCACTGTTGTGGCCTCTCCCGTTGCGGAGCACAGGCTCCGGACGCGCAGGCTCAGCGGCCGTGGCTCACGGGCCCAGCCGCTCCGCGGCATGTGGGATCTTCCCGGACCGGGGCACAAATCCGTGTCCCCTGCATCGGCAGGCGGACTCTCAACCACTGTGCCACCAGGGAAGCCCAACAAAGTATTTTTTTAGTCAAGGCAGATACATTGTTTTTTAGACATAATGCTACTGCATACTTCATAGACTACAGTGTAGTGTAAACGTAACTTTTATACGCACTAGGAACAAAAAATTTGTGTGACTCGCTTTATTGTGATATGTGCTTTATTTTGGTGGCCTGGAGCTGAACTCGCTATGTCTCTGAGGAATTGCTTGCACAGGACACTCTCCACCTGAGAGCTACCCTTGGTGAAATGGGTAGGTCCTGGTAGAAAGTACTGAGGTTCAATGTAGTCCTTACCAAGGAGTCTGCGTGCCTTAGAATTTGAGGCTGGTAAAGGCAAGAATGAATGGGTCAAGCAAGTCATGATCCAGGACGAAGGGTATGTTGAGAAGAGTAATGACAGTAGAGAAAAACAAAAAAGAAAACAACAGGTTTTATATGAGGCTGCAATGCATGACAACTAGAAGGCGGGCAAATGAGGCCGTCTGGACTCAACTTACCTTTCTACCTCATCTGCTTATACTTTTTTTTGGTGTACTTTGCAAATGACTCCCTTTTAAATTTATTTTATTGAAGTATCGTTGATTTACAATATTGTGTTAATTTCTGCTGTGCAGCAAAGTGATTCAGTTATATATATACATATACATTCTTTTTTATATTCTTTTCCATGATGGTTTATCACAGGATATTGAATATAGTTCCCTACGCTCTACAGTAGGATCTTGTTGTTTATCCATCCTATATATAACAGTTTGCATCTGCTAATCCCAAACTCCCACTCCATCCCTCCCCCACCCTCCTCCCCCTTGGCAGCCACAAGTCTGTTCTCTATGTCTGTGTGTCTGTTTCTCTTTCATAGATAAGTTCATTTGTGTCATATTTTAGATTCCATATATAAGTGATATCACATGGTATCTGTCTTTTTCTTTCTGACTTACTCTTAGTATGATAATCTCTAGGTCCATCCACTGTTGCTGCAAATGCCATTATTTAATTACTTTTGATGGCTGAGTAGTATTCCATGGTGTATATGCACCACATCTTCATTATCCATTCATCCGCTGATGGACATTTAAGTTGCTTCCATGTCTTGGCTATTATAAATAGTGCTGCTACGAACATAGGGGAGCATGTATCTTTTCGAATTATAGTTCACTCCGGATATATGCTCACGAGTGGAATTGCTGGATCATATGATAGTTCTATCAATATTTTTAGTTTTTTAAGGAACCTCCATACTGTTCTCCACAGTGGCTGCACCAATTTATATTCCCACCAAGAGTGGAGGAGTGTCCCCTTCTCTCCACACCCTCTCCAGCGTCTGTTATTTGCAGACTTGATAACGATGGCCTTTCCGACCCTTGTGATCACCACTCCCTTTTTGAACATCAGGGTCCTGCCCTCCCACCTCCAAGCCTTTGCTCACAAGTTTGCCTCTGCCTGAAAAACACAAAAGACAAAAACTTCCTCTATTTTATCTTTTCCCAGATATGATCTGTGCTTTAAGGCCTGACTCTACTGCCATCCTGATATGAAATAGTCTCCAGTCGGACAGTATCTGTGCTTCCTCTGAGCTTTCAAATCATTAGCTTTATCTTTCTTAAAATACTATGAAATCCTCTTTCAACTATGCGATACTGGGTACTTCTTACTTATTTGTTTCCTCCTAGCACTTAAATTCTCTGAAGACAAAAGCCCTTTTGACCTAAGAGATTATCACGCATCGGGTGTAGAGAGGCAGATGGCTTCACAGATGGCAGAGCCAAAAAATGCACTCTTACAGCTCTGGACCAGTTGCCCTATACTAAGGCAAATTTTAGTTAAACGCCCTTTTTCTTATTTAAATGTATTTTTTCTTATTTAAATGTATGTTTATTCTGACTGCTGTTTGCCTTGAGGACAGCACAGTTGTCAAGGCTTTGAGATGAGTCTAAAATGGAGAGATTATGTGGGTAAGTTTGGGGGAAAATATACGAATTGGAGATAACCACGAACAATGTATCTCAGAGTTCCTGGGTTTGAAGAAAGATCGCATAATAATCATGACTAATTATGAATTCAAAATGAAACAGCATAATGAGCTTTTTGGAGGTCGGAAAGGTGACTCAAAACACTTATATAAGAACTTATTTTTCTGTTCTGGAATACACACACACACACACACACACACACACACTCTCACACACACACCGCACATCCAACAAACAGAACTAAATGTACCGAACCAAGCAGAATCAGGACCTTACTGGAAAGATGTAAATGCTCTGCAGCCATAGAACTGCATTTGCAAAGGAGCACATTGGCTTTAACCTGAGAACCAGGGCACGAAAACCATCCATGCAGAGACATCAATTTCCCAGCAGAAATGCTGGAGTTTCTAACTACGGAGAACTGAGGTTTTTCCGGCCCAGTGCATAGTGGAAAACATTGTTTTTTAAGTCGGCCAAATTTTCCTTGCGTTCCCTCCCTCTTTCTCCTTTCTCTTCCTTTGTCCCTGTTCCCTGGTCTCCGTCTCCACACAGGAACTGCTGGGAAGGCGACTGGGCGGCTGGAGGACTCAGTCCCCCTGCCCTAGTATGGTCGCAGTGGGTGACACTCAGCCCCGAGCTGGCTTTCCAGGGGCAGATTTCGGTGTAGTTTCCCTACCCTAC
>NW_006788863.1:315499-315845 GCF_000442215.2 Lipotes vexillifer
GCTGCTAGAGTCCACGCAGAAAGCAGGGAGCCGCCGCGGGAGCCCCCCGCCCCCCAGGCGACCGACACTTGCGGGGAGGGCGCGCCGCGAGCGGACAGGGGCCCGGCGTAACCTCACCATGGTGCGTTTCAACCGCTGCTTTCTTTCTCAGTCTTTTGGTGCAGGGAAGGGGAGGGGTTCCGAAAAGACCGCAGGGAGAGGCGCTGCGAGGGATCCTTGGGGCTGAGAGCGGGGGGAGGAGACAGGGAGGGGGAGAGAAAAGAGAGAGAGTGGGAGCCCGGGGCCGGGGCTGCCTGAGCGTGGGCGCCGCGCGGGAACCGGGTTTGCTGCGCGCCGCGCCCGCCCC
>NW_006788863.1:316170-325132 GCF_000442215.2 Lipotes vexillifer
TCTGGGGGCCGGGCGGCTGCGACCCCGGGATCGCTCAGCGGGGCCGCCGCGAACTTCCAGGGGGTCTGCCGGGCTCCGCCGGGGAGTGTGCGTGTGTCTGCGTGCGTGTGCGTATGTGTGCGTGTGTCTGTGTCTGTGCGTGTGTGCGCGCGCGCGTGTGCCTGTGCGTGTGTTCGTGTGCGCGCGCGCGCGTCTGTGCGTCTGTGTGTGTGTGTGCGCGCGCGTGTTAATTACTGCTTGGGGATCCGATGCCCACTGTGACCGCGGGGCCCTGGGGAGCGGTTGGCGTCGGGCCGGTGCCCGCAGCCTGTCCTGGGTGGGCCGAGCAGCCTTGCGGCGGCACTTGTGTGGGCGCTCTGCTGCGAGTGGTCACGTGATTTCAGATTATGCATTCCGTGCGTCTTTCCTTTACTCCCTCGTTTCCCAGGGTTGCGCCTTCATTTTGCACTTGGTGAACAGTGTGTATCTTCTGAAGTAAGCCAGAGGGTTGAACGTGTCGCTTAATTGTGACCGGGGCGTCTTGGTTTCCAACACACTGAAACCCCCAGGAATTTTAAGTAGAACGGGTCATATATACAGTTTTAAATCAGAGCTTGATTTACAACATACCAGGGTCAGCCCTGTGATAGTGATTTCATCAAATGCTTACCTCCTAACTAGAACTGTTCTTGGGAGGAACATCGCTGACCCTCTGATGACACGCGGATAAAGTGTTAGAGCCTTCAGTGATGGATGTAGATTTTTATACCCTGGTTCCTAGTGTGGAACTAATCTGTTGCTTTTCCTAAAACGGCTATGTTTTTTTGTTTTCTTTGGGAGTCGTCATTTCAGGTACTATATTATGAAGAGTGACAAAAATAAATAATAACAGCAATTAACAGCAATATGATGTCTAAAATTTCGAAGCAAATCTTAATTTGTCAAAAAGCCATGTTAACAGGGTTATGCTTTTGGTGGAGTTTGCCCGTGTAGTCTGTGCTCTCTGTTCAGTCATTACACAGCTCGGTCTGTGGATTGCTTCTGGGGATCCTGAAATTGTATTTAAATGTTTGAGTCTCTGCATTTTTAGGGAGATAATCCAGAGTCCTCAGATATCTAAAGGGATCTATGACCCAACAGAAAAATAAGAAGCACGGAGTTAAAATAAATAAGCTATACTTTTCACGTCAAAACAGTAGGCTCTTTACCATAAAGCCTGTAAACATAAAGTAGTAGGAAAAATTCTAGAATAATTATTGGTACAGTAATTAAACATCTCATATAAAACAGACCCACTTGTATGTTTTCAAATGTAGCAGCGAGGAAACTTAAGTAGCTGAAGTTTATTTAATAGAAATTTGTGATGCATAGATGGGTATTCTGTTTCTTCTTGTGCTGTAGGATCTTTTTTCTAACGTATGACAGAGAAAATAAGAATTTTATTTTTCTCTCTTTGAGACCCAACACAAATAGAAAGTACTTATGCTTGGTGTGGTGTTTCATAGTGTACGAATATAAAAAGCCCCTTTAAGTCCCCGCTACTAGGTATCCGGGTATAAAATAACATGTCCAAAAAAACTTGTAAAATTCATATTGGACTAAAGACTAAAGAAGTAAGTGATGACTCAAATTGTTATTTCCATTATGAATGTTAGATTTTCCAGGAAGTTGCTTAGCTTTCCTTTTATTGGCTAGGATATATAACTTTTGTATCACTGATTTTTATACCACTTAATTATAAATATTGACCCAAGCAACTCTTCTTAAGCGTTACAGTTTATTACTTTTCTGCATATTTGTAGAAACAGTTGCTTTTCTTTCTAAAATATCAATAATTTCACTGGTTTTTAGTCTTTTAGGCCATCTCGATGTTTTCAGTAAATATTCCTTAGGTGCCTGTGCGGCAGTTTTGGTTGGGGCTCTCCATCTTGATACAAGAAAATCTTTGGGCAAGTTTTAGGTCTTTAGATGAACCAATTTAGCCGCCCATGGATTAGTTGACTCATTTGGCATTGCAGTGATTTTTTGGCTCTCCTGACTCACATTTGCTTCTTTTGTTTCTCTCAAACAGTTTGGAAGTGTCTGACCTAGTTCATCTATTTCTCTGTCCCCTGAGTGCAGGCCCACAGGCTTGTTCATCTTGCAGCCTTCAGGCTTACAGGGTATGAACAGAATTATTTGCCAGGAGCGAGGAGCTTTAGGCCAGTCCCCGCCCAGCAGCAGTAGGAGAGTGACTACCTTATGAACCCTGAGGGGCTTTGGGCCGTGATCGCCCCTCCCCCAGGCCCAGCCACAAAAATCTGATTATCAGCTGCATGCAGTTGCTTGCCTGGAATCCTTTCTGGCCGTTAATAATCTTTTTATTAAAATAAACTCCCCCTTTCAGAAAAATCAAAGTTAATTCACTCGGGTACCGCTTCCTCCTTCTCACCGCAGTAGGAATTAGCAAGAAGCCAACAGAAGACAGTGGCTTTGGGAGTGAACACCCCAGGAGAGGGGTCTGGGCACCCCCAGGAAAATTCTCAATCCTGAATTTTTTCCAGGTCTGACATAACTATGTGTCCCCTTTCACTCTGCTACCTTACATTAAAAATACCTTCTTAGGGACTTCCCTGGTGGTCCAGTGGTTAAGACTCCACGCTCCCAATGCAAGGGGCATGGGTTTGATCCCTGGTCAGGGAACCAAGATACTAATGCCGCCCAGTGCGGCCAAAAAATTTAATTAAAAATAAAAATACCTGTTCAGACAGGGAAGCCAGAGAAAGACAAATATCATACAGTATCACTTGCATGTGGAATTGGGGGGAAAAAGATACAAATGAACTTACTTACAAAACAGAAACAGACTCACAGACATAGAAAGCAAACTTATGGTTACCAAAGGGGAGAGGGGCGGGGAGGGATAACTTAGGAGTTTGGGATTAACAGATACACACTACTGTGTATAAAGCAGATCATCATCAAGGACCTACTTTATAGCACAGGAATATCTTGTAATAACCTATAAGGGAAAAGAATCTGAAAAGGTTTATATGTGTGTGTGTGTGTGTGTGTGTGTGTGTGTATCTGAATCACTTTGCTGTACACCTGAAGCCAACACAACATTATAAATCAACGTACTTCAGTTGCAAAAGAAACGCCTGTTCAGATGTCTGTATTGCTACCAAACTCAGATCTCCCTCAGGGTATTCATCCTTGGATTCGCAGTACCTGGCACATAGTGGGTGTCTTCCTAATTATTGATCTAAGTTTTTTGATGCCTTGGTGCTGTAGGTATTCTGTTCGACGATACCGTGTCAGGATTAGTATCTGTTTTGCAAGGAGCCTACGTGGACTGTTGTGGTCTTGGTCCTACACACATGCCTGTGCTTTTCTCCCATGGGGCCTGCAGGCTGTTCAGAGCAGCTTCTAACTGTTAATTCTTTCACCATCGCCCAGCCACCCCTGGTCTTTCTAAGTTTACACCCTTCACGGGTGTTACCCTCTCCCTGTGACCAGTGCTTACTGACTTCCTGAATATTCCAGTTCCCTTGGGAATCTACGCTAACAGAGGATTTGCTTCCCACACTTTGATCAGCTGTCATTGCTCAGAACTTCATTCAGCATCTGCGTGCCGGATCCACAGGACCTCAGCCTGTGCTGCTTTACTTTGGGAATCCACTGGTGTCCACCCCCCGCCCTCCGGGCCTTCCCATCACTCAGGGCTGCCCAGCTGAAATAGCTGAGCCTTCCATATTCTCTTTCTGACCCCCACCTCCTGTCCTTCCAGTAAGCCCCTCACTCAGCACCGCGCACACCCTCTCCTGTCCTGTGACTCTGCACCTTGGCCGGTCCCGATTTTCTCCGGTTTTCCTCTTTGCTCAGCACACTGACGTTGGACAGCCATGTCAGCTCTGCTCCATCCCTTAATCTCTTGCCACTAGCCTTACCAGCACCTGATTCACTCCACCTTCAGCTTCAGGGATGGTTAACATTGCTCGGAAGTTATTCTATTCTTTCCTGGATAATTCGTATCAAATTCCCCATAAGATGTGTTCCAGGTTTTCCAGTCCAAATTATCTTTATTTTTTCACTTTTAGCAGATGATCTTATTTCCAAGTTCAAGGAGAATATTAAGATCACTGTAGGCGAGCTATTGATCAAGATTCATCTTGAACGCGGGAGGCATTCCTTTATTTGACCTGCTCTGAGCCTAAGAACTCTTTCCTTATAGTGAACTGTACTATTTGCCTCTATGATATTCATATCCCAATTTTTACCTCTTAGAGTACTTATACAGAAATCTTTTCTACATAACAGAGATATAATATGTCAATGATCTCTATGGTAATATTCATTCCCTTCAACTTGTCCTTAATTGGCATAGGTCGAGAATCCCATTATCATCAAGGAATTTCTCCTTTGGATGAATTCCTGTTTTTCTGAAAGTGTGGTCCTGAGAGCTGAGCAAACAGGAACGGACTAACATCATTGGACTTGTCTGGCTGTCTCCTCTGGGTACCACATGGTAAATCAACCTAAAGTCAATTCTGTCCTCTCCCCTTCTATATTTTTGGCATCCATACTGCGCTGTTTAATGAGGCATCTTTTTGCATACTTCTCTGCAAGTATACTTGTTTTCCTCAATTTGTACATTTAGCTACTAGATTTGGGACTTTAAAAAATACTCATTGCAATTAAATTTAACCTTTACCTTTCATTAGCGTGTTGTTCCAGAAGGTCAGGATATTTGGGGATGTTGATTCCATGATACAGATTAGCTATTCTTCCCCATTTAGAGGCATGAGCAGATGTGATCAGGATGCAGTTAATATCTTCATCCAATAACTATGCAGAGTGGAGAACGGGCAGGACGCTTGGTCCTAGACGCCTTCCCTTGCTTTGCAGGAGCCCATGCATTAGTGGTCTTTATAAGGCCGTTCCGGCAGCGTTACAGTCAAGTGGCTCTCCTTCCTCAGCGTTGACATCCCTTGCTGTGGGCGGGGCGCATGCATTCTGTGACAGGATCAGTCAGGTTCCTCGCTGGACTGCATTTCCACTTTCTGCAGAAGAGCTATGAAGTAACCCTGTAAAAACAAAAAGAAATAGCCCTGGGTTCCTTTGTAATGATGGGTTCCTTTGACCTCTCCCTAGCCGGTAGGTAACAACACTTCACATTTTGGGCGCTTACAGATGGTAATGTTAAGAATCTCGTGGGAGTCGTGCCTGGAATCCGTGTCTAGCTCTCAAGGCTAAAGTTGGAATCCACCTTCTTTGTTTTGAAAGTTGAGACCCTGGCTGGCTTCTTTGCTCCCTGTCAACCCTCCCTTCACGTAACATTTTGAAAGATGATTGTAACTGTTCCCTTATCACATCCACACGTGCTTTCAGTACTTTGTGATGAAATTTTTCCAAATTAATGGATTTAAACTCATTTAGAATATTGAACATCATACTGTGGATTGGGCCTTAAATTTGTTCCTTGACTTTTATCTTGCTTTTGCCGTTATAATGATATGTTCTCGAGGAACTGAGATGAAGCCAAACCAGCTGGTCCAGTCAGTCACCTTCCTCTGAATTTCTTCACCGCCCAGCAGTCAGTGTGCCCTCCTCTATTGCTAATGAACGCTGTCAGCACCGCTGTGCCTGGCAATAGTAACAAGAATTAAAAGAATTTGTTTTGAATTTGTAGTCTTTGAAAGCTTCAGCTTATGTTGTGTTTTATGACACACTTTTCAGAGGTTAGTCACTTTTTTGTACGTCTCAGGATGAAGTGTATTGTGGATTATGCGTGTTACTGAGAAAGATGCAAAGTTTATGACATTCCTGCCTGAAGGGGCTTAAAGTCTGTGCGTGGAGATAACCACCCAGAAACAGCCTTGGAATTACACATGTCAGCACTTTACCAGGAGCTTAATATTTGTGCTGCAGTTTTAGAAACTTCTCAAGAACTTGAAAAGCCAGAGTTCCATGGGAGGGACGTGCTGATGAATGCTTTCTGGGGAAGGTCTGGCGCTGAGCAGAGACTCTACAACAGGATGAGGATGCTGGACTTCGCAGGACCTGGGATTTAAAGAGTGGGAAGAGCGGGGTGTGAGTGTGTGTGAGAGTGTGAGGGGGTGTGAGGTTGTCAGTGCCTGTGTCTGAGTGTGAGGGGGTGTGTGAGTGTGTGTGTCTGTGTGAGGGTGTTTGTATGAGGGGGTGTGCGAAGGTGAGTGTGTGTGTGAGGTCAGTGTGTGCGTAGGAGAGTGTGAGGTTGTCAGTGCGTGTGTGTGAGTGTGAGGGGTGTGTGGGTGTGTCTGTGTGAGGGTGTTTGTATGAGGGGTGTGCAAAGGTGAGTGTGTGAGGTCAGTGTGTGTGCGTAGGAGAGTGTGAGGTCAGTGCGTGTGTGAGTGTGAGGGGTGTGTGGGTGTGTCTGTGTGAGGGTGTTTGTATGGGGGTGTGCGAAGGTGAGTGTGTGTGAGGTCAGTGTGTGTGCAGAGAGTGTGAGGTAGTCAGTGCATGTGTGTGAGTGTGAGGGGTGTGTGAGGGTGTCTGGGTGGGGGTGTGAGTGTATGAGGGTGTGTGTGAAGGTGAGTGTGTGAGGTCAGTGTGTGTGCGTAGGAGAGTGAGGTTGTCAGTGCGTGTGTGAGTGTGAGGGGTGTGTGGGTGTGTCTGTGTGAGGGTGTTTTTTTTTTTTTTGTTTGTTTGTTTTTTTGCCGCATGTGGGCCTCTCACTGTTGTGGCCTCTCCCATTGTGGAGCACAGGCTCCGGACGAGCAGGCTCAACGGCCATGGCTCACGGGCCCAGCCGCTCCACGGCATGTGGGATCCTCCCAGACCGGGGCACGAACCCGTATCCCCTGCATCGGCAGGCGGACTCTCAACCACTGCGCCACCAGGGAAGCCCTGTGTGAGGGTGTTTGTATGGGGGTGTGCGAAGGTGAGTGTGTGTGAGGTCAGTGTGTGTGCAGAGTGTGAGGTTGTCAGTGCATGTGTGTGAGTGTGAGGGGTGTGTGAGGGTGTCTGGGTGGGGGTGTGAGTGTATGAGGGTGTGTGTGAAGGTGAGTGTGTGAGTGTGTGTGAGGGGTGTGAGGTTGTCAGTGCATGTGTGTGAGTGTGAGGGGTGTGTGAGGGTGTCTGGGTGGGGGTGTGAGTGTATGAGGGTGTGTGTGAAGGTGAGTGTGTGAGTGTGTGTGAGGGGTGTGAGGTTGTCAGTGCATGTGTGAGGGGGTGAGTGTGTGTGTGTGTGTGTGTGTGTGTGTGTGTGTGTGACGAACCTATGGGTGGAGAACCGGCGGTTCACTGCACACTCTGCAGCATCCCTTTGTGGGAAACACGGCCACCTCCCCTCCTCTTCCGGATCCCCTGGCCGCTTGCTGGGTCTTCGAGGGGTCGGTACCTACTCAGCCTTTATATCTCAAGCTAGGCTCTACTTCCTAGAAACTTTCCCTGCTCTTCCGGGTCTGAATCGAGGGCATTGGTATGTTTCCCTGCACCTCCCTGTTCATCCCCTATGCTGTTATTTATCCTTGGCTATAATTTTTTTATTGGAGTAGAGTTGATTTACGGTGTCGTGTTAGTTTCAGGTGTCCAGCAAAGTGAATCAGTTATATATATATATATTCTTTTTGAGATTCTTTTCCATTACAGGTTATTAAAAGATATTGAGTAGAGTTCCCTGTGCTACACAGTGGTCCTTGTTGATCATCTGTTTTTGTATACAGTAGCGTGTATCTGTGAATCCCAAACTCCTAACTTATCCCCGCCCCCTTTCCCCTTTGGCAGCCATAAGTTTGCTCTCTGTGTCTGTGCATCTGTTTCTGTTTTGTAGACAAGCTCATTTCCATCACTTTTATGGATTCCACTATAAGCGATGTCATACGGTACTTGTCTTTCACCGTCTTATCCTCCGCTCTAATCACTTGCTGGGTTGACTGTTCTCCCCAATGGGAGGAGATGTCATTTCAGTTTAGCTCCCATTCTGCTCACAGACACGTAATAAAAGTGCTCCAGAGATCACGAGTGTTCGGTCGGAATGTGTGATGTGAAGTGGGCATCTCAGAGCAGCGAGCGCTGGGAAATACCGATAAAAAGAGTTAAGGTTAAAAGGGGTTAGGTGACAACTAGACCAGGATGTCCACTGAACCTTTCTTTGTTAGGTGATGAGGAACCATTTTGTTGTTTAGAGTTTTGGGGAAAGTATGTGTGGCATATGCATTACTTTTCATTAGACCTTCATAGTCAATTCCAACCCTTCAGAGTTTTAGATGCATCTCTAGACTCACATTGCATCAGGTGTTTCCATCCATGAGGTTGACAAACCCTAGAACTTTAATAATGCATATTTTTATTAGAGGAGTTTGGATATGTTACTAGTCTAATTTCATATGAACGCACTGAAATTGCTAGCTGCTTCTCATTCATTTCGCAGCTTCAGATATCCTCTATTACAAGTAGTTAAATGATCCATGGCTCATATGATTAACTTAATTCAACATAGGACAAAGAATTTCAACGTTTCGCTAGTATAATATGAACTTTTAAGTTGTGTATTGGTGAATATAAAACTGGATCAATATGGGTTAACTCAGAATTTAGAGGATTACAAATGTGACGTGGAAGATACTTGGATAAACACAGTCACATAGTCGAGACCTGATAGGTCAAGATTTGAGGCAAGAGATTCTTACGCTGGATCAACGCTGTACGTTTCCAAATGTGCTTAGCAACAGGCAATCCTCCCAGTGAAAACTCTCGGTAAAATTTCATTTTTCAATGTCTTAAAATATTTGCAGTCACTCATGACTAACATTCTTCTTTGTTCGTCTCTACTCCAAGTAACAATATGCCCCAGCCTCTATTTGTGGATCTTTTCTGTGGGGACGGTTTAGAGTAATATTCTTAAGCTCTTGTGCCATCTTACGCTGAAAAATGTTCCCGGTGGTGTGTGAGAGAGCCGTGATGTTTCTTGGCAGAGCCTGTTGCACAGCAGGCCGTCCTAAGTGAAGCTGCTCTCTTCCGA
>NW_006788863.1:325238-331466 GCF_000442215.2 Lipotes vexillifer
CTTCCGATGCTTCTCTTTCCCCGCTCCCTCTGAAGCTCGAAGACTTTATCCCGACTTAGGCTGGGTTGTCACCTGCAACTCACCTGCTGGCTTGGCCAGGAGCAAGAAGGTTGTGTATCACAGGTATCGTGAGGCCACACCCCACAAAGGTTTCTCTCCCATCGGCCCTGCCCTGTGGCCAGCTCATTTGGATTGATGCGGTCCCATGGAGCGTATCTCTGGAGGCCACGGGGAACTGTTTTACCCAGAAACGCAGCACAAGCTTGTTTGTCCAAGAGCAGAAGAGTCACTTTGATTATGTTGCCCTTCTGCCTTCGATCAAGACCATGGTTTCTTGAACGTAGACTTTCAAAGTCAAGAGAAAAAGGAAAGTGGTAGACGTCGCATGTGGGGCTTAAGAAAGGCCGGTGAGTTGGGTGCCTTGGGCAGCAGGGCGCTTAAATAACAAGGAGGAGGCCCGGGGAAGCCCTGGGAAGGGCTGTTTGTTCACACGTTTTCTTCCCTGTTAGTTTTCTTCGTCGCTGGTAAAGAAACGTCTTAGCTGGGGATGGTTAGAACATTTTTGCTCACCAGCCTTGATCATCTGTCTAAATCCAACTGGAGTAAAATCTGTTTAGTTATTCCTGTCTTAATACTGGCTCTGTTTCAGTGTACAGTGGATGTTGGGAGCTGTGTGCCGTCAGTCTGTTTTACACACAGTAAAATGGCATTTGGCTGTGGTTGTCTGCATTAGCTGTCTCTGACAGATAAGCGTTGGTCACCGCTTGAGTACCGAGAAGCGGTGCTGCGTGTCACACGCGTGTAAAGTGGTGGAGAAACGGCCCAGCGCTCACAGCTCCCACTGGGTGATCTGACGGCCGCACTTCACCTCTAACTCTGCTCCCATGTCTCAGTCAGCCTCCTACTAGAATACTGTGTCACAGCCATGTTGTCACAGCTACATTTTGTCACCACCCTCTTTCTTGTTTTGTCTTTCTCTTTTGCGCATACTTTTCTGCTCCTTGGAATACCTTTTCTTATTTGTTATGCCTTGTTATTTCTCACTCATTCAACAAGGCTCAGCTTAAGAGTCATTCATTTGAGGAAGCACTTACCAATGTACCATGTCAGCGTTTGATGCAGATTTTCTGTCTCCATCACAACATGTCATGGGAGTTCACGCTTCACTGAATTTGTGTGTTTTTATCCTGTTCACCCACCAACCCCTACATGAGACCCTCCTTTAGGGTTTAATGTTGGTTTCTTTATATTTGTTTGTTTTTGTTTTTAATTCCCAAAACCTCATCCCTTAGAATGTAGTAATAGGTGCTTAATAAATAATTTGCAGGATGTATGAACAAATGAATAAACGGATGGTTGGATGGATGGGTAAATTCAGGAATTCAGGTAGACAGAAAGATTAAAGATTTTACATAGGTAGAATAATTAGAAAGAAAGGTCTTAAAGAAAGCATCTGTGATGGAGTCCAGAGCAGAATATCAGCTTTAAAGGAGAAAGCTATGGTCTTGGCCGGCATTGGAGAGAAGTGTGCGTTGCCGGATGGAGAGTAGTGTGATGGGAAGGTAAAGCGGTGGTGTGTCCACACGGTTAGTGAGATTGAAACTTAAAAGTTTAACATCTGTGAGCAGTAACTATGCATTTGGTAAAAGAACCCACAGTCAATATACGATCATTTGAAGTGAAAAGGAGTATGTTTTCTATATTTAACACATTCAGGTTGCTCTAGTGGAAGTATGAGAAAACCCAGCCTTCCACTGATGCATAGTTGAAAAGGGAGGAGGGGTTTAATATGTTTTAAGACAACTGTAGATAATTCTTTCGGTGTAAAAAATTCAAAATTTGAGAAGTGATCATTTCATAAAGGTTACTTGCCACATGGGATCTGAAACCATTAAAATCCATTGTTCTGTGAATGGAGCCTTTATTCCTGCATGAATTTGGAACATCACGGTCACTGGAAAATACTGGTTCCCCTTGTTTTGCAGGTCTTCCAAATGTTGACAAACTTTACATTTTATATTATACAGTATCAAAATAATCGCATTAATTAACATCACCACTGATCTCATCAGTACTGGGGAGCTGTCAGGCTACCATGGCAGATGTACATGGTGCAGCTGTGGGTTGAGGAAATTTTCCAGTTCCCTCTTTTTAAGCAAAAAAATCTGTCTTTAAGTAGAGGAAAAGTATAGATATTTTTTTCTTTACATTAGAATAAGTATTATTGAATTCTAAAATAATAACTGTTAAAATAAAATTTTTTAATTTAGAAAAGCTAATATAATTTAATATCATTGCAAAGCAAAACCCCAAAGTGTAGTTACTTCTTGTGTTTACATGTAGATGTAAGAAGAACTTGGGAATTTCAAAATAATGATTTTTTGGACAATAATGAGGTTACAGAGATCAGAGCAAGTATAACGAATGAATGGTAGAAAGACCACAGTAGAAGTTTGGAGAACAAACGGGGTTAATACCTGAATATACACATTCATACCCTAAACCTACTACGGTAGAAAAATCTACAGGGGTATGCATTTCATTAGCTGCATAATGATGACCTTGTAGATGTCATGTTAACTTCCAGAAAGCTGGACTGTGTACTTGAGAGAGAATGAGAATGGAAAGGACACATGGTATCCCAGTGCTGTTATGAAAGCAGTTCTGACCTTGCACCTTCTAGGAGAGGCTCTCAGGGCACCCCAGGGTGCGCAGAACTTGGAGCCCTTTGACAACTACTGCTTTGTTAACCAAGCCTTGAACAAAGTAGCATCAAGGGGCTAATGTAAACCTAATTTCAGGTCATAATAGTCAACATTCATTAAGTACATACTATATTCCAAGCATTGTTAAAACGCAATTACCTTTCTTGAAACCCTTGAGAATGTTCTACCCTTATCATTTAATTTAAGGTGAGGAAACAAAGTCAAGAGTAGAAAAATAATTTGCCTAAATGTCATACCTTGAATTAGTGGTGGAACCAGTCTTTTTAGCCAGGCAGGGTCCATCCTCTAAAAACTATGCTTTAGGACTTCCCTGGTGGCTCAGTGGTTAAGAATCCGCCTGCCAACGCAGGGGACACGGGTTCAAGCCCTGGTCCAGGAAGATCCCACATGCCGCGGAGCAACTAAGCCCGTGCGCCACAGATGCTGAGCCTGAACTCTAGAGCCCGCAAGCCACAACTACTGAGCCCATGTGCCACAACTACTGAAGCCCATGAGCCTAGAGCCCGTGCTCCGCAGCAAGAGAAGCCACTGCAATGAGACAACCACGCACCACAACGAAGAGTAGCCCTCGCTTGCCGCAACTAGAGAAAGCCGGCGTGCAGCAATGAAGACCCAACGCAGCAAAAATAAATAAATAAAAATTAATTAATTAATTTTAAAAAAAAACCTATGCTTTACCACCTTCATGGCTTACATATAAGTTTTTCTGTTGGTTTGTATATGATTTTACATATAATCAGTAGCATTTGTTTTTAAAATAGATTAGACTCTATAGCATTATGAGCTTTAGAGTTAGGTTTTGATGATCTATGAACTTCCAAATAAAACACATAAAACCAGAAAAATATTGATACATTTAATACAAATGGTAGAAATTCAGTTAAATTAAAGTATCTTTAAATTCTCCACCAAAGTTATGACTTTAATGTTTAGGAAACTTCTTTTTTTTCATATTAACTTGAAGAATATTTTGTTGGATTTATAATTTAAGGTAAAGAGGGTGTTTTTCTTCTTTCAGCCCATACATTTTTTTTTTGCATTATCTGCTATTCTCTATTCTGGAGAAAAGTAAGTAAAAATCATTTACTCCCTCTTTATTATATGTCTTTTTTTCACCTCTGGATGTTTTTTAAAAGTTTTCTTTTTATCTTTGAATTTCAGAGGTTTGATAACATTATGCCTAGGTGTAGTTTTCTTTGTATTTATCATGTGTGGGGTTTAATGAACTTCTTGGATCTGTGTTTGATGCTATCATCAAATATGGAATATTCCCAGACATCATTTGTTCAAATATTTTTCTGCTTCCATTTCCTCTCTTTTTTTCCCTGGACTGTAGATACATGTATGTTAGACCTTTAGATATTGTTCTACAGATTTCAGATGCTTTTCTATCTTATCACTCTATTCTCTTGGTGTTTTTGTTGGGGTTATTTCTGTTAACCTGACTTCATGTTCACTGATCCTTTCCTCTGATGTTAAATGGAATTCTTTATTTCCCTTGCTGTGATTTTTCATTTTTAGCATTTCCGATTGCTTCTTTTTCTTTATGTTCTGTTTCTTAATGGAAACTCCCTATTTATGCCTGCTATTCAACTAGGCCACTGGATTCTTTAATATGTTTATCACGGGTGTTTTAAAGTTCCTGTCTGGTGACAACATCTGGGCCATTTCTTGGTCTCTTTCTGTTGACTGTTTTCTCTTGACCGTGGGTCACATTTTTCTTCCTCTTCTCATGTCATCTATCAGGTGTGTGTGTCATGTACCACATACACATATTAGGCTGCGAGTGTGGAGAACCAGCCCATCTTAGCTTCGGGGTCCTTGGTGGTCTAATCTCTCCTCCAGCAGCTAAAAGTCTGATAGACATTTAAACAGCCACTCTTGACCCCGGCCTGTGGGAGCTTCTGCCACCTTCCACCACTTGATCTGGGATGAAAATAGCCCAGGTCTCATCTCTTCCATGGCTTCTTATTTATTTATTTTGGAATTTAGTTCATTTAGGTTCTTTTAGTCCTCCACTGAGTTGGTTTTGTTTTGTGTGTTTGTTTGTTTTTTAATGACCTGGCTAAGGTATGACACTTACAATAAACCTCAAATACAAAAAATATACAGTTGGATAAGATTTGACAGGTGTATACACCCGTTAACCCGTCACCACAATCGAGATAGAAGTCGTTTCCGTCACCCCTAAACAATTTCTTGTGTCCTTTTCCAATCAGCACCCCTCCTCTATCTCCAGGCAATCGTTGATCTGCTGTCCGTAAGTCCGGGTTTGCTTGCAGTGTCTTGATTTTATACAAAGTACTATTACAGTGTGGACTCTTGTATGTGCAGTCCCATCACTCAGATGATGATTTTGAGATTTATCTTCTTTGTTGCATGTTTCTGCTGGATAATAGTCCTTTGCACATATGGCTGTACAACATCTTTTTCATTCATTCACGTGATCATCACGTGATCAAGTGAAACATTTCAATTGTTTCCAGTCTTTGATCGTTACAAGTAAACCTGCTTCATGAACGTTTGTGTTCAAGTCTTTGTTTGTATATGTATTTACCTTTCTCATGAGTAAATACCTAGAAATGGAATAGCTGGGTGGTATGATAGGGTGTGTTCAACCTTTTGAGAAACCACCAAACTGCTTTCCAAAGTGTTTTGCTCCTTTTTACGTTCCCACCAGCAGTTTATGAAAAATTCCCGTTATTCCGCATCAGCATCAAGTCTTGGCATTGTCAGACTTCTAAATTTTAGACATTCTAATGGGTTTTTGTCTCACGACTAATGTTATTGAACATAAGGAGATGTTTATTGGCCAGTATTAGGTTTAGGTGAGGGTGGGAGTGTTGCCGAGTCCAAGCTCGCTCCGTTTGCCACACAACAGGGCAATACCTTGAAAGACGCGGTGTGGACGCAGGCGATAGGGACTTTATTCGGAAAGCCTGCAGACCGAGAGGATGGTGGGCTAGGGTCCCGAAGAAGCATCTTAACCAGGTTTGGATGCTAGTTTCTTTTATAGAACAAGGAGAGGGAGGTGAGGAGGGAAAGTACAATTAAAAAGGTAATAACTTGTTGCAGATATTTCGGGTTCAGACTCCGGAGGGGATGTACGAATTTCTTTCTTCCTGCAGACGTTCACAGGTGGGCCTGGTCAGGGTGTTTCCTGTGAGCTGAACAAAGTTATTTTAGCTTAATGCTCATGACCTGGGAGGCCGGGTTCCCAGAGATGGGCCATTATGGATAATTTAAGCTTATAGGCAACTTGATTATAGTGATTAACTTGTAGCAAAAAGCAACAGAACACAAAGGTTAAGGTAAAGGAAGCAACTCCAACGCGAAGTCAGCTTTGTTCTTCCCTGTTACAGGACCTGATGATGGGATTAAGTGCCCTTTTTTTTTTTTTTTTTTTTTTTTTTTTTTTTTTGTTTTTGGGGCTCCTTATGTCTTTTTTTTTTTTTTTTTTTTTTTTGCCGTACGCGGGCCTCTCACTGTTGTGGCCTCTCCC
>NW_006788863.1:331942-344777 GCF_000442215.2 Lipotes vexillifer
CCTCCCAGACCGGGGCACGAACCCGCATCCCCTGCATCGGCAGGCGGACTCCCAACCACTGCGCCACCAGGGAGGCCCCTAAGTGCCCTTTTAAGAAGAGATACCTGAGAACTATCGCGTGTCTCTCTCTCTCTCTGTGTCTCTCTCTCTCTCTCTCTCTCTCTCTCTCTCTCTCTCTCTCTCTCTCTCTCTCTCGCCCCCCTCCGTGTGACAAGGTAGGCATCTGCAAGCCACAAAGCCAGCTTTCACCAAAACTCGTCCATGCTAACACCCTGCTATTGACTTCCAGCCTGAAGAACCTGAGAAGACGTGTTAAGGTTGTCGCGGGCACCCAGTTACCCAGTTTGTGGTGCTGAGTTGCAGCAGGCCTGGCTGACCACCACACCCCCCCGACCCTCTTTGGTCTCCCAACAAACCCGTCTGTTTGAACGTGTGTCCTCTTCTTTTTCATTCTCAGCATACTTTTCTGATCTCTGCTTCTCCATCTGAGTCCTAACATCTTTCTTCAATTCTTAAGTATGAATATTCCCCAGTCATCCATGTGGCCATCTCTATCGCGGCCCTTTGACATTGAACGGTTTGACGTAAAGTCCTGATTTAAATGGCTTCCTCTATCTAGAGGACCACAGATTCATATCTCTAATCTGTTTTACACTCCTTAATTAAAGACTTCAAATTTCAGGTGCATCTCTACCCAGATGTCCCGCTAAGAATTCAAGAACCACGTGTACAAAGCGCAGCTGACCATCCCTTTGTCAAACCGGCTTCTGGGGCCTCTTTCTATCAATGGCCCAACATCCTTCCAGATAGAACCTGAGTCATCCCGCTTCTCAGACCTAGTCATTTGCCACTGATGCCAACTTTAATTTTGTAGTATCTCTAGCACCACTCTTTCCTGCCTTTCCCACAGCTTCCTGCATTCCCCCCGCCCCGTTCACCTCGCTGTATTTTCTCCATGGCGTGCCCTTTCGCTCATGACTTCATGTCCAATCTCTTGTCATTTTCAAATGAGCTCAGTGAATTTCATGCATTTCTATGTGTAGTGAGATTCTTCCTTTCCCGAAAAGGTAAACATTAGATAATAAAATAATGAAAGTGATAAAAAAGAAAAGGAAAATAATTGGACAAAAACAGTAAAAACGCATAGGACAGCTCATACAAAATAATAAGATAGAAAAGGAAAATACATAGGGGAACTTTCTGAAAATGATTTCTTCTCCAGTTTTGTGTTGCTTACATGTGTGTATTTGTGCTGCACGTACAGAAGGATCCAGGGAGAATAAAGGGAAAAGACTGAGTGAACCATATAATAAGGACTTAATATATCTGTATCCCATCCATGTTTATACCAGATGACTCCAAGCCGGTAGTCCTGTCTTTTAATTTCAGCGTAAAATTAACTTACTAGGAGCCTAAAGTTAGAAAAATTGTGATCTACGTTGGCTAGTTAGATTAAGGCTGGAAACATACTTAACTTTCAATTAAGTGGCAAAGACGGGGTAATGAGTAAGTCAGCCTATTTAGAAAATGTTTAGAGAATTAAAAAAAGGACTAAAGATAGCTTCTTGAGAAAGTGCAAGAGGTGATGAGAAAATCGTGAAAAAGAGCCTGGGGAAATGTTTCAGAAACTGTAGACAGCCAAGCCAGTTCTGCAGCGTGTATTGATGCTGGTGCGAGGTGAAGAGGACAGGTGACCCTCCGACTGCACTAAAGTGGAGCACGTGTGGTAACTCTCAGATCAACAGGTGTGGGACTTGAACTCACAGGACGGAGCGTGGAAGTGTCCTCGAAGCATCACAGCCATTGCGGGGCCTCCACGGATGGAGGGGGCTTCTCTGCCTTTCGGTTGAGGAGGTGACCAGAGTGTGTGGAGTGATCATGTGGCCTCAGCTGCTGAGCGACCTCCGTCCCTCAGGAGCTTTGGGGCTTGGGCCAAGTCACGAGAATCTGGATTTCTGTTCCGCCATCTGCGAGTGGGAAGGACTGCAGTTAACAGCCTCTAAGGTCTCCTCAAGTTCTGAACTTGTATCATGTAAGTGCCTGTGTCCTTATGTTGACTTTTGTGTAAAAGATACTGAAATGCAGGAGACACATTGTTTGTGTTCACTGTGAACAGGAAAGTTTCTTCGGACCCTCCCTGTTTTCAGTTGGTCAGAGATGCGAAGGCCTTAAAACAATGTAGTTGTGGTTTTGGGTTTAATGGGAAAGAACTTGCTCTCTCAACATGCCCCTTGGGGTGTCCAGACACACACCTGCAAATCGGTACTCAGAAGCCAGGTGTCATTTCTGGTAATGATTTCTTCTGAACTGATCCTGTTGTAGAAACTCAGAAAGAAGTGAATTTCTGTTGGAATTTGCTGGGCTCAGTAGTATGTGGCTCGCGGGCTCTAGAGCGCAGGCTCAGAAGTTCTGGCGCACGGGCTTAGTTGCTCCACGGCACGTGGGATCTTCCCAGACCAGGGCTCGAACCCGTGTGCCCTGCATTGGCAGGCGGATTCTTAACCACTGCGCCACCAGGGAAGCCCCTCTAGTTGTCTTCTGATTCTGTTTTGATTCCTAAAGCCAAAGAGGCTCAAAGTGAAATTTTGCACAACGGGGTCTCCTTAGAGTTCACGGGGGTCCCGAGAGGGCCACTCCCACCTGCGTTTCTGGGATGTCTTCATTCCCTCCGTCCCAGGCCCAAAAGTCTGACCTTCCATTTTAGCAGTTAAATTTAACCTTTGTTTTCCCCGACTGTATGTACTGCCAGAAAAATTTGAGTAATAATCACTATGGTATATAAAAGTCCCCCATTTTGCAAAGTCACCCCAGAGCATTGGCTTTATAACCACATGGGCCTGGGTTCACCTCCTGTTTCTGCCACTCACTAGCAACGACCAAGGACAAGTTCCTTAATCTACATTTTAGATTCTTTTTGTGTAACGTATACACACTCGCTCCCTGTCAGATGGTTGTGAAGATTCGACGAGATAATGTATATGATGTCTTATAAGGTCAGCAAACTGAATCTATAAAGGACCAGACAGTAACTATTTTAGGCTTTGCTGGCCTTGGGGTCTCTGTCGCAATTACTCAGCTCTGCCCCTGTTGTTCCAAAGCAGCAGCCTTAGGCCACAGGTAAATGGATGAGCTTGTAAACATTGAAAAGCCCCGTCTTCCTTCTTTCATCAATACTTCACTTCGGACAGCAACTGTGTGTGTTTCCTCCCCGAGAAATTCCCGACACCATCTGGGCGTCCTACAGTTTCATTCAGTTCTGAGACCGTATCCCATAGATTAATTAAGGGCTCAGCCCCACAAGGCCGCCCCAACTTCAGGACCTAATCTCAAATTCATGCCACAACCAGCTCTAAATGGAAGCTTCCCCCGGCCCACCCCTCGAGTTCCATATTATGCTAGAGGAGCTCACAGAATTCAGGAAACAGCTTGCTTACTGTATTACCTGTTGATTATAAACGGATACAATTCAAGAGCGGCCAGATGGAAGAGACGCACAGGGCAGGCGTGGGGAAGGACCCGGAGCTTCCATGAGCTCTGGGTGCATCATCCTTCTAACACCTCCACGTGTTCCCCAGCCCAGAGCTCGCCCCTGCGCTTGGGGTTTTCTGCGGAGGCTTCGTTATGTAGGCATGATTGATTAACTCATTGCCCATTAGTGATTAACTCAACCTCCAACCCCCCTGCCCACCCCCGAGAGATCTGGGAGGGATGCAAAGTTCCAACCTTCTAATCTCAGGTTGGCTTCCCTGGCAAGGAGGCCCCGTCCTAGGCTGCCCAGGGACCTCCAGCCACCAGCTACCTGGTTTGCGTAAAAAACACCATCACTCTGGAGATTCCAAGGGTTTGCGGAGCTGGGTGCCAGGAAACAGAAAAGGGCGAGAGTGGGCAGAGACCAACTATATGTTTCTTATTACGGCACAACATGGCTGTGTTCCAGTGAAGCTGTATTTGTGGACACTGCAATTTGAATTTCATTTCGTGCTCGTTTATCATGAGACATTCTTTTGGCTTGCCTCCATTACATAACGTGAAGACCATTCTTAGCGCAAAGGCTGGACGAAACCGGGCAGTAGGCTGGACCTGACCCACAGGCTGACCCCACGAGTGCCCAGCGGCCTGCTCAGGGCTGGCTTAGCTTCGTCTGACCCTCCTGTTGGCTCAGCCACCCGCGCCTCCATTGCCATGCATTTCTTCGGGTCTCCTTGGTTTTCTCTTTGTTGGTGCCTGTGTGTGGACAGGCGTACGCGTCTTGATTGATTTGTTCTTGGTGAGGCTGGGAAGGTTCTGCCTCCAGCAGTGCTCACAGATCTTAAGTTTTTATGACTCTGTTAAGTTTGTGGTCTTTCTTCTCAAGGATCTTGGGAAGAGTTCCAAGGGCTGGATTAGAAGAATCCAGAGTCATTGTTGTGTCTTCTTCCGTAATCTTCCTTCCAAATACGACAGGTTAGAGCCCAGATGATTTGACTTTCTTCCACCATAGAGTGAATTCTGTGCTCGTAAGGTAACCCTTCCTTCCCATCAAGGAGAAGCAACCTTAATGCCTCCTCATTGTTCAAAATGTTAAATCAGATGCTCCACAGATATGACAGCCAAACCCAGAATGTACTTCTAGGAAAAGAAAATGAGATACCGTGGAATTTCTGTTTTACCTTGGTTGTTATGAGTTTATTTTGTTTAAAAAATTTCCACATTGGGAATAATGTGTATATATTGAAAATAGCATGCACTCCAATGACATAATATTTGCTCGATTGATATAACGAGTTTGGTTTAATGAGAGATTTAAAATCTAGCATAGTTCTTCAATGTTTATTCTAATATTTTATTAAAGAAATTTGGCATGCAACTTATTAGCTAATAGAATTACATAAGATGAAACCAAAATAGCATCTTAGTGCCCTGGGCTGTGCTGTAAACTCTGTTATTTTGTAATTCAATGAAAGGAGCCCTAACTCTTGACATAGATAACAACTTTCTTGGTATGCAGTAGTGTTCATCAAGTGGAGAATGTTTTTTATATTTGTGGGACGCCAAGCACCTGATATAAATCAGAGTTCCCTTGGCTTTGAAAAGTGAAGAGAAAAAACGTCATAGCTTGAAAATATTACCTGTCTTTCTGAGAAGACAGAATACATTTGTCAATCATTTATTTAGTGACCTTCTGTGAGTGTGATTGTTCTGTGGCAAGCCTTTACGTATATTTTCTCTGATCCCTCGTATATCCCTGTTTCATACCATTTTACCGGTCAGGTAACAGAAGCTGAGTGAAGTTAAGAAAATGGTTCAGTGTCACACTGCTGCTGAGAAGGAAATGTGCTGGTTGACATTTATTCAGCACATACTGTGATAGGTGCTTTCCTAAGTACTTTATATGTATCCATGTTTACCTTCACAACACGTGGATGAAATAGTTGCTATTAGGATCCCTATTTCCACATGGAGAAAGTGGAGGTGAAGTTAGGCTAAGAACTTGACTCAAGTCGCAGAGCTGGTAAAGGGTAGAGGACGAGGCAAAGGCAGAGCCTCTGGTCCCGGAGCCTCACTCAGCTCCCCATGTGGCGTCCATTTGGAAAGTTTCATCCGGGTATACTTAACTACCTAAGTCATAACGAGATCTGTAGAGTCTTAGAGAATATGTGACTTTACTGGGTTTTCTCCCCTGTAATTAACTTACCTGTTATTTTATTTTATTTTATTTTATTGGCTGCACAGCTTGGGGGATCTTAGTTTCCCAACCAGGGATTGAACCTGGGCCCTGGGCAGTAAAAGTGCCAAGTTCTACCCACTGGACCACCAGGGAATTCCCGCCTTACTTGTAAATTTAAATCGAACATTGCTGAGAATATAGGCACTTCTTATACAACATAACTTCCTAAAAAACTGTATGTTGCAAAACTACGCACTAAAAATAAAAGGATTTATGGGAAGAAAGTATGTTGGGGTGAAACCAGTCAGCACTTATGGACACTAACAAAAGCTATAACAGTCCTAACAAATATACAGGCTTAGTTTAAAAGACAAGCTGAATTCTGATGAATACCGCGCTACAGTAATTATAGGACTGATCTAAGAGAAAAATGGTAGCTTGATTGGAAGGGACTATACTATAGGAAAGCACAGAGCCTGCTGAGCTATAGAAACAAGGAACCAATAAAGGAAACTCTGTAACAGGTTTTTCCAAGACAGGGCGTGTGTTCAGACTGAGCTGAGGGGACCTGCAGGGGTGGGTGGGCATCTTCAAATGTGACCGCTACTTTACGCTGACATTATTCCCCTATTTATTAGTATGAGCCAAACCACAATACAGAAATACACAGTGTTTATCTGCAAATAGATGAAAACAAGATGGCTTTTTATAGAGTAAAAAGGCCTTACTCGTCTCCCTTAACCCTTTTCATAATAATCACTATATTTTCTGGTAAATGTTTTCTTTTTTAATTTAATTTTATTTATTTATTTATTTTTGGCTGCATTGGGTCTTCGTTGCTGTGCACGGGCTTTCTCTAGTTGCGGAGAGAGGGGACTACTCTTTGTTGCCGTGCGTGGGCTTCTCATTGCGGTGGCTTCTCTTGTTGCTCTAGAGTGCAGGCTCAGTAGTTGTGGCGCACGGGCTTAGTTGCTCCGCGGCATGTGGGATCTTCCCGGACCAGGGCTTGAACCCGCGTGCCCTGCATTGGCAGGCGGATTCTTAACCGCTGCGCCACCAGGGAAGCCCCTGTAAATGTATCTTTATATGACTATGTCTTTGTAAGGAACTATTTGAGCATTATGACTGTGATAGGGATTAGAGGAATAGCTGAAGATTATTTCATGTGTTTGAGGAACAAAATATCGAAACGTTTATCTGATTTCCTCGTGACCTGCCATAAGTAGGAATGGTATTTAATTTGAAGAGATAGTAACTGTACGCATTCAGATTTCAGTGGTGATCGTTAAAAGCACAGATATTCAGGATTTATAGTCCCAAAGGTTTTACTCTTTAATTAGTTATAAAGCATCCTGTAGACATTTTGCTGTAACAACTGAAAATCAAAAAATGATCATTCTTAGAGTTAAAAACCTCCCTACTCTAGAGTGCACTATACTTTGCTCTTACTTCAAACTTGTCACTGAATTGCCTGCTGAATGCAATAAGAAAGGTATGGATCGCAGCCACCTTATTTTCAAGAGAGGATTAATGTAGTGTGTTAAACATAAGTTATGTCCCGTAGTGTAGCTTTAGTGAGGCAGTTGTTTCCAGCAGGGGATGCTGGTATTTTGGGTCCCCAGAGCTGAGGTTGCCGTGGACTTTTAGAGTTGACCTCTTAGTTTTGGGAGGGGGGACCAGTACTGGCTCGTAGGAACAAAAATATTTAAGAAAAGCAACCTCTACTCTTGCAGAGAGCTAGAGACGCCGTGCCCTGGGAGGGTGAGTCCCTGGCCTGGAATCTGAACGGCGGTCAGCTTTCCTGCGTCTGGGCTTTTTTTTTTTTTTTTGCTGTACCCGGGCCTCTCACTGTTGTGGCCTCTCCCAAAGGCTCCGGATGCACAGGCTCAGCGGCCATGGCTCACGGGCCCAGCCGCTCCACGGCATGTGGGATCTTCCCGGACTGAGGAACGAACCCGTGTCCCCTGCGTCGGCAGGCGGACTCTCAACCACTGCGCCACCAGGGAAGCCCCCGCATCTGGGCTTTTGAAGAAGGAAGAATTGCTTCCCCAAAGGGGGTTTCAGCAGGTGAGTTGAAGCATCCGCTCCCACGAGGGCTTATGCAGTATTGAAAACTGCACATCTGGGCTTAGTGATGGCCTAATGACCAAATCCTGGGAAGTGAACTGCGGACCGTTTTGGTGGCCGTCCCTGGACGCTGGTCTCCCCTCCGCGGGGCTGGGGTATTAAGAAGGTGAGTCCGGGGACTGTGGGCTCCCTTCCCTTCATTGCCACGTCCCCCCAAGAGACACAGCCTGTGGGTTCTGTCTCTGAAACACTGCAGGGGTTGATCCACTTTTTATCCTCAGGGTGTCGCCGTAATGCCACCCAGATCGGCCGCCTGTCCAACTCTGATGCAGCCCTCATCCTGCATTTCAGATAACCTTTTAAAAATACGATCCCGATCTCACCTCTTAGTCACTCGGTTGATTGCCCTCAGAAGAGAGCGGCGGCTTACGCAGCGTGGATTACACGCTCGCGTCTGGACCGTCCTGGCCTCCCCGGGAGCTCCCCGACCGCTTGCTCCAGCCGGGCCGGGATTGGTTCAGTTCCTGGAACGTGACTGGGTCCGTCCTGGCCTCCAAGCGCGCTCTTCTCTCTGGGGCTCTTTTCACCTGGCTCGTGGCCCCCGTTCAGCTCGCGGTCTCTTCCTGCTGGGACTGGGTTTGGATCCCTCGTGTCCCTCCTGGATCGCAGTGTGCCTGTCCTTTAATAGCACACATCACACTGGGAACTGCCGTGTCAGGAGGAGTTTTCCTAAAGGAAGCCCTCCTACGTTGCTGGTGGGAGTGTAAATCGGTGCAGCTACTGTGGAGAACGGTATGGAGGTGCCTTTAAAACTAAAAATAGAGTTGCTGTTATGACCCGGCAATCCCACTACTGGGCATCTATCCGGAGAAAACCATAAATCAAAAAGACACATGCACCCCAGTGTTTGCCGCAGCACTATTTACGGTAACCAGGTCGTGGAAGCAACCTAATTATCCATCGACAGAGGAATGGATAAAGAAGATGTGGTACGAATATGTAATGGGATATCACTCAGCCATAAAAAAGAATGGAATGATGCTATTTGCGGCAACATGGATGGACCTAGAGGTAATCATACTGAGTGAAGTAAGTCAGACACAGAAAGACAAATGCCATGTGATATTGCTAATATGTGGAATCGAAAATATGGTACAAATGAACTTATTTACAAAGCAGATACAGACTCACAGACATGGAGGACAGACTTGGGTTACCAAAGGAGAAAAGGGGTGGTGGGGGAGGGATAAATTAGGAGTTACCAAAAAAAAAAAAAAAAAAAGTTTTTCTACTGGATTGTAAGCTCCACGTGGCTGTGATGTCTTTTGTGTGTGGCTCTGCCCTTGCGTCTGGACGAAGGTCCCACACAGTTAGGCCATCCATAAACGCTTGTTGAACAGAATGAAAGTGAACAAATGAAGGAACGAAGCAGGAAGCAATCCAGTGCATCAAAGGATCCATGGGAGTGGAGGTTATGAAAAGCAAAATGCCAGCGGCATGGGGAGTCAGGTGAGTGCAGAGCTTTATGCTTCAGGAGCGCACGGTTGAACTTAGCAGACGGAGGTTTGGGTGACACGGTAGAGGCAAAGCCAGGGCCTCGTAGGCACAGGAATAAATCTCGTCTGAGGGGGTGAGCGCAGCCCAGGGGCCGTGACCAGAAGGGGAAGCAGAGGGGACTGGGGAGCTGGGAGTGGGGCCTTCGCTGGCCCTCCCTCCGCCCAGCGCTGCACAGACTTGGAAGTTCTCACCAGCTTTTCTACTACTTTGTCCTGCTGTCCTGATCTATCGCAGGGGAAAGTTCTATAAACATTGCTTACTGCCAGGTGAAAAGAAACACATTTTAAAGGCCTGATTTTGGGATTTTTATTTAATAATTTTTCAGTTTTTAAGGAATGAAAACGTTTGATTTTCTGAACGTGAAGCTGTCTTCTTGACGTTTATTTATGAACGTGGTTGCTACAGCTTGGGCTGGGGTTGGCACACTTTATCCCTACCGAGGCAGTTTGTTTTGAAGTTCTCTCTTCTTTCAGCTACTCTTCAAAATCTGGACTTTGGAATTTAATCTTAAAACACTTTTATTTCTTGAATCACAGGTTTCGGCATGGCTGGGCGCTAAGTCTGGCATATGACCTGCTGTTGGAAAACAGCCTTTCTGTGTGATGGAGTATGCATAGGGTGCTTTCTTCAGGGTTGTTTTTACTTGTGGAAACGGGTTTTGTGCTTCATTCTCTGCTAGAGGTTCATGACGGAGAATCCCATTACCTGCACAGCAAGGCATCCTCATTACTTTTCTAAATTTTTATTGGAGTCTAGTTGCTTTACCATGCTGTGTTAGTTTTAGGTGCACAGCACAGTGAATCACTTATACACACACATAGATCGACTCTTTCTGCCTCCTGCTTATTAATTTGAGGCCAATACATGGGTCTTTATTCTCACCCTAGTGGAGTTAATCACTTACCAGTAAAGGGAGAGAGCAGTCAGTGGATTTGGAGGCCGTTTAATCATCAACCCTGGGGATGGCAAATACCTCTCCGAGTTTCTGAGAATCTCTCTCCCACTGCTTGCCAAGGCCTTGTCACCAAATTTATCACTTTGATTCACGTGTTTTTTTCCTTCCCCTGTCACTACCATCTCTACACCCAGCTCTGTACTGGATTCAGGAACTGACCCAACCGTTTCTGAAGTTGCTGCTAATGTTACCCGTAAAAATCATGGTTCGTTCTTTGGGAAGAACGTAGTCTGTCTTCCTGGCAAACGCAAGACAAACACGGGTTTCCAAGGTGTCAGCACTGGGCGCATCTGTTCATAGTGTAATCTCATCATCTGAGCAGACGAAGGATGCTAATTAGTTTGTTGATACATATGTGATTTAATGAGACTAAACACTGAAGTGATCCTGAAGTATGCACAACTTGTTTCCTGTTGCTGTTTTTAGTTTAATAATAATAAAAAAAAAACCACGTTAGGCACATTGGCTGGAAATTAGAGCGTTGTGCCATCTCGGAGAAAAAAGAATTTCCAGGAACGTTGACTGGTCAGTTGTATCCTGCTCTAGTGAGATTGAAGAGAAGATGAGGGTAAAATATCGGGTTTGGGGACAGGGGTTGAAATCCAGTTTAAATGAGAGGATTAAGCATAATGGAAGAATTTTCATAAACTACATTACGTCAAACTCCTAGGTCCAATACTAAAATTCTCATAGGTAGCAGGATAACTTATTTGAGGAAGAAATTCCAGACCTGCATCGGCTCCAACATATAATCTTGTATTTTTTGTGGTCTTCTTTTTTTTTTTTTTTGAGTGCTCTCTTTTCTAGTTGTTGTATTATATGTTTACATAACTGAAACCATGGCATCCAATTAATACGATTCTTCTTTCTAAAAATTCATATGAAATAATGGTATTATAATTTTTATGAATGAATCTTTACTTAATAGTATCTACTATACTCTCCTTTATTATCTTCAAGTTTCTACAGAACTGGATCCACAGAGTTTCTCTATTTTAGGGGTGGGATGGGGAGAAGAGACAAGGAAGTAGCTCTGACCCTATAGTCAAAATTATATTTGGATTAAAATGCTTCAGTTAATTTGCTCAGCTTTTAGCGAACAGCAGTCAGCACACTACGGCCTGTGGGCCCAGTGCAGCCTGTTTTTATGGGAACACGTCCATGCCCGGCCCTCTGTGTATCTGCTGTGGCTGCTTTCCTGCCAGCAATGGCAGAGTGGAGCCACTGACTGCAGAGCTGAAGTGACCTATGGTCCTTTACAGGAAGGTTTGACCCTGATCTACAGTGTGTGTGAGGACAGGAATTAGTAAACAGTAACAGTTATGTTGAGATACGTTAAAGACTGAGAAACAGTTCCAAAGACCGAAACATAAGTTTTTTTTTTAACATCTTTATTGGCGTATGATTGCTTCACAATGGTATGCTAGTTTCTGCTCTATACAAAGTGCAGCAGCTATACATACCCATGACATAAAATTTTATCCTGGATGATTCAAGTACCACCAGCCAGTGAGCAGGAGAATTATGCTCTTGTTTGCTTTCTAATATAAACTTAAAAACCGTATCTTTAAGATAAACTAATCCTACTGTATAAACTAAGCCTGATTATTTAGAAGCTACTCTCACTTGGTAAAATATGAGTTTGGGTTCATCAAAAGGCATTGGCGGGCTTCCCTGGTGGCGCACTGGTTGAGAGTCCACCTGCCGATGCAGGGGACACGGGTTCGGGCCCCGGTCCAGGAGGATCCCACATGCCGCGGAGCGGCTGGGCCCGTGAGCCATGACCGCTGAGCCTGCGCATCCGGAGCCTGTGCTGAGCCTCTGGCCCATTAGAGATAATAATACCTATTCCCAATGGTTGCTGTGCGGCTTAAATGTAAATACAGAGTTCCCAGCCCTGTACCAGGCACTTAGTTGGGTTAAGTAACCATGGGTTCTTTTTCACTTTTTTTGTGCTTTTTGATTTTCCAAGTATGGAAATTGTTGGTGGACCCAAGCTAATCAAGATCATTGTATTGTTTTCTTTGGTTTTGTTTTGTTTTGTTTTTGCGGTACGCAGGCCTCTCACTGCTGTGGCCTCTCCCGTTGCAGAGCACAGGCTGCAGACACACAGGCTCAGCGGCCATGGCTCACGGGCCCAGCCGCTCCGCGGCATGTGGGATCTTCCCGGACCGCGGCACGGACCCGTGTCCCCTGCAGCGGTAGGAAGACTCTCAACCACTGCACCACCAGGGAAGCCCTGTTTTTGTTTTTAATAAATTTATTTTCTTTATTTTTATTTTTGGCTGTGTTGGGTCTTCGTTGCTGCTTACGGGCTTTCTCTAGTTGCGGCGAGCGGGGGCTGCTCTTCATTGCGTTGCACGGGCTTCTCATTGCGGTGGCTTCTCTTGTTCCAGAGCATGGGCTCTAGGCGTGCGGGCTCAGTAGTTGTGGCACGCGAGCTCAGTAGTTGAGGCTCGCGGGCTCAGTAGCTGTGGCTCGCGGGCTCTAGAGCGCGGGCTCAGTAGTTGTGGCTCACAGGCTTAGTTGCTTCACGGCATGTGGGATCTTCCTGGACCGGGACTTGAACCCGTGTCCCCCGCATCGGCAGGGGGGGGGTTCTGACTCGG
>NW_006788863.1:344794-394794 GCF_000442215.2 Lipotes vexillifer
GCTCAGTAGTTGTGGCTCGCGGGCTCTAGAGCGCAGGCTCAGTAGTTGTGGCGCATGGGCTTAGTTGCTCCGCGGCATGTGGGATCTTCCTGGACCAGGGAGCGAACCCGAGTCCCCCGCATCGGCAGGCGGATTCTTAACCACTGTGCCACCAGGGAAGCCCAAGATCATTGTACTGTTGATAAGCTGAATTTACAACCACACGGTTCCACTGAAAAGTAACTAATGAGACGTGGGTTGTGAGTTGTGTGGAGACTCAGACAGAACATCAACAAAAACAAAAGTAAGAGGGAAAGTCGGCCAGAAGGGCCGTGCGTGTGACCTCAGGGACCCCTAGGAAGAGAGGCTTTCTTGGTTTACCCCGGTGTTGTCTGGATTCGGATCCAGAGACCCTTGCAAATCCAACGGCACGGTCTTAGGAATCAGTTCTTTGAAAAACTATTACGAGTTCTCCATTTTGGTGATATTTTTAAGTTATTTTACTATTTAGAGAGACAAGTATCTTCTATGCCAGTAATCATTTCAATTAATTTGTTTCATGTAATTCTTTTCATGTTAAAAGTCAGTGTTTCAGATCTAATCGCATGTACTTGGGCCTCATTATATACATTTTTTTCTTCAGGTATGTTTAGGAGACATCGGACATGCGATTCTGATTTTTCAGAAAAGACAGCACAACGAGAACGTAGCAGTACCCGCAGTGACATGACACAGATTGAGACGCAGCCTCTGCCATAAAACCCTAGTGTTTCACTCTTGTGGAACCACACAGGACCAAATGGGCTATAAAAATGAGAGTCAGTAGTTTGTGCTAAAGACATTTTGGAGAAAATTGCATATTCCGTTTGAAAAATATTAAAATACTAAAAGGAGGTACTATTATACTAGGATGCATACGTATTAAATAAAGATCTTTACCAGATGTTCCATCCATTAATTGACATTTGCACCAGAATTTTGTTTTTACTTGAAAATGACATAGCACTGTATGGTCTTTGCTTTTTCACACCTGCCTTTCTCTGTTTCCGTAGGAATCCAGAGTCTCCCGTCTTTCTGTTCTGACCTTCTGCTGCCCCTGGACGCTCCAGTCACCAGTGTCCCTGGTCCCGTAGTGGCTTCTGTGGGTCGGTCCCCGTAAGAACAGCTGCCAGGAGGTGGTCACCATGTTTTGTGCGAAGCTGAAAGACCTGCAGATCACGGGGGACTGCCCCTTCTCGCTGCTGGCCCCGGGCCAGGTCCCCAAAGAGCCCGCGGGCGAGGCGGCAGGGGGCGGGCCTGCAGCTCCGGCCGGAGGGCAGGGCCTCTGTCCCGGCGACCCCGAGAAGAAGCTTGGAGGGCTTCCTCAGAGAAAGAGTAGCCGCAGCCGTGTCTACCTGCACACTTTGGCCGAGAGTATCTGCAAACTGATTTTCCCGGAGGTGAGTGCCTGGCCTTTCGAGATTCTACTGATATTTTGAGAATGGCAAAAGGATGTTTTCCTAAGGAAAATGTGAACGCTTGCTTTCTCACTTTCAAGGCTACAGTCGATGTAGACTGTTTTCTGGAAACAATTAAAAACATTGTTTTTTTAAGCAGTCATTTTCTTAAGTTGTGTTTAATCTGAAAATGTTTACAATCTGGCGTGCTTTCCCAAAGCATCCTGCACTCTGACAGGCTTTATGACTTTGAGCCTCTGCTTCACCCTTTGGCCTCAGCATCCGTACCTGAAAATGGAAATGCTCACACCTAGAGTCTGCACGGGCATTAGGTGAAATAATCCACAGCTCTCGCCACCCACAAGGACCCATTTTCTTCTTATGGATGCCAAGCTAGTTTTTATGGATTCGTTAGCTATATTTTTAGAACTGAATTCCTTGAAGAATAACTTATTCCCTGCTGGCTTTTCCTAAGAGCATCATCTGTTCCCTGGCAACTTGCTGAGCTGGGAAGACTGCCACATCCTGCTGGTTCAGAGTCTGAAGTCTCCACTCAGGACAGGCCTGACCTGCTTCCTTGAGTCAGGGTCACGGGCCGTGACACCCACCTGCCCTCGGCTCAGACACATCTTTTTTTTTTCTTTTCTTTTTTCTTCTTTTTCTTTTTTTTTCTTTTCTCACTGTTGTGGCCTCTCCCATTGCGGAGCACAGGCTCCGGGACGCTCAGGCCCAGCGGCCATGGCTCACGGGCCCAGCCGCTCCGCGGCATGTGGGATCTTCCCGGACCGGGGCACGAACTGGCGTCCCCTGCATCGGCAGGCGGACTCTCAACCACTGCGCCAGCAGGGAAGTCCTCAGACACATCTTGATGTAGCTCTGTGGGCTGGGCTGCACAGCCTGATGCCGTTTTGAGATGTGGAGCGCAGCCCTTAAGGAAATTATGGAAAGACCGATGCTGTAAGGTCTCACTTATATGTGGAATCTTAAGAACAACAACAACTCATAGAAAGTACAGACTGGCAGTTATAAGATAAATGAGTACTAGGGTGTAACGTTGCAGCACGGTCTCTGGACCTGGCACTGCTGTGTGATGTGTAGGAAAGTCGTTAGGCAAATCCTGTGAGTTCTCATCACAGGGAGACTTTGTTTTTCTTTTTTCTTTCTGTTCTTTTTACTGTATCTATAGGAGAATGTGGATGTTAGCTGAACCTATTGTGGTAATTATTTCACACTCTATGTAAATCAAGCCGTCATGCTGTGCCCTGTATACTTAGACAGTGATGTATGTCGATTATTTCTCAATAAAACGGGGGGAAAAAGAACTCTGGGGACAGAGCATAGACCAGGTAAAATATCTTTGGAATGGATGGGGCATGTGGAGGGTTCCTCGCCCCTTGTGGTCAAAGAGAAGAGCTTTTTACTGAAAGGCTTCATGGTGTGTCTTCCTCCCTCTGTCAGTGTTCACGATTTTATATAAATTCGCATCAACTGGGAGACTGGGGATTGATGTGATCAGGTTCCAGCTCTCATCATCCACGGATGAGTTTCAGTTGACTCCACACCACCCCTGTGCCTGTGTGGAGCACTGAAGAACCACAGACTGGTGACTTTTAGGAGTGGCAGGGACGTCAGAGAGAAACTTGTTTCACTCCCAAGAAGGACTAGAGAGGCTGAGTGACTTGACCAAAGTCACACAGCTTTGGAAGGATAGAGCAATTACTGCTGTCAACAATAGGGACTCGAGTGACAAAGAAGAGACTTGAAGCTTGAAGGATGGATAAATTAGAATTAGCAGGAAATTGAGGGAACTTATGTCAAATATAAAAAAGCACAGTAGTACTTTGGTTCGTGGCCTTTGAGATGGAAATATTTAATTATTCTCTCCCTGCTCCAGTCACTAGCCAGCCAGCTTTGGCTGGGGTGAGGGATGTAGCCCTTCTCAGGCAGGTGGCTGGCATCACAGTCTGGGAAGTGGTTGGTACTCTCATTTCCAAGGACAGAGCGTGATGCACAGGGATGACCCGGTGGTGAGGATGGACGGCCGGAGACCTTCCATGCCTTCCCTGGGTCTTGTCATTACCATGTTGGCTTCATTATTCTGTTTGATAAGTTTTGAGTTCCTACAATAGAAGTCATACACATGTTGGAACCTCTGTTCAAAACATTCTGAACACCAAACATATATGTTCCTGTTTTCCTTTTCTTTACTTAGAAGGATCTGTGTCGTTTGTTCGTGAGCTCACAGGAATAATCGTCAAGGTTTGACTCCGCTGTCATGTAGCAGGGAAGGCGAGGACATAGGCCTTCCAAGAGGCAGGAGGTGACCCTTGGCATCAAGGACCAGGACTCTTCCCGCAACTGAGGCCATTTTCATTAAAACAGGGAATGTCCCAGGGCCGTGTAGTAAACAACCTAGATTGCTTCATCCCCTGTCCAAACATCTACGTGTCTTTGATTAAGTAGGCCTTTTTTTTTTTAACCGATTCTTTTTAAGTGGACAGATTTAATGCTTAGCCTACTGTTCAGTTTCAGTTCTATGAGTAACCCAAAGGATGACACTCCAAATGGTATTTGATGGCACCCTGGTTCTTGCTTTCGATAATCAGATTTAACTCCCCAATTCTGTTTTATGGGGGGACAAGTATATCCTTAGCAGACTTAGAGTGGGAGATGGCTTTCCAGAGTTGTGGAATCGTAGGTTACAGAAGTCGTTTTGCTCATCTAATGCAAACTTTTCACTCGTTTGAAGAAACTGACGCATAAAAGGCCACTTGCTTTAAGTAAAAGATAACTGAGGAGCCCGGAATGTTCTCTGCGCCTCATTCGTAATCTGTCGCTCTTTTCTGTTACATTGTTAGCTGATTTTTCTTGAATATCCTCCCCAGTAATCCTGTAAGCTCCTCAGGCAGAACGTCTTTAAAGAAATGATGATATGGTATTGGCCACAGTTGTAGCAAATCAGAACCCACTTCCTGAATTGAATCAATTGAGTCAGATATGCTTATATAAAGGGTATCATCCCAAATCCAAGACCTTGTGAGATTAAGAGGGTCTGAGGGCACTCCTGAAGTCTATAAATGTGCTGCAAAATATTGGCTTGCAAGAAGAAAAAAGAGAAGGAGTTTTACAGCATCCTTATGAGGGAAATATCCTTGGTCTAGAAAATCATTAAAAACTGTAGAAAACACCCCATCCCAGCTCCTGCCATACTTAAAACTTTCAATGACTTTTCATTGCTCTAACATAAAAATAAACTTTCTTAATATAGCCTCCAGGCCCCCCCCCCAAAAAAAAACCTGTAGAAAAGTTAAAAATCAACTGAAAATAGCAACATATCCATAAACCAGACCAATGAAATTCCATTCAGAGTGTTCCCAACAATATTGCATCAAACAGCAGTTGTACCTGAGGTATTAATATATGAGTATCCTCTAGGGCTGTCCTGCAGTGATTGATTCTGTGTCATGAGGCCTGAGGTCTCAGGAAAGTTGAGTCCTGTTCGTGGATTTCTTGTGAACTGCGTCATCTCAGGGTCTAGGCTCAGGTTGTTTTGTAGAAGCCCTAGCACCAAGGTAGGAAACTATGCACGAGCAGCCTTTACCAATGCATGTTTTGTCTGAAAAGCTTGTTGGTTTTGTTTTGTCTTGTTTTGAATTCATAACAGTTTCCCAGAGGTGCAGTGGTGGGTGATGAAAGTAGACAGGAAAGCCTGGTAAGCCACAGTATCACCAACTTATGCTACTACAGCTTGGCTAGGACTTTGGAACTTTCTTCTTTAGAAAAACAGATTCTTTTTTTAAAAAATTTTATTGGAGTATAGTTGATTTACAATGTTGTGTTAGTTTCAGGTGTACAGCATAGTGATTCAGTCATCCATATGCATATATCCATTTTTTTTCAGATTCTTTTCCTGTATAGGTCATTACAGAGTATTGAGTAGAATTCCCTGTGCTGTACAGCAGGTCCTAAGTTCTGATTCAACATGGAAAGTCAGGAAGACACCTGTTCCACAAACCCCAGCAGTGAGAGAGGGACCATTTCTCCTTGCTTACAATGGCAGCATATATGCTAGGAGGAAAGGACTAGAGAAAGAAGTTCCTGGTGGCAGTGGGAAGGAAATGAAAAACCAGGAAGAATACAGACTGGCAAGGATAAAACCATGTACCTGGTGTTTTAACCGAAAGGTCAAGAAGAGGAGAGAGAAGGGTGGTGTCTCAACTAGCGCTCGGGGCGAGGAAGGAAAAAGTCTTCGGTGCCAGAATTGGATGGATTCTCTTTTCTCATTGCTCATGCGAAGTTCCTGGTCAGAGCAGCAACTCATATATAAACAAATGTAATCAAACTATTTTAAACTGGAAACAATCTAAATCCATTTTTGAACAAGCTGAAAGAGTAACACCTCTGTACTGGCTTATACCTCCTCACTGATAGAAATGTTATAGACCAAGCCTTCAAGACTGAATAGCTGATGGGGGCACGGGGGTGATGGTCATTCATTCATTCATTCATTCATCCCATCACTGTGTAGCGAGCATCTCCCGTGGCCAGGTACTATCTAGGTGCTGGGCATGCAGTAGTGAGCAAAACAGGTATTCCCTGCCCTTTTGGAGTCTCTATTCTAGCGGAGAAGACAGAAAATGAGAAACAAATGTCACGTAGCAAATGCTTGAAAGACAGGCTCGTGCAGAGGCAGTGACCCTCATTACGCGACTGACCCCCTCTTCCCGTATGAATAGGTTTTACGGAAAGATGGATGGGGCGGAGCTGAAACTGGCAGTCGCACATATAACTGATAAGAGTGCCAATTGCTACAAACTTCTATGAAATTAATTTGGAAAGAGCTACTGAAAATTAAAACTCCACAGACTTTAAGGGTTTCACTGAAAAAAAATATAGCTTATGGACATAAAAAGCAATATATGAGAGAAAAAAAAGGCCCTTGAGAAACTGAAGATTCTTCAGCACCCCCGGCTGATCTGCCTCGTTTACGGTCTCGGGTTTAATGTTCCCTTCCTCCTTCCCCGATTCAAGGGCTCTGAGGAACAGGCCCCCATTTCTCTTCCCAAACCCGTTCCCCACCTGCCAGGCATCCGGCCCTTGGTCGGAATCTGCCCACTGTTCCAGCCCTTCTTTCCTCCTGAGGCAGATGTGTCCTCTCTCTCCTCACCGGAACCGTCAGAAAAATGGTTCTACGTGGTAAATCTAAGTTCTCCTTTCTTTTCAGCCCTTGCATTTTCTTTCAAGAAATTTCACATTTCTTTTCTAAGCTCTATATGCTCTTTAAAAACCAAAAGTTTTGGGGCTTCCCTGGTGGCGCAGTGGTTAAGAATCCATCTGCCAACACAGGGAACACAGGTTCGAGCCCGGGTCCGGGAAGATCCCACATGCCGCGGAGCAACTAAGCCCGTGCGCCACAACTACTGAGCCTGCACTCTAGAGCCCGCAGGCCACAACTGCTGAGCCCGCGTGTCACAACTACTGAGCCTGCACGCCTAGAGCCCGTGCTCTGCAACAAGAGAAGCCATCGCAATGAGAAGCCCGCGCACCGCAACGAAGAGTAGCCCCCGCTCGCCGCAACCAGAGAAAGCCCGCGTGCAGCAACGAAGATCTAATGCAGCCAAAAATAAATAAATTTTAAAAAAACACCAAAATTTATTTTCATAACTGATTTTATTAAAACAGAAGCTTGGTCTATTTTGCTTAACTTTACTGTCTCACTTGACCAGTGGAAATTCCAAGAAAAATATAAATATTTCTCAAGGAAAAAGGAATTTCACAACTTGGGATATAGCCAGAGAATTCTCCACTGTCCTCTGTGTAAACTACACAAAGAACTGGTGGCTATATACACACACAGATACGTATGATTTTTTTAAGGAATGCAAGGAAACTACCAGTGCTTTACTTCCCACTTATCAACAAGCTGTTAAGAGAGATTAACAGTATTGAAACCAGTGTTTAAAACCATGCAGGCTTATGTACAACTATTTTGCAATCTAGGAAGATTCATGAGATACTCAGAAATCAATAGAAGAGAAGAACACTGCAAGTATTTGGCGAAGATTATTCGTTCAAAGGAAGGAAATGAGTGCAAGTTCGGGGAAATCTGAGATTTGTTTCAATCAGTGATCAACCGACCTTGGTGACAGATTGGATTTAAGGGATAAAAGAAAGGGGAGAGACAAACTCGGGAGTTTTCTAGAGCAGGACACGTAAACCATACATGAGACAGAAATGCGGGTTTGTGGGAAGGGTGGCGGTCACTGGGGTAGCTGGTGTGGGTCTGTGGAAGGAGTGTGAGTCTCTTGGCTTGAGCGCCCCTGAGACTGAAGTCCTGGCCACACACCCAAGGGGTTTCCGGCCCCCGAGGAAGGGGTGCCCGCGATTCCTCCACGAAGGCTTGACTTCACCAAACCAGGTCTCCTGTTTGATTCCAGCTCAGTGGCTGTCAGTGAGCGCCCACCGAGGGCAAAGCCCACATCCAGACTCAAGTGCGTCTGAGAGCTTTGCTTCTGCCCGAGTGTGAAAAGCTCATAGAAAATCTATCCCCTTTTCCACAGTGTCAGTTCACTGCACTTATTAAAGTAACTGCTTCTGCTTCTTCATAAGGAGCTTTCAGCACCAATTTTCTGTAAAGTATGTATCTTCAAGAATATGATTGTTTAAGGGAATGTTTAAAACTTTTCCTTTCAATTTTCAGTTTGAGCGGCTGAACCTTGCCCTTCAGAGAACACTGGCAAAACACAAAATAAAGGAAAGCAGGTAAGTTGAATCACTTTAGTTGCACGAATCTCCTGTTGCAATCGCTGACACAGCTACTAATAACCACCACTGAGTGATGTATGCGTGTGTTTTGAATCATTTTGGTATGCCGGGAACTGGGCTAACACTCATATGAAAGCAAGTGTATTCATTTTTCACATTTTATATATCACTAAGCTCAGGCTCCTGTAAAATATCTGGGCTCGTATAGCTGTTCAGGCAAAGGCAGAACTGAGTTTCAAGCCTGGGTTTTTCAGAGCCCATGATTTTAACCATGTTGCCCTGTGCTGTTGCTTTTAACAAGCTCCCAGAAGGTCTGTTCTTCCCTAGCAAGGGTAGCTTCTGAAATGTTTTACAAAGGTAAGGCATGGGTCAGAGCAGAGTCCTTGCCTGAAGAACACTGCCGAGAGGCTGGGGCCTGCCTGTCCCTCCCCCATAGCCTTGACCACAGGTTAAACTTTCAGCTCCTGCATCAGGAGGACGGGAAAGGATATAGGGGCAAAAGGAGGACCACTCAGGGGTCTGGGGCAGTACTCAGGGATGCGTTTCGGTATTTTCCTAACTGGTTCGGTTATACTGGTGTGCGAATAGCAGTTCCGTTTGTATTTGTTCTTCCACTCTGTCTTTGAAATATTCTTTAAGAAAGCTTTCTGTAGCCGTTTCATGTATAAGGTAATTAAAAAAAAAAAACAACAACCTGACTTTTAGAGTTCATTTTAAAAATACATCTTGGCTCATTTACTGCCGGTGGATAACTTGATTTGGCCTTGTTTTGGTTTTCCTGAAATCAGAGGATTATTTCATGTGCAAATAATACAATAAGCACGAGTTCAAATTTTCAGAATTGAACTTGGAAGTTTCGCAAACCAGTATCATTGTCGGGAATATTTTACAAGTTCATTCATCTGTCTGCTGCTCAGGAGTGGATAATCGGCTCTGCAGATTATCAGGGCTGAATTTCCCTTGCTGACTAACTGGTCCCACACTGTAGGCAGCAGGCAAAGCCAAGGAGGGGTCAGAGACAGGTCCAAAAAGAGAGAGTGTGAACCTGTGTGTCTGACAGAAGCTGTGTTTACAGAGTGATATGGAAAGCATCCCAGAACGCCTCTGACCTTAATTCTCAGTCAGGCTGATAAGACAGCCAGCAAGTCCTGTAGCTGTGCTATGTCTGTCTGCCTAGGGCTTTGGCAGACAGTTTACTCAGAATTTATTCTCAGGGCCTTGTGTCCTGAAATGTGCCTAAGCTAGATGCAGATATTCAGTTAGGATGTGTTCCCAGAGACATATCTCTTTTAAAAAAAATTCTCAAAACTTAAAAAAATTATTTTATTTGGAAATTAAAAAAAATCTTTTACCACGTCCCTGACTTCTTAGAGTTGCTCACACTTTTAAATTGTCCTCATCACTATTCCACTGTTGAAATAAGATGAAGGACCTCCTTTCTTATGGGACTGCCTACTGATGTGCTAAATGGCTCCTCTCTGCTTTCTTTCTTTAGTTCTTCGGGACATTGGGCCTTTCTCCCCATCTTTCTGGCAGCTCAGCTGCTGTTTCTACTGCAGTCAGTTTGCTGCCTTCTGAGGGTACCTTAACTGCCCTGTCCGCCACCTCTGTTAAGTGAATGAGTTTTAGTACAACCCGTTATGATACCTCTTTGGGTTGGTTGCACAGAGAGCTTTGGGTTTGTTTCTTTTTCTAGGACCGTTTGATCACATCACAGCATCATGTGTGAACTTGTGGCTGGTGTGTGTGTCTCTGTGTACAATATATGCACATTTGCTGGTGTCCATGCAGGCTTACACCTAGTTTTTTTGTTTTTGTTTTTTGAGGGTAAAGAGGGGGAGCTTATTTTGTTTTTTGGGTTTTTTAAAATAAATTTATTTATTTTGGCTGCGTTGGGTCTTCGTTGCTGCGCTTGGACTTTCTCTAGTTGCGGCGAGCGGGGGCTACTCTTCGTTGCGGTGCGCGGGCTTCTCATTGCGGCGGCTTCTCTTGTTGCGGAGCACGGGCTCTAGGCGCACAGGCTTCATAGTTGTGGCGCACAGGCTCAGGAGTTGTGGCTCGTGGGCTTCAGTAGTTGTGGTTCGCGGGCTCTAGAGCGCAGGCTCAGTAGTTGTGGCGCACAGGCTTAGTTGCTCCGCGGCATGTGGGATCTTCCCGGACCAGGGCTCGAACCCGCGTCCCCTGCATCGGCAGGCGGACTCCCAACCACTGCGCCACCAGGGAAGCCCAAGGAATAGGTTTCTTTAGTTACTAATTTTTATGTAAGATCAAGGATAAAAGTTTAATGTGATGATGTGTGAGAGTCACGTATATAGAACCAAAAAGTCAAAAGCAGGACGTGCTATGTATTTGCTTTAGAAAATAATTAAGAACTTACTTAAAAGTGAAATCCCTCAGTACAGACATTTTTCTTCTTGGTTGGGTTATCAGAAAACCCCATGCTGACTTATTATCATCTTTTCCTGGCCATTTCATACCACTGGTTTTCTGCCAGTACAGCCTCTATACTATTAACCAATATGAAGTTAGCTTCAAAGGTAAATATGCCTTATAAGAAATGATGAAACACTCTAAATCAGGTATATTCAGGGTTTTCCCAACATTGTTTTGGGTTTGTACATGTCACTGCTCCTTTCCTGTAAACTTGACAGTCAAGATTTGCCTCTACAGAAAAGGTAATTTAAATTATTTTCTGTCATCATTCCTGTATGTTATAATCTGAAATTTTAGCATTCACTTGTCAGTTTATAATTTAAGATATTGAAATAATTTCAGGAAATCTTTGGAAAGAGAAGACTTTGAAAAAATAATGGCAGACCAAGCGATTGCAGCAGGTAATAGAATTAAGTATATGCAATTAGGAAATAATTATACTTGTAGAACTAATGTTTTACCTGTAAACAAAGATTTTCTATTCCTAGAAAATATTTAGCTGGAGAACTAATATTTTCTTTAAAATATTCATATTTATTTGTTGGTAGCTTCCAGTGTGAAGTGTTAAATGTCATGTTTTCCGTTAACACAGAGAATAACTCTTTTTCGTACTATATGTCTTTGTTTGACCTCAAACATTTCCTCTTCTTACAATGTTTATTTGCTGAGAAGTAGATAAAGCTGCGTGGGAGGCTGACTCATAGGCATTCACAGGCTTTGCTCTTGAACTTTAAGTGTTCCTCATTTATGCATGAAAAATTCTACTCAGCAAAGTAAAAGAAGTAATTTTTTTAAAGGTTGGAAGCAATCATGGGGAAAAAGGTGAGCAGCGCTCTCATATTAATACCTAGTTTGGAGGAAACAAGCAGATGAGTGGCTTTGTCATACTGTCCTTTCCAAAGTTTGAGTACATGAACCAACAGGTTAGATGTTTCTCAAAGTACAAGATATGAAGAACTTGATGATGATGATGATGACAATGGCGATGGCTGACGTGTACTGAGCCCTTCCTCTGGGTCAGGCGCGATCCTAACGTGCCCGCCAACCCTGCCATGGCAGTGCTGTGGACAGGGCACTCGGGTTTCCCTAAGTCACAGATGAGAAGAATGTGGTACCCAGAGTGTAAAGAGCAAAGGACATTAGAGGGAGAAGCTGTGGATAGTAGATAATATATTCCAAACACCTATTCGGTCAGGTAACATCAAACAAGAATGCTATTTTACTCGTAAAAAAATTACTTCATATCGTCTCTAAGGAAAAAATGACAAAATTGAGTTTCACCACCAGTGATTTAAATTAATTCCTGTATCTGATGCTTATACTCCAAGGGGGCCGGGACGCCTTCACCCACATGTACCACTGTTTCCGTTGTTAACAAGGTGGGAGAGCTTTTTCTGAAATAGGCTTGATCCTGTGACTCCAATTGCTCTTTTATAGTTAAGTTTCAGGGAGATAAAAAGTCATATATTATACTCAGTTGATCATTCTTTCGTAATTAACTAACTTGGGATTCATATTAGGAGTTATCCAAATTTTAGAAACTATGTAGATAATTTAAACACGGGTAGTTAATGTTGGTTGGAAATCTTATTAGCAGATAGAAAGCAAACTAACTCGTCAGATAGAACAATATTGAAAACAGTAACAGCACATCTCTGCTAAGATGGCGCATCTGATACGGCAGAAAATGTATTATATGCTTTCAGGAGTCCCAGTGGAGATCATCAGAGAATCTCTCGGTGAGGAGCTTTTTAAAATATGCTATGAAGAAGACGAATACATCCTAGGTGTGGTCGGAGGAACCCTGAAAGACTTTTTAAATAGCTTCAGCACCCTTCTGAGACAAAGCAGCCACTGCCAGGAAGCAGAAAAGAAGGGCAGGTTTGAGGACGCGTCCATCCTATGCCTGGATAAAGATCCCGATTTCTTAAATGTTTACTATTTCTTCCCCAAGAGGATCACTTCCCTGATTCTCCCCGGCATCGTTAAGGCAGCTGCTCGCATCTTGTACGAAACCGAAGTGGAGGTGTCCTCGACGCCCCCCTGCTTCCACCAGCACTGCAGCGAGTTCATGGACCAGCCCTGCCTGCTCTACTCCGTCCACGTCAAGACCCCCCGACCGTCCCCACCCCCGGGGAAGCCCCTGTCCTCGCTGGTGATCCCCACCTCGCTCTTCTGCAAGACCTTCCCCTTCCATTTCATGCTGGACAGAGACATGGCCATCCTGCAGTTGGGCAACGGCATCAGAAGGCTGATGAGCAGGAGAGACGTGCAAGGGAAGCCTCATTTTGACGAGTACTTCGAGATTCTCACTCCCAAAATCAGCCAGACCTTCAGCGGAATCATGACCATGCTGAACATGCAGTTTGTGGTCTGCGTGAGGAGGTGGGACAACGCCGTGAAGAAATCTTCCAGGGTAAGAAGAACGTTACACTGTTGTGAATATGGAATCCGTTGTTTCACATTTAAAGACTAGAAATAAAAAAGGTGAAAATATACGCATTGCTTGAGATGTTTTAATACAGCATTTCTGTTTAAGGCAATTCTAAAATACTTGGAAGGGTGGAATAAATTTAAGACAAGATTCTTTTCTGCATTCATTTGCTTGCTTACTTAAGCCATCACTGCACAGGTATTTGTTGAATGCAGTCTACCTTTTACAATCTTTATGGAGTATTTTATAACTGAATTAGAAAAATATTGATGTAAAAGTATGGTTTCGGTCATCATGAAATAGCTGACTTAATTTGGAATGATAAGAGGGATTCTACAACAAAGAAACAAAAACTTGTTTCTTACAGGAGGCAACTAAATGGATTTTTTCAATATTTAATAGACATGGAAAAAAATCAATAACTTCTTTGATTAACTGTTAGAGAATGTGGGGAAAAATGTTCTGCTCTCATAATAGAGAACCACGGTAATGATTTAGAAAAATGTTTGGGAAATCACAACCGATAGTACAAGCGAGCTCAAAGAAAGGCTTATGACGCATCTAACTTCTGGACACACGTAAACCAGCAGACATGCTGTCTGTCCCCCCAAATGAAAACAGCTTTATTACTTTTTATCCTAAAAGTAGTATAGCTAAGTGTTTAAAAAATAGGTAATACTTAAAGATGTTCATTGCAAAATCAAAAACATTAATTATACACATTTTTGTTTAAAACAAAATATACTATTTACAACTTTTTTTTTTTAAATCACTAAACGATACCTGTGGGCCTCCTGCCATGTCATTAGATACCTGTCTTGTTTCACGTTTTCTTCAAAGGCCGTGTCGTATCCCATCGTGTGGTTTTCCGTTTAACCGTTCACTATTGAAGGACACCTGCGCTGCCTTCCACTTTGCTGCCGTGAACACACATGTACACGTTTGTCTCATTCACACAAGTAACCCTGTCATCCAGGACAAACACACGAAGCCCCCCTCGCTCAGGGCTCCTTGTGCCATCCTTTCTGCTGCTGCCCACAGAATGTAGCAGCAGAAGCATCAGCGTGCCACATAGTGAGAAAGCCCTGAAGCAAGAATTTGGGGCTCTGTTGATTGAAAATCATGATTTCTGTGCAGCCTGTACTGCAGTGTATTCTCCAAATGTCTGCGTGCATTTTAGAATTCATAGTAAATTGCAACGATAAGAAAGCATATTGTTTCTGTTGACCAGTAGAAAAAAATCAAGTCTAAAAACAAAAGGAGGGACCTCCCTGGCGGTCCAGGGGTTAGGACTCCACGCTTCCACCGCAAGGGGCACAGGTTCGATCCCTGGTCGGGGCACTGAGGTCCGCGAGCCTCAGGGTACAGCCACAGAAACCAAGGGGATTATCCCTGTACCCGCCTCACCTTTTGTCTCAGAAAGGTGTTGGGAACTTGAATAAGCCACAACGGTTGGTGCTTCTGCCTACGCAGGTGATGGACCTCAAAGGCCAGATGATCTACATGGTGGAGTCCAGCGCCATCCTGTTCCTGGGCTCGCCCTGCGTGGACAGACTGGAGGACTTCACGGGCCGGGGGCTCTACCTCTCGGACATCCCCATCCACAACGCACTGCGGGACGTGGTCCTGATCGGAGAGCAGGCCAGGGCGCAGGACGGCCTGAAGAAGAGGCTGGGCAAGCTCAAGGCCACCCTGGAGCAGGCCCACCAGGCCCTGGAGGAGGAGAAACGGAAGACGGTGGACCTCCTGTGCTCCATCTTCCCCTGCGAGGTGGCGCAGCAGCTGTGGCAGGGCCGAGCCGTGCAGGCCAAGCGGTTCGGCGACGTCACCATGCTCTTCTCGGACATCGTGGGCTTCACGGCCATCTGCTCTCAGTGCTCCCCGCTGCAGGTCATCACCATGCTCAACGCGCTCTACACCCGCTTCGACCGGCAGTGCGGGGAGCTGGACGTCTACAAGGTAGGGGCCGGCGGGGGGCAGGGCGAGGCCAGGGGCCCCAGCCCGGGAGCAGGCGGCGTGCCTCGGCCGTGCGCGCGGCCTCCGGCACGAAAGGGCTCCGAAGCCGCGCATTCCAGAAAGGATGAGCTTGTGCCAAAGAAAAAGTACAGAGTGCAGGGGTGACAGAGCGAGGGGGCGGGCCTCGGACCCTCAGAGAGGGTAATTTTAAAGGACAGTGAGCCTGGGCTTCCCTGGTGGCGCAGTTGTTGGGAGTCCGCCTGCCGATGCAGGGGAAGCGGGTTCGTGCCCCGGTCCGGGAAGATCCCACGTGCCGCGGAGCGGCTGGGCCCGTGAGCCATGGCCGCTGAGCCTGCGCGTCCGGAGCCTGTGCTCCGCAACGGGAGAGGCCACGACAGTGAGAGGCCCGCGTACCGCAAAAAGAAAAAAAAAAAAAAAGCCAGTGAGCCTGAGCCTCGACTGTGAGACCCGAGATGAACTGTTAAGGTGAGATGTTTCAAGGTTAGCCTTGCATAGGGAGGACGTATCCTTTCTCTCTGCAGAAGGAAAGAAGCACGAGGACTGCACGAACGGATTCATTCAGTACAGGGTAACGGGATCCTTTTCACAGCCGGGGAAGAGAAACCCAAGTCAACGGCTTACGGGGTTACTGTACCCAGGCCAAGGGCAGAAGGAGGCCTGTCTTCCAATCTCCTTTACTGCCTTATTGGCTTTGTAAGCAGAGAAAGTTATTTTCTGAAACAGAAACAGAGGATATAATACCCACCCACAGAGTTTATATGCATGAATAACATGCATTATGTCCCGTAATCTTCATGAACACGACTGTTGCAAAGATTACGGTAAAAAAAATAATCTGTCATTCATCAGCCAGCAGGCGCTGAGTGCCTACAGGGTAGCAGCAGCCATCATTATAGGCTCCGAGGATGCACAGAGATTGTCCCTGAAACATAATAAACTATTTTTTAAATGTAACTTTTGTTAATAAGAGAACCAATGCAGACACTTTGTGTTCAGCTTATTTCTTTAGAAGTAAAACATATTTTCTTGCTGATTTAAAGTATTTTACGTTGTCCTAAATACTGGCATTAGGAATAAAGCATGCTTCTCATTTATGTGGCTTGAATCATCTTTTAATTTGCCACATAAAAATCTGGCATTTCAGAGCTTAATGCAACATGAAAATAAATAAATGATTAAAGAGGAAACAATTATTTATGGGACTCTATAAGCCCCGCCTTTGTTCCAATCTAGATGCTCGAAGTAAAACTTTCCTTTTAAAAAATTTGTAACAGGAAATTCCAGACAGAGCTATGATTCCCTTAGGAAAAAAGAGGTCCATGCATAATTACAGATAAAATAATTGGCTTCACTTAGGTTAAGCCTCATGGCCTCTTGTGGAATTCACTGTATTTATTTGTAGACAGTTTATGTCTTGAGAATATCTCCTCTCAGAACTGGGAGGTCTCCCTGTCTTCTGCAAAGTGCTGTGGCTGCTCGCAGAAGCTGCCCGCTGCTGCACGGTTCGCCCTGTTGAAACTTTAAAATATGGGTCATTCTCCCCAGTGTTCAGAATCTTGTACCTCACGATGAGGGTGCGGGCGCAGAGACCCCTGGGGGCCCAGCCGCAGCCCCAGCCAGAGAGCCTGCATCCTCGTTTCACCTGCTATTCATGCCGACTCTGCGTGGAAACACCTGGAGATGCTGTGAACAAACGGGGGAGGGTCCTCACCTCGGAATAACCTTAAGATATAGAGAGTGTTCATCAGGGGCTGACCTGTGCCCGTGGTGGCTTCCGAGGAACAGTCGGGCTTGTTTATTCCAGGACCCGGCTGGACCAGGACTTCATTCAGTTACATTTCCTTTCTGTCTTTCAATCTCTCGGTCGTTTTCTGCTTATTTGAGTGTGTATTTGTCTGTTGTTTCAGCACATCCTTACTGGCCCTCCAGCGTTGGCCAGCGTGGGAGGGGGCACAGTCCCTGTGAAAAGAGTCCACGGTGGGGGGCGGGCAGAGGAGGGACACACAGAGACGCACAGGGCAGATTCCCTGTGACACTGGGGACGCGATACCACTCTCACCTCTGCAGGGGCTGCAGCAGCACAGAGGACAGCACCCAACACCCAGTAGGGGCGAGGGTGCCCTTCTCCCACTTAGTAACACTTCCTGAGCCCTGTGACAGGTTAGCCGTTAGCCCGAGAGCTTCTCTGCCTGTAGTGCTGAGGAGATGCTCTCGGGATGCCCGGCCACGGGGCTGTGTCCTTGGTGAACAGCCTGGGCCCCAGTGATGGAGAAGTTGATGAGACAGACTCCAAGAGCTTGCGTCCCACTGAGAGAAAAGCCAACAAACAGGGGCCTAACTCCAACAGCATCCCCGTTGGTGTGCTCTCCTGGTAGGAAATGGAGCAGGTACGGGGCCGTGGGCGGGATCGGCCTTCCTCGCCAGGTGGGTGTCAGCAGGGCCCAAGGAGACCAGGGACACGCCAGGTGGCCACCTGCAGGAAGACTGTTCCAGACCGAGGAGTAGCAAGTGTTTGGTATGTTTGAGGGGAAACAGGTGGCCGCTGGCTTGGAACACAGTGTGCAAGAGGGAGAGTTAGGAGATGGATTGGGGGCAGCGGAAAGGCAGGGCACGAACTTGGGGGGCACGTTAAGGGCCCCGGCATTTATTCTGCATGAAACAGGGAATCCTGAAGTTTGTTCCCGTTCTCTTCTCTCTCGTCTCCGTCCCCCTAGATTGGAAGCTCTGGATCAGAACAGTGATATGATCTGATAAGTTACAATTAATATTGAGAGGAGAAAAATGTACCTATTACAGATTGGTGGCTTATTTGTGGATTTAAAGTAACCATGAGCTTTCTGTACTCAGGATAAAAATCAGACAGATAAAAATCATTCGTAGCAACAGTAATCACGACAATGATAATAATATACATGAAATTTACAGAAGAGCCTGATTTCCAATAGCTTTCCAGTCACCACTGTCTCTGCCTCTGGGCTTGACATCTTGGTTTCTACACTTTGTGATTAGCGTTGCTATGACAACCCCAAATGTCCTTTTGAAAAGCTAAAATGACAGTTTTAACCAGGCATATCCTTATTAAATTCACAGGGCCTTGATTCAGTAGTGACTTTGTTCAGGTCGCTGTATTTTATGCTGAGAGGGTATAAAATTACCCAGTATCTTAAACAGTTTAGTATAAACCCCAAAGTACGTCATTTGCTTCTACAAAGCCCTTTTACGTGGTGGGGAAAGAAGGAGGTGAGTCAGTGGCGATCCTGGGAGTAGAAGCCCCTCCCGAAACTGTGTTCACAGCACGGCACTGCCGCTCACCTTGTGCGCTTCCTGGAAAGGAAAGCCTTTTCCAAGAGTCTGATTTGCTCTGATGTTCCATTGGCCCTGAGCGCTCAGGTGTCTGCTGCATGATTCTTAATTTCTGCTCTATGATATGCGCTGTGATGCTTCCCCAGTTTCTGTTTGTAACGTGGAAAATCCGTTGTGCGTAGGTGGAGACCATCGGCGATGCATACTGTGTGGCTGGGGGCTTGCACAAAGAGAGTGACACCCACGCTGTTCGGATCGCACTGATGGCCCTGAAGATGATGGAGCTCTCTGATGAAGTGGTGTCTCCCCACGGAGAGCCCATCAAGGTGAGGCGTATCACGTACTGGCCAGGAGATGTCAGGACAGTAAATGCTGACTAGTTAGATCCCAACAGAATGGTGCATCCCTCAGGGTTTAGTGGCAGAGAGCAAATCTCCAGCTCGCTTTACTACGCGGTGTTAAATGGCTTACAGATCACTTAGAGACCAAAGATGCCATCCATGGCTTGAGCTTTGCAAAAATGGTTCCCAAACCCGCACTTCAGAACCACAGCTTCCTCCGTGACCTGGAAGCTGGTTCCAGAACCACACAGCCACAGCCAGGCAGGGAACCACTGTGCTCGGAAAGCAGCTGTGTCCACTGCTGGCTGCAGAAGAAAGTTGGAGCTACTGTAATTGCATCAGCAACGTGGAAATACTGCATCACGACTCTTCCAAAATGAATGACTGGCAACTGGGCTCCCAGCTAAGCAGGGGAGAGAAAACACAAAGCCTTCCCCAGCCGTGCTCACACCGGGAGTGCAGGCAGAAATGCAGGTTTCCAGAGCTCATGCAAGGGCTTCTGATTCACCACACCTAAGTACATCCAGAACCTTCAAGGGACTTTGGAAAATGAGATGTTTAGTTTTTTGAGCCCTGCAGGGGAGCAATTACACGAGAATGAAGTGGGCTGCTAACCCACCAATATTTTCCAGGACACATAAAATTCCAAATTTTCTAGATGAGCCAGATCCCAGAATAATAATGTCTTATAGCAGATGAGAAAATAAAATTAACATGCTAACCATTGATTTAATAGATAAAACGTGAGTGGAATATCCTTATTTGTCCCACTTGAAGTGAATCTGCCATTTAATTTTTATAGAACAGTCTCAGTTGATGACCTTCAGAAATGGGCCTTTGAAGTAATATGGAATCCTGTGTGGCATGATATAAAATATAGAGAGAAGGAGGAAAGAAATTGGAAGTTTAGCCAGGGCTCTCCCCACTGTTAATAGAAGCCGTGTGTGTAAGCCTTCACAACTATCTTCTACGTCAACTCTCATCCCAGCTATATACTGATGTGTGACACACTTCCCTAAAATTAGTGGCGTAAAACCACAGAGCTTTGATTTTGCACTGATTCTGTGCGTCGGAATTTGGATGAGGCAAGGCAGGAATACCTTGTCATTTCTCACAGTATCTGGCACCTCAGCGGTCGAGGGCGCGTAGGGTAGCTGGGATTACACCACTTGAACCAGAGCTTCGCTCGCCTGCCTGGTTCCGTGGGTGGGGCTGGCGGAGGGCGGGGCCCAGCTGGGACTATCAACTCAGGTGCTCACCTGTCACGCTCCGCTGGGGCAGCCTCAGGGCCCTCCCACTTCTTACATAGGGGCCACGTCCTGGTGAACAGCTCGGCATCCACTGCATGGCCTTTATGCCCTGGCCTGAGGAGATACACTGTGACACATCCATTTTTGTCCTACTGGTCACAGCAACCCTAATCCTGCCCACAGGGGAGAAGACTGAGACCCCAGGTTTCAATGGGAAGAGCACGGCATAATTTTCAACTGTGCTTTAAAAGTTTCACAGTATCTGACTTTTCCAGATGCTTAATTTCTATACTTTTTTAGAAGAGAATTATGTGTTTTTTTTGTTGTTCTGTCTTTTTTTTTTTTTGGTGAGGAAACTCATAGCATCAAAGTAAATGCTTAAAATATCCAGATTAATAATAAAACCAGTGATCTCCACATAAATGGATTTTGTAATTAAGATGTGTATGTTTGGGGCAGGGGGGTTAGTGGCATGATTTTTGATATTTGTAGAAATACACTTTTAGAGTTTTGCAATTGCAAGAATTATTTATAGCTAGTTTCAAAGATAATTACCTGGGTGGTAATAGTTTAGCTTTACTGACCTGTAAAGTCAGATGTTAAACCACCTTTTTCTTTGTATTGACCTGCAGCCCTAGGAAATATCTGACAGCCTTAGGGGCTACTCATGAAATATCACAGATGCAGAAGTGCAGAGTAGTTTTAGTAGAGAGAGAAGCACTAATGTGTATCACAGGGAGCAGATTGTGACTTGAACATCATCTTATTTAAAATCTTTATAACAACATTATGAAAAGGCATCCACAATTCACTGCTAGACAAGAGTAGTCGAGTCTCTCACGGATCCGGATTTGGAGTCATGTGTTTCTTACCCTCCTGCCCCACGGCATGGAATCACAGTGAAAGAATAGGAAATATTTCCTTTTTTTCTTTTCAAACTCTATGTTTTCTCCAGCGTGTCATATGTACAAACCGTCTACGCACTTATTCCTACCGACTTCCTCACTAACGTCCACCCACTGAGGCTTGGAAGACGGTGGGTGGGTGGACGCTATCTCATGATGGAGACCAGGGCCAGGCTGAGTCAGGAGGTGCAGAGTGAACTCGGACACAGGCTCTGGGAGCCTCCCTCCCAGCCCCAGAACCTGAGTGCAGAGGGGCTACATCAAAAGTGGCCCCAAAGGGCAGACTCCCCAGCAGGTTTCCACTGGGAGCGTGATGGGCCCGTTAAACTCTGGACCACTTTTGTGCTTGTAAATTTGAAAAGTTCCCGGATACGGAAGCTTTGGGGTTGAGAGTGAGATTCAGGTCTGGGAGAGGGGAGTTGTGGGGCAGGGGAGGAAGCAGAGACACTGGCTTTGTCTGCGTTGTTTGGATGTTTTCGAGGAGGAAATGTTTACGCATTTCCATATTAATTATGCAACAGAAACAGTAAATCGCCATGGTAAACTTGTCGTATTAAAAGCTAGAATGACTAGGTACAAAGAGAGAAACTGATTTAACCAGAAGAGTGCCCAAAGACAGTAAAAACTTCTCAAATTCTGCCTAATATTTATAAGCAGAAGATAGCCTTTTGTCGCCTTATTTTATGTGTTTACATTGTTCACTGTCATAGTGTTTACATATAGAACCATATTCTCCTAAGGAAGAAAAAGCCAGAATGTAATAGACATTTATGTTTTTCTGCTTAAAGTAAAACTTGGATGAAGAAGGAACTTTAAAAATAATCCAACCCGGGCTTCCCTGGTGGCGCAGTGGTTGAGAGTCCGCCTGCCGATGCAGGGGACGCGGGTTCGTGCCCCAGTCCGGGAAGATCCCACATGCTGCGGAGCGGCTGGGCCCGTGAGCCATGGCCGCTGAGCCTGCGCGTCCGGAGCCTGTTGCTCGGCAACGGGAGAGGTCACAACAGTGAGAGGCCCGCGAACCGCAAAAAAAAATAATAATAATAATCCAACCCTGCATTTTTTAGGTGAGGAAAGAGTACAAGGGAGATTTGGAGATGTAGAGAAAGTCAGACTACCAGATGCAGAGAAGAAACCAGTGGTCCCAGAGGGAAGGGGGTGGTGGGAGTGAGGGTTAGATGTACAGACAACTGTGTGTGAAATAAGTAAGTTACGAGGATGTCATGGACCGCACGGCAAGTACAGTTATTTTATGACAACTCTGCGGGGAGTGTAATCTATAAAATATTGAATAACTGTGTTGTGCGCCTGAAACTAATATAGTATTGTAGGTCAGAGTTCCAGCTATTAGCACAATTTTGGTTTCTCATACAAATTTCCTGATTCATGATGTAGGGCTTTTGTTTGAAAATTTTGCAGAATTCATGATTTGACATGTGATAAGCCAATGATTCTCAGAAGTTTCTAGAAGAGATCTGAAATTAGCTGTAAAACTAGGGAGATCTGGAGTCTTCTGGATTCTAAAGGACATCTAAGTCACTGAGTACTTGGCCTCTGTGTACAATACGCACATCTAATAAAACTTGTTTTAAATGGTCAGCTAAACATAGAACTGAAAGTAACGTGCATGGTATCTGACTGTCATTTAAAACATCCCCCCGTTAACCTGCTTTGTTGCAGCAGTAATTTAAAATCTGTACCTCCTCTGAGATCAGCCAGTATTTGGAGCTTCCAGAAGGTCCCACTTTAAAGCACTGTCTTAACTGCTCTCCAGATCATTGATAACTTTCAGGGTGCCTCAGCGTTTACCTCAGCCTATACTGATGCGGCAGGGAGGGCTCTCTGGTTTTCCTCGGGTCCAGATGTTTTCGACTGAAGTGTGTGTAGTCACTGTGACGCAGGCGTCAGCAATGCCAGCTTTCCTCTTCCTCCGTCATTTTCTGCTTAAATATTACAATTCTCTTTCTGCACTCGGTCATTTGAGTAGTGAGGTGGTAGTGTTTGGCACAAAGGCCTTTTAAAGCAAAACACCTAAAAACCTGCCCTCTGCATCCTGAGCACTGGCTTCTTGGCCCCCTCTGACCGTGCTGGGAAACAACTTCTGGGCGCCGGAAGTCAGGTCTCTCTCACCGACGGACAGAGCAGGTTCACGTCAACAGTCCACGGGCACTTTGGTCACCATGGTGACTGTGGTCCCTTCGTGGGGGGGCTTCGATTCAGACGCGGAGGACAGTTGAGATAAAGGATGCTCTGTGCGAGCAGCGTTAAGAGGCGGGGCTGAGGAGGTGGCGAGGAGAGGGGGAATGGGTTGCAGGCTTGGAGGAAGGAGCGGGTGAGGGCAGAGCCAGGAGCCCGGTGGTTTCGACAGGCAGGCAGCCGGCGCTGACTAGCGGCAGTGTTCACCCATGACCGGAACGTTGCGTCGCTCTTGCTTTCAGATGCGCATTGGACTGCATTCTGGGTCGGTTTTTGCCGGAGTTGTCGGAGTTAAGATGCCCCGTTACTGCCTTTTTGGAAATAATGTCACCTTGGCTAACAAGTTCGAGTCCTGCAGTGTCCCCCGGAAAATCAACGTCAGCCCTACCACCTACAGGTATGGATCCCGTTCAGTGCCTGAAGTCTATTCTTTTCATTCATACGCAGTCGACATTTTTGTCTATTGGTTTGTTTCATTCTTCATAACTTGTTCTTGCTTAGATCATCTTAAAGGAAAAGAAAAGCCATAACTTGTATCATCCTCACTTTAACTTTTTTTTTTTAAACTGTGCGTTAGCCTCATGAGAACTTTGATCTCCAGCCCGACCCATGATTCTCCACTGAGCTAGACTCGTACGTTCTGACCTGTATTTCTGCTCGGGTGACTAACTGGCCCATTACAGCCAACGTGATCCTATTAGAACAGCTGATCCCCCCCCCACCCCGCCACGAAGACACCCACTTCCCACCGGCCAAGCTCCATCCGTCTCCTGACTGGGTGGTAGAGGGCCTCCGTGCACCTGGTTCCTGGGACCAGCACCCTGGCATGCCCTCACCTTCCCCGTGCGTGCCTCGCCCCCGCTGCAGATTAGTGTGCTGCGCACAGCCCTCCCCCACCCCCGTGCCGCTGCACGCAGCGCTATTCACACCCAGGCTCCCCTCCACGTGGTACCCATGTTCTCTTCATGAAGCACGGGCCAGATCCGTCCCCCACCCCCCGCCTTATAAGCCAGAACAAAATTAAACGTGCAACCACGGACTCACGTGTTCCCTCTGACCAGAGTCCCGCCAGACCCTACCACCAAGGTTTCTTCCACTCCCTCCTTATTTCACGGATCTCCTTCAACCCGGCCTCGTTTCTTTGCATCACGCTCGCCAAACCGATTCCTGAATGGAGGATGCTTGCTTTGCGTTTCTCTCCCGGGTCATCCCCTGCTTTCCTCCTTCGCACATTAGACCTTAAGTCAGAGGCCTTGTCTTCACACACACGTTCCTCACCCGCCCTGGACACACCCTCAGGTGCTCATCTCAGCTCATCCTGTGTTTCTTAAGTTCAGGACAAGCGGAGATGGTATGAGAAGTTATACAAATATGAAAGGTAATTATTTCTTTGCAGAGCTTTATTGATAGTACATTGAATTCAGGGATGGCGTTTCCCAATACAGTAATATTAGGAAGTGTTAACTTCCTTGATATATTTGTGAAACACATGTAACTTTAGGACACAGGCTGCGTACCCACAACCAAAAATATCCATTTCCTTCAAACGTCCACTTCCAAATTCTGATCAGTAATTTAGAATGTAACGGCAATTAGACATTCCTTTCTTTTAAATGTTGTGAGGAGTTTTCTTCTAGGGGACAGTTTCCCGCATTTTTGTTTGTTTTTACTGAAGTGCAGAGAACGCACAGACACTAGGTTCAATATCGTTTGAGTTTGGGGTCAGTGGATCAAAGGGAGGGTTGCGTGCAGTGATGCAGGATCATTAAAGACGAAACTGGCAGGTGCCCCGTGCGGGCGGGAAAGTTGACCAGTGACACAGAAGCAGGACTTGAATTCCACCAGGGAACAAGGAGAATAAGGGATTATGGGACGATGACCGAATTAGGAGAGTTGATGCAGCCACTTGCAGGAAACCGTGTCCGGTCAGGAGGGATAAAGAAAACCTCCCTCCACACGTGAGCATCTGCCCTGGGACTGTGGCTACTATTCTTGGATCTTACGCAAGCTTTCTTCTAAATGGTTTTATTTTTCCAACCTGTTTTTCTTACAAATTTGGATCTTTTTAAAAAGATGATTTAATGAACAAAAAATCTGTAAGTCTCTTTAAAAGAGACAGGGATTTGTAGGCAGAAGACATGTCCTACAGCACAGGGCTTACCAGATGTGTGATCTGGAGCGAGGCTCTTCATACATTCAAATGATTTGCTTTAAAGCCACTTCTGAATGCTCCAGATAGAAGAATAAAACCAGAGGAAAATAGATGCCACCCATACCCTTTTACACCTTGCCTTGAATCCACTCAATACTATGTTTTTGAGATTTTTTTCTTGATGAAATATAAATCCAGTTCATAAAAAATCTGGTTCATTTATTTACAGTATTCCTAATGCAGTGGTGTGCTGGTAAACCAGCCTGCGGAGTGAAATGGATACTCCCTGACTTCTAGCATTTACCAGTTTTTAAGGTGTAAATACTATACCACCGTGGCAGGTTTCAGGCTACTGATGGTTTAACTGGCTTGCAGAATTCCAGAGTGTTTAACAGCTGTTTCTCACAAGCTGGTACGAGATAAATCTAGCATGTCCCCATATGTGCATGTGACATAATATGCATTCTAGAGTATAAATAAGCCAGTCTGTCTTCTCTCCATGGGTAATTAGAGGATTGCCAGTTTTTCATTATTATACAACGTGATTTGATAAATATTCTTATACATATGTGTCTAGATAATATACCTACGAACGGTATTCCCAGATCGTGGGCTATACCCAGTTTCGGCTTTACTAAGCATCAATTAGCTGTCCAGATTGGTTTCACCCATCTATTGGTATATATTGGTAATATGTACCAATAGAATCCACGGTGTCTGAAGGTTTCTATTTCCCAGTGACTGATATTATCAGACTGATTGTTACCAATATGATGGGTGTTATGTGATATCTAATTGATGCTTAATTAATCTTGTTCAATTTATTTAATCTTCACAACTGTCTTAAGAGACATGTATTATTTTAATCCCCATTTGAAAGGCTAGAAATCTGACATCTTTGCTGTTATTCAAACCTACATCTACCAGACTTTGAAGCTTATACTTTCAATTGTGTGGAATTCTGTAATTTTTCATTATATATTACCAAATACCATGCCTTAAAAATAATAGGTACTCAAAATATTTACAAATCCATGACTAAAACATCATTTCATTAGTCTTATGATTTTTCAGACTACATATTTATTGGTGCACTGATAAAAATTAGTTGATTGAACACTCCCATGTATTCTACTTGAGGTCTGTGATCCTCGAGACCTGCACCTCTGTCCAGCGGTTTCCTCAGCACACAGAGGGGCGTCAGGGTCCGGGAGTCTCATGCAGCATCGTCACTCTTTTCATTGCAGACTGGGGAGTGGAAGGGGAGATACGAGGAGAGATTTTCTGCAGAAGCTGGTTTAGAGCCTGTTTCCATCCACGGCCTGAATAATAGATCAGAGAGATGCTTATTAAGTTTGCATTTGACAGAAAGCTAGGGAAGCAAGTGGGAAGAGGAGACAGTAACTTAATCAAAATGATTAGAGTTTCAAATGAGTTTATCATCATGGACAAATGCAGCAAATAATAAAAGCCTGTAGAACATCTGAATTTAAGGTGAAATTTAATTCTTAAGAATTTAAGAAGAAAATATATTGCAAGTATCAGATAGTAAGTAGAGTGTCGATATATACAACTAAATCTCACTTTAGTCCTACTAACCTAGAATTCATAAAAATTCTATTGAGAGATCCCAGAGTTGCTGTCACATTTTATATATAGATATATATCTTATATAGAATTTTCTTTCACAAGTTCTTGCCCGAGCTTACTTCTCAGTAATATTTAGAAAATGAATGAATTGACAAGCATTGTCTTATCTCTTTGAAGTCTTCCAGTTCTGTAACATTATTTTCATGTATTTTTTGCTATTATTAGACTTCTTGCATTGTTTTGGGTTTTTTTCCCCACTGCTGTGAATTGCACTGTTCTATAGATTATAGATGATACCTTTACAAGACTATTTTATAGTTATCTTTCCTGATATGAGTGAACTACATTATTTGGTAGGGCTTTCTGTTATTGTGCATTGATTCCTTGCCGTTCTTCTGTAAAGATGCACATCATTAGGATTTTTCCTGTCAGTGACACTGAAGATGGCTGGTTTATTAATATTCTCAGGAATGTTCCTTTAGTTATGTCACCTTTTCTTGACTAGACAGTTACGTCAGTCTTAAGTTCTATGATTAATATTTGCGTTTCAATATTTCCAGATTACTCAAAGACTGTCCTGGTTTTGTGTTTACACCTCGATCAAGGGAGGAACTCCCACCAAACTTTCCTAGTGACATTCCTGGAATCTGTCATTTTCTGGAAGCTTATCAACAAGGAACAACTTCAAAGCCATGGTTCCAGAAGAAAGATGTTGAGGAAGCCAATGCCAATTTTTTAGGCAAAGCGTCGGGAATAGATTAGCCAAATACACAGCCAATTGTTAGTCTCTGGGTTTGAGTCCTTGGAGCGTGTGTGGGCCTTCTGAGAGCACACTGGGATGGCAGCGAGCTCAGCAGCGGTGGTAACATTTTGGGAGCTAAGTCACCATCTGCTTTTCCTTCCACTTAACATGACAAAAATGTATTCACCTCAATATTCAACTCTTCAGTGAAAAAGAAAGAAAGAAAGAGAGAGAGAGAGGAGAGAGAAAGAAAGAAGCCTCAAAAAGTGACTTTGGGGGAATATTTCTGATATATAAGAATAGCTTATAACCTGTACTCAGAGCTCAGCGCCTTATTCATATATCGGGCGATTGTAGTGACCTGTACAGCCTGGTGGAGTCACCTGCCTTCTACCCTGGCCAAACACCCTGGTTATCAAAGCGCTTCTCATAGTGTTGGTTGCCTTAACAACGCTTTTTGAATAGAAACCATAGTCTCTGATACCCTAAGCTCTTTGAACCTTTCAAGTCTGCATTTTGTTACATTTCCTCATTTAACTGTTAGCATACATAACAAAACAGATTGAGGCTTTCTTCTGTTGCACTTTTTTCTTTTTCTTTTTTTTAGAGAAAATAAGCCATTATGGGTTAGATGCAATATGAATCTAAAGTAGTTCTTCTGTAAATATCAAAGATGATTTTATAAAAATATTCTCCACAACATAATGTGTCGTAACAATAAATATTTCCTTTTCTGACATTTTAAAAAGTCTGTATATGGGAAAGGCTATTTTAATTCATAAGAGAAATTTCATTTCTATTAATTCATTTTTGTGTCATAATCTTCAGGATAAAAGAGGGTTACAGCCTACATTAAAATGCAATAATATTATTCTAATTTACTTTACCCAGAAGCAACATGGAGTAAAGGCAGCATTCAGGGAATGAATCATAACGTACAGAAGTAAAACATTTACACACACAGCAGTAATTTGGACCTGTTTCAGCAGACACCCTCCATTGCCAGGCTGAGCCATATAAAGTTCCATTAGGAAAATCTTAAGTTCAGAAGTGGGAAATAAGACTTGTTCTTTTTGCTGATAGCTTACTTTTTAAGTGTTTGTGTTCAACACTTTGGTGTGTATATATGTCCTTGGAACCATCAGGACTCTTTGTCTTAAGTACACATCTGTGAATTTTTTATTCTAGCGAAATTAATTCAATGATATTTTTAAAGAGGATGTTAATATTGATGAAGAAAATTATGCTGTGATTTCATTGTAGAAATTTCAAAACATTTTTCTGGAAAATGAACTTTTAATAATGTTAGTCTAAGATCTCTGGTGAACTAAGTAACATGCAGAGTTTGGTTGGAGATAAGGATCTGATTTTAAAAAGAACGCAACTTCAAAGCAAGAGAAAGCTGAACATTACAGTGTTTAAATCAGTATTAGCAGAGCTATAGATACACTGAACTCTTATTTGGGGATCTGAGGGGTAAGTCAGCTGGAATTTTTAACAGTTCTCTCCACTAGTCCCCAGGCCAGTCCATGGTGACCTCGGGAATAAAGGCCATTACTGGCTGGCCTTTAGCATCCCTGGCGTATTACTATCCATATCACAATAATTATTATTTACTCAGTGATGCTCCAGTGTCTCGAGGTACTGAATAGGGCTCATTAAATACAAATCCTATTATTGGAGAGTATCACAGGCCTCGGGAAAATATAGTCTCACAATTATATGAAGTTAATAAAAGTATTTAAAAGGAAAGTAAAGACTTAAATACATATTTGTTTCTGGAAATGAGCCCTTATTACAGGGAAAATATTAGGAATTAAGGGAAATTAAAAAACATAAAATAATGTGTCTTATTTATCACCTATTTAAGCAGACCCAAATTTGCTAATAATTTATGTTCCAAAAGTTGTAAATTCATTAGAATTCAAAAAATATTTTCTGTGTGTGTGTGTGTGCGTGTAAACACACACGCACACACACACACACACAGAACCAATGGGGGAAAATGTGAACAGTCTGAATAAAAGCTCCATGGGAATTCCTTGTACTATTCCTGCAACCTTTCCATAAGTTTGATATTTTATCCAAATAAAAAGTTACCAAAAATGTATTTTCTCGAAAACATTAAGTGATCTGTGATAGATTCCCCAGGCCAGCCTGCAAAGGCTCGCGTTAACTATGGGATACCTCAGAGCCCTTAAGCAAGATGGACATACAACATCTCCGTGATGGAATGCACTCAAAATCTCCAACTTGGATGCTGAAAACTTTAAGGAATCTCTTTTCCATCTCTGTCTGATCCACTTTGGAGGGTGGAGGTGAGGGAGACGTATTCATGGCCAGACCACTGAGGGTAGGCAGGGACGGAGCCCGAGGGTATGTTCGCAAGGAAAGTGAGGGACCCGGACGTGGGGTTAAGGATGCAGAAAAGGATGGACGCAGAGGGTCTCTGACAGGGTTGGGAGCCAAGGGTTCCGAATCTTACTGCCAAGTGAACTGTCCTAAAATGTATATAATGTGGGTCCCAAGACACCGGTTCCTCCTAAGAACGCCAGGAGCTGCTCTTCAGATTCTGTTGTTTCCATGACTTCTTGGGTGGGAAGGGCTGTTGCAGCGTTTTACTGGCCTGTCCTCCAAATCCCTCCTCCCTGACGTTGCCAGTCCCTCCGGGGCGGGTACGGTGAGGCACAGAGCAGGCTGCTTGGCCCGGGGCTGGGGCCGGGGGTGGGAGTGGGGGGGGGGGTGGGGGGGGGGGGCTAGCAAGGGAAGGAGGAGTGAGGTGGGGAGTGGCTGGGGGCAGACTCGCCCTCGCCCCGCGAGAGCCACCTGCAAAGCCCCAGCGATGCCTAAGGCTGCGTGAGGCTGGAAAGCCACGCTCAATGAGCCACTGGATGCTTGTGGCTGTAAATGGTGGGCCTTACCTGGATACGTCGTCATTCCTCAGTGGAAGGGACACGGCTATTCCCCGAACCACAGGGGAAAAAGAGCTGTCGTGCCTGCTGGTGGGCTTGGGTGCGTTTCCCCAAGGAGCCGGCTGCGTGGGAACAAGTGAAGTCCGGTTTGCAGGGTGAAGGATGCGGTGTGACACACGTGACACACGGGCGGGGGGAGGGCGGTCCGGAGGGGCTTGGGCCAGAGGGGTTGCAAAGCCTGTAATGGAGGACGTAACACGTCCTGCAAAACCAAACCTCAGGTTGCTGCAGAGACGATAGGAAAGTGCGATCCCCTTGTCCAAACAGGCTAAAAGCAGGGACAGCTTGCCTTACTCAGCAGAGCACACCAAGAGGGAAATGTAAACCAGAGTTTACAGTGTTGCGACCTACATTCTCTGCTGGAATTCTTCCTCAAATCCTGGGAAATCTGTGTTCTCTTGTGAGAAGGGGAAGAATAATCCTCCCACCGTGGGAGGCGAGAACTTCTGGAAGGAATTAGCCCTCTGCGGTCCTGGCTGCCATTCAGTTTCCTTTTGCTCTTTGCCTGTTTGCTTCCAGACTGCAGAAGTGTGGCTCCTTTTAAATGCTGCTTTTATGTTGTTGGTGACGTGTACTCACTTGGTGTTCGTACTTTAAGCCACCTGCAACGTTTTACACTTTATTGCCACCTGTATTTCTCCTGAAGCAGCCTTGCCCTTGACCTGTCACACCTGCATCTGTTTTGACCAACTCACACAATCCACACACTTTTACCTCTAAAACTGTTCTTCCTGTATTCAGTGCCTGCAAAACCAAAATAGCATAGGTTTCATAAACGCATAGCTTTCAAATTTTAAAAACTAAGCTAAAGGGGAAAAAATGTGACATTCTAAACGCTAGGCTTCTTTTACTATCAGTGCAAATTCATTTTCATCGTAATAAACTTAGTTTCAGGAAAATGTTAATAACTAAGATTTAAACACAGGGATCGAAATCAGGACAAAATTTAATTTGCAGATCTAGGACTTAAGCTCAGATATTTTGGTAGCATATTTTCGATAAGGTTGTGCTGCCTTTCAATTTTTTTAAGTATTTAACGTTGAGACATTCTGCCATTTGCAACAATGTGGATGGATCTGGAGGGTATCAGGCTTAGTGAAATAAGTCAGACAGAGAAAGACCAATTCTGTGTGCTATCACGTACACGCAGGATCTAAAAACTAAAACAAACATGTATATAACAAAAAAATTTTTAAATTGCAACTAAACCTTACAGATCGTGAAGATGATCACTTGGCAGAAAATGAGTTTGCATAATGCCCAAATCTTATAAAGTATCAGCTAAGATGTTTGTTTAGTCTGAAAGGTTGCCAAACCCATCTGTATTGAGGGAAGAGCTATGAGGTCATCTCAGGGAAAATTAAAGCAAAACAAAATGCTGTTACAGAAGTTGGACAATCCATCGTATTACACGTCCGGAATAAAAAGGTAAAGCTGAAGCCTTTTGGAAAGTTACAGTGACAATGCCCACAGAATTCTGTGCCTTTGGAAACAATGATGGCCCACGAGGCGGCATCCAGGGCTGTTCAATCGCAGTGAGCTGCTTTCTTCCCCAGATAAATTGTATGTCGGAAAATTGAAGTGGATAAAAACGTTTTAGTCTTTGAGAAGGTACTGTTCCTTCACCTCCTCCCACATGTAAATTAAAGATGCCCTGCAAGATCTTATGACACAGCTTGATAGTTAGTAATCTAGAGCAGTGTTCTCCAGACTTTTGGATTCTGCACACCATTAGTAAAATCTTTAGAACGCTGACAATCTATTATAAGTATATAAAAATAAATTTTATCATATAAGTATTATTAATATTTATGATTCATAAATACATAATATGCTGCTCTCAGTCTGAAATAATATAGTAATAAGCTTATTTTTAAGCAAGCATGAATATAAATAGAAATTCTAGTACTTTCTTCACTTACCCCAGTGAATATATTTTACTCTAGAAACTGTTACAACAGGCCAGTGGGTCTCCACGTTCACTGAGTCACAAATCACTTGGAGAACTGGATAAAAGATAAAAGATATAGGCCATCACCCTTCTAAAAATGTGCATATGCCCTTACACCCCAAGACTGATGTGTATTTCCAGAGGTTTGGGGATTCCCTGGAATGTACTCCTAGGCCACTGCAGGGAGGTAGCAGATACCCTCGGGCTAATAACTTATTATCTAGAAGGGAAAAAACAGCAAATCCTATTTGAAATGAGAAGAGAATGAAGAACTAGAAGTCTGTGAATTTTGGCATAGATGTGACCCCTTGATTTTTTTATTTTTTTATTTTTTTTTTGCGGTACGCGGGCCTCTCACCGTTGCAGCCTCTCCCGTTGCGGAGCACAGGCTCCGGGAGCGCAGGCTCAGCGGCCACGGCTCACGGGCCCAGCCGCTCTGCGGCACGTGGGATCTTCCCGGACCGGGGCACGAACCCGCATCCCCTGCATCGGCAGGCGGACTCTCAACCACGGCGCCACCAGGGAAGCCCGACCCCTTGATTTTTGAGGAGAAAAGGGAATAAGTTCTTTGCTCCTGATTCTATGGAATGATTGAGTCATGGGGCTTCACATATGAGCAACTAAAATTTTCTTTTTAGCAAATATTTAACATATCTCTCAATACATTTTCTCAAGTTTTTGGTAACTGTGCGCTGCTCTTGGTATCCCACTTTTTCTTCTAGCTTAAGTACTTTTTTTCATTTTTCCTCTCCGTGAAATAGGACAGCTTTTGAACCTCGTGTTGAAAACCGTCTTCATACTAACAACACTTCTTGTATGATTTACTGTCACAGTTGCTTTAAATAACACTGTTTATTTTGAGTTCTGCTTCTGGCAGAGTCTATCAAAAATTTATCCTGTGTCTCAGAAGCTTGTTAGATATTGTTGCCATGTGAATATTGTAATAAAAGTGTTAAATAAAAATCTTCTTAAAATTTAAAATGAGTTCTGTTTAAAAAGAAAATGAACCATCAAATCAAGTAAAAACAATATTTAATACACTTGTTCTGTTGTGGGTCTTGCCGTTTCAGACAGAGGAAACCTCCAACACAACAGTGGCGAGAAAAAGGACCAAAAACTCTTAATTCAGGCCTTTGCTGTGTATAGGTCAGTGTATCCAAAATCCCTTTTGAAAAAGTTATCGTTGAATACAGTCCCGGTATAACCAAAATACATTTCTTTAGATCTGTAAAACTCCTATTTCCAACAAAACTTATATTCAAGTTTTTCAAATCACAAATAAAACCACAACCATACATTTTTTGAAAACCTACATTTGAGAATAAAACTGCGCTCAGCTTATCCAAGTGTAACGGTGAGTAGCGCGAGCTCTGGGGTCCATTTGCTTTGGCCGCAGGTTGCTAGGAGACGTTTTTCCATCACTGCCTTGCATTTTGTAGAGAAGCAGGAGGACTGGCTGCCTTTGCTTTACACGATCTTTTCAACAATGTCTGTATAGCAGGCAGCCTTAGCAAGTGAGATAATGCCCTCCCGCAGAGCAAAAGCGCAGCCATATTTCCGCCCATTACGCGAGATTTGCATTCCTAAGCTCAGGGCTTCTGTCCTATAATGCAGCCCACTGTGTATGCAGAGATCACATTGTCCTCTGGAAGTGAGGGCCCAGGAAGCCAGTGCAAGATGAGGCTGGTTCTCCGTGTGTCTCTTGACGTCGCTTTGAGTGGTGAAGTCTTCTGCCTCTGACCCAGGGATCTCGTGTCTTCTGCCAGAATTCACGACACTGTGGCAGTTTAACCTGTTACCTCACAAGTAGAGTAAAATCTCACTCTTCTAGTTCTTGATGGTTTGGCAGCGAGGATGGGATGCTGATGGAGACACGGCTTCCTAGAAGAGGATGGACGAGGCTCTTGTGGGCCAATCGACAGGATTCGAAGGAAGAGTCCACGGGATTCGGTAGCAAAGACGGTGACCAAGTTTCACGTTCCACAGGGTAGTAAGTGGTCGTCTGTTTCATTGTCTGCTAGTGAGGAAGGACTGGGGGTGGAGTTTCATGTCACGCACCAGGCGGGAGGTTCAAATTCAGCTGCCTCAACGGTGGCTGCGTTGTTGCTGACACCCTCCTGGATGAGAGCCTTTCTCCCCAGTCACGTTGCCAGCCTCGGACGTATGTCATCGTCATAACCAGTACAAAGGAGAGTCCTGGACTAGAGCAAGGTTCCAGCCCTCTTCAGACAACATTTACACTCGATGGAAAGGAAGACGATCCACGTGCCCTGTGGGCAGAAACCAGGTGAAGCATGGGAACGTAGGCTAGTTCGCCTGCGGATGCATCACACTTGTGGGGAAAGGATGGCAACAAGGGCGTCTGAGGCTTAGCTCTTCCTGCAGACTTTCACGCCAACCTTAGGTCTTTGCAGAGATGACAGAGGTCTTGGACTTTTTCCGTAGTCCTGGCTGCCATAAGGGAGCTTGGTTCTTTGGGGGGGATTGCCCGGAGACACACAAACTCCCGTGGAAACCACAGATAAGGCATTGCTGTGGGTTGAACCATGTCCCCCCACAATCCGTACGTGGAGGTAGACGGCGTCATTCCGTATTTGGGAATAGGGTCATAGCAGGTGTAATTAGTTGCGATGAGGTCACCCAGAGCATATAGACTAGACCCCTAATCCAATATGACCGGTGTCCTTAGAAAAAGGGGACATTTGGACGCAGAGCCACCCAGGGAGAACCCACGTGACGCTGAACGCAGACATCTAGCTGAGGTTTCCACGGGTCACAGAATATCAGTTATTGCCGGAACCAACCAGAAGTTATGTGAGAGGCCCAGGACAGGTATTTCTCACAGGCCTCGGAAGGAGCCAACCCTGCCAACACCTTGATCCTGGACTTCTATTCTCCTGGGTTGGGAGACAGTAAATTTCTGCAGTTGCAGCACCTGGGTACTCTGTTCTGGCAACCCTAGCAAAGTCAGGTAGGCAGTGTCTGGACCTTTCACGCCCTGAATTGGATTTACGATGCTGATTCAAGTGACTAGACAGACTGATAAAGACAAATGACTGAGGTCAGACACACAGTCCTGGAAGACCTTGCACATCAGCTGGGCAAGTAAGGATATTTTCTTAGTAATAGGGCAACTCGTGCCCCAGATTAAAATGATCCCCTTAAAAAGAAGTCACTGCTATGCAAGTCAGCCCCTCATCAGCTGGAATGAGCGAGCCCCATGGCCCAGGCTGGATTCAGTGTTGCTGGGCTGCTGAGTGCAGGGTCCCCAGGTCGAGGTAGACGGTGTCAGTCACGAGGACCAGGCCTCGTGCTCCAGGGTGCCAGACCCAAGACTTCGGAGGCTCTCCTTGTGGAGCCACGAGCTGGCTCCAAACTACAAGTGAAGGCTCCTTGCTCAGCGGGCTGGAGCGGCCCTCTCCCTCTGCATTCCCTGGCCCTTCCTACTTGTGCCTCTCTCTTTCAGGAGAGAGCCGGTTGGGGGTGAGGCCCGGGTCTCCCTGCCCCTGGTGTGTGTGTGTGTGTGTGTGTGTGTGTGTGTGTGTGTGGAGTCAGGGGTCTGAATATGGGGGGGGTGGGGAAGGGAGAGTGAAGGGAATTGAGGTTTTACGACTGCTGTTTACAAGTCGCCCTCCTAGCTGGTTCCCTGGTGGGACGGGCATGTGAATTACGTTAATGGGGTTTAGGCAAGAATCACAGTGGAAAAGGGATGCAAATGCGCCCCGTGGGGGGCCTTTTAGGCTCATTCACTGTACTGGGGTTACACGCCTGTCGGAATGTCCATCTGGAGTTGACCTGTCCGCCCCCTGCTTCCTTGTGCCTCAGTGCCCGAGGGGCTTCTCCTGCTGCGACATGCACACCACGATTCAGCAGCTGCAGGTCCTCGGCTGCAGGTCTCTGGTCTGATAACTGGTGATTAGAGCCCTGACAGAGTCAGCCTTCGCTGCGAGTGTCCTCCTTGAGCGTTAGACCTGTCACCCCCGACAGCGACCTGCAGCCCCTACTGCCCAGCCTTACTGGTCTGCTGCTGTGAGTCTTCTGTTAAAGCCGAACGCCTGACCCGGAGGGCCGTGGGGCTCTCCAGCCTCTGCTTCCATTTGGGGCAGCTTGACTCAGTCGCAAAAAGTAACAGGGTGGGAAGGGCCCACAGCCTCACCTGGTAAGTGGAAATGGCTTGTTCAGGAACACAACTAGCCTGGCCCCTCGGCCTCTCAGCTTTACAGGAAAAAGTGGCAGCTGTCACCTTGGGGGCAGCTTTACACGCCCTCGGCCACTTAACAGCAAAGCTACTGGTTCAACCGAGCCCTCGGTTCACAGGGGTTTCCAACACGTCTGGGCCTGGTTCGCTGATGGTTCAGCTGACCTGAAACCCAGGGTGTTGCTGTATTTTCACTTATCCTTGGGTTGCTGCTAATATTCTAGCTCCTTCAGAAACTACACACCAGCAGCCTAAAGGCTCCCGTGTTTGGGGTCTTGACGGTGGAAACAAATCACAGTTGCTGCTGCTATTTGCACCACGTGTAAGTGCCTCTGACAAGGGCCTGTTCTCCGAGGATGCCGCCTGGACTCCCGGGGCTGAGTGAGGCTGCACTCACGTTCCCGCCATCACCACCTGGATCCGTCATTGTACCAAACGTAACACAGTTGCCATCGCAGGCCAGGCGCCAATATGGTTCGGAGTCAGAGATTACCCCTGCCGCTAGCCTTGTGATTCCCGCCAAAAGTGGCCCCACTTGTCTCTTGGTGAGAGTGGCCAAATGGCTTGGAGCATCCCCCCTCCCCCAGTCCTGCAGACAGACCATGTCACACTTCGACCCCGCGTGAAGCCACCTGGCTGCACCACCAGTGTTGACGCTTTTCAGATCACAGTGCTTAAGTTCCAGGCAGATCAACTCACTGATGTCATGTTATTATAGCCCTTGAAAGTAAACTGAATATCGTCTTCAGGTTTGGGGAACATTTACAGTCTAACAGTGGTGTATTTTTATTGCAAAATCCACTCAGCTGTGTGCTGACAGTTAAGTTCTTCAGCTGGCCTTCCTCGATTCCTACACCCACCAGCACCTGGGACTGCTGACCACGGGAACAGGCTTGTCAGAAATTGACTAAAATTTCTTTTGGCTCTACCCCCATCACCTCCTCCTGGTTTACACACTTTGATAAGGAAGCATGATTACTAAGTGCAGTTGACTCAAGAAAGGAATCATCTCCTCTCGGCTGCTTCCTGGGTAGTGAAAATGATAAGGATGAAAAGGATAACTAACTGTAGAGCTACTATATGATCCAGCAATCCCAGTCCTGGGCATATACCTGGAGAAAACCATAATTCGAAAAGATACATGCACCCCAGTGTTCACTGCAGCACTATTCACAATAGCCAAGACATGGAAGCAACCTAAGTGTCCATCAGCAGAGGAATGAATAAAGAAGATGTGGTAGATATATACAATGGAAAATTACTCGGCCACGAAAAAGAATGAAATAATGCCATTTGCAGCAACATGGATGGACCTAGAGGTTATCATACTAAGTGAAGTAAGCCAGACAAAGACAAATATCATATCATATGTATGTGGAATCTAAAAAAAATAAAGAATGAAATAATGCCATTTGCAGCAACATGGATGGACCTAGAGGTTATCATACTAAGTGAAGTAAGCCAGACAAAGACAAATATCATATGCTATCACTTATATGCGGAATCTAAAAAAAGATACAAATGAACTTACTTACAAAACAGAAAGAGACCCATAGACATAGAAAACAAACTTACCAAACTTAGGAGTTTGGGATTAACATATACACGCTACTATATATAAAATAGATAACCAGCAAGGACCTACTGTACAGCACAGGGAACTCTACTCCGTATTTTGTAATAACCTATATGGGAAAAGAATCTGAAAAAGAGTGTGTATATATATGTATGTGTGTGTAACTGAATCACTCTGTACACTTGAAACTAACACAACATCGTAAATCAACTACACTCCAATAAAAAAGGATAATGGGAAAAATGGACCTAATCTGAAAATTTTGGATTTTGCTCTGAGCTTTTCTGCACAAGATGCTTCCCTCTGTCTCCCAGCAGAAACCAGGCCAGCACAGCTATACAGCCTCTGGGTTGGCAGCCCAGATACAAGAAGACCTAGAAAATTCAGACTTAATTCTGTTTCATCCGCCTGGGTTCCCTTGCGGGAGTGACCTGGCTCCAGATCAAAGGGATGAAGGGCTCCTGATTGAGCTTCCTCCTGTCGAGTCCCCGTACAGTGGCTCACCCCGGCACGGGCGGGGAATAGAACCCATGTCTCTAGGTTTTATAAAAAATGCCCCGTGTTTCCTGTACCTGATTCTTCCAGATGAGTGGTCTGGGCAGAATTAGGGGAGAATTGGGAAAAGGCTGAAGTTATGGCTACTGAAATAGGACCACAGATTCATGGTGGGTGGTCAAGGAGCAGCCATGGTGGTCAGTGACCCCTGTGCGGGGAGCATCTTGACCCCAGGAGATACGGCAGAGCGAAGGGTATTCATGGTCTTTATCATCCATGTCAACCCTGGAGCCTTTCTCACAAAGGAAAAGGCCCCAGGGTGGCTACCCAAACTGTTTTAAATGCATTGAATTGTATTGATTGCTGGGGCTGCCATTTCCTGCCAGACAACTCTGCTGTTCCCCTTAACCTGACTCATTCTATCGGCGCAGCAGGGTGCAGCTCCAGCTCTGCAGCTCCTACACACCTGTCTGTCTTCCCCACCCACTCCCGTAGCTGCTGCTTGGACTTTTCCGGGGCCAAATGGCTGTCTTCGGCTGCTGGTGCGGGTCTGTAGGGCACGCACGCAGCGCCAGCTGCCCTCAGGCAGGGCCTCCATCAGAAAAGACTAGACTCATTTATTCCAGCTAAACCAGGAACCCTCACGCCCACCAGCTTGCCGGGCAGGGAGGAATTAGGAAGAAATACCAAATCTTCAAGTGCTCGGTGCACCACCAGGAACTGATGAAGAGGCCTGGACATGAGGACCTGGACCTCTCCAGAGTGAGGCCATCCTTGGCTACTCAGGGAGGGCAACTGACGGATTCTTTATGCATCTACTGCAGGTTGTTACCCCTGTGATGAGACGGCTGCTATGAAATATTCCCCGGTCTTAGCTGACGTCAGAGACACCACCCAGGTCCTGGAGGTGTTCCACTCAGGCTCAGCTCAGTGGTCAGGGTCCTTAGGAATGATGGATAACACTGCCCTGGACTTTCCCCTTGCGGTCAGTGTGGAGTCTGAACCATCACTAGTAGGACGGGCTGGAGAGCGCAGGCTTTGGAAGACAGGCCTGGCGGTCTCTGGGGCTTGTTCCGCCGGCTGGGTCCAGAGCATCCGAGGGCAGGGCGTGCTTAGGGTCAGCCCTGCAGGGTGGCCTAATAGCTGCTTGGAGTCCTGTTGACAGTACCTGGAATTAAAAGCTGTATGAGGCAAATTGAACAAATCTGGGTGCAGATCTTTCAATCAGATTGATCCAAGTGCTGTATTGGTAAACTTCCCCAGATGCCACGATGAAATCTACCCACGAAAGGGGTAGATTTCATCGCGAGACAACTCTCCACGGGCCCCTCATACATGTGCACATCTTATGACCAGAGGCTCTGACTGCCTTTGGTCCACACTGTCTTTCCAAGGGTGTGTGTGTATAGCCAAGTGCCTTGGAAATGGAGACAGTATCTCCCTCTAGAGCAGAGGGAGGGATGCTTACCATCCAGTACATAGGATTCAACTCCCTAAGCCCAGGTCTGGTATCCTGGAAGAAAGCTCACTGCACACACAGCTGGCCTCTGGCCTTCTTTGTGTCTCCCTGTGGGAACTGGGACTTGGGAAACTGACCTCTCTGGCTACTGCCGTGGCTGTGAGGAGTACAGTGCTTACCACCATTCTAGGAGTGTCCTGTCTTCTGCCAGGATCCTTGAAACAGCATTCGGCTAACTTGCTGGCTTGCAAGTGGGATGTGGTTAGGATAGGGTGCCAACATTTTTAAATGAGACCATTTTGCACATAAGCCTAGATCGCAGATCTCACTCGGGAATCTCAGTACATTTGGCATCACTGTCCTATCAAGGAATATCTGTCCCTGAATCGCAGCTGCCGCATTTGGGCTTGTAAGGCTTCAGCAGCCCACTGCAGTCTCCAACACTCCCTGTTATCTGAAACTTGTGCTAGGGAAGAACAGACTCCACCGTGGAGCAGCTTCTTTTACTGTAACCTGTGTATTCCTTCGCTTTTGCTACAAGTTAAGAATGTTGCCTACAGCCTGAAATACACGAGGTAGCCTCTCCTCAAGGCTCTGACCTTTAAAGGTGTAGCACTTTACATTCAAGTAGAGATAAAAAGTTGCAGAACAGAGCACAACAGCTGCAAGAACAAAGGATTCCGACACCAGGAAGTTTGCAACAACTAGCCACACCCCCTCCCCTTTTAGTGTAAAACAAGCCTGAATGCTAACTTGGAGAAGATGGTTCTGTGGGACGAGCCCACCGTCTGCTCTGTCTGCTGGCCCTCCCAGCAACAGCGTTATTCCTTGTGCCAACAGTTCGGCTCTCGATTTGTTGGCTTGTCCAGCGGTGAACCGGAGGAGCTTGGACTGGGTAACAGGCCTGCCCACGCTGCCCCATCAGATTCCATTCCCTGCAGCCCCGTGGGCTTTAGAGCCATGGTCCGTGCACACCTCCCTAGTAGAGCAAAACCTGCTCTGTGAGAATTACGATAAAAAGGACTGTTCACCATGTCAACAGCCCTCCTCTGTCAACTCCCATAGTTCATATCAGGGTTGCCTTAAACTTCTCCCCTTGGCATGACTAAACGTGACCTGATTCATGGTCTTGAGAACTGTGTGTGTTGTCAAGAGTACAGGTTCTGTACAGTGAGGTTCGCTTTAACACAGTTCTGCCCTAGCACTGGCAGGAGACAGCTGTGTGTGTCTCTTTTGTAGATGCCACAGTGGTGGTCGGTTTGCATCCTGGAACTGGCCATAGTGCAGGATTTAACAGCCCTGGGTTCAGTCCTCAGAGGGTCCACTGCTCGATTGCCGTGACACATCCCAAGCCCTCGGCCTGACGACTCTGACTGAGACCAAAGTCCCAGCTCACACCTGTGCTTCCTGCTTACGGAAAGAGTAGCCGTCTTGACTGCAATCTGGATCCCTAACGTCAGGGCAGGCACAGGCCCACCCGAGTCCGGACGGACAAAGCCTGGGGGAAACAATTTCTTCAGCTTCCTGCCCCTGGGGAGGCTGTGTGCGGTACAGAAAACAGCAGCATCCCTAGGGTAAGCAATCTTCCCTTTGCAAGGCTGCCAGCCAGTACCGTGTTCATTAAGACAGGCGGATCCTCAAACAGACCCCCGAGGTCTGGCGCCCACAGGAGCCGTTTATTTCTCACAAAACCAGCCATTCAGGGCTTGACCGACGAAGCGCTCTCCTATGCAGTGTCCCCCCACCCCCCCGGGCACCCCGTCGGGCAGATGGGAAAGAAAATGCGCAAGTCCCCGTGGAAGGTTATGTGCAGGGCTGGAGGCGAACATGCCCCTCCGTTGGCTGGAACCCTACGGCGTGGCCAGCCTCCCTGGAAGGGGCGCCAGGAGGAAGTGGGCTCCCTTGGCCGGTCAGCCTGACCTCTGGCACAGACGTTCACCCGGGTCCCACTCGGTGCCGGGCAGTGTCTACACATTGTGCCACACGGTACTGGAAGTTTCCAGAGAACCAGGAGATGAGTGATGTGGGCCAGACCAGGCCCGTCGTCAGTGCTGCCAGAAGCAGTGAAACCCGCAGAGTAGGTGACAGAGAGAGAGAATCGCAAGGTGGCAAAACCCACCCGTTCCTCCACGGAGGGAGTTGGATGCCCCCACCCCCCCGCCGCTCCCGCGTCGGGAGGCCGTGGACGCTGCACGCTGAGGGAAGGGTCTTCCCAGGATGAGTGTCACACGAAGAGCAGGGGCCCTGCCAAGCGACTGCTATGCCAACAGAAGCTTATTGCTGCCAGGGCTGGATGTTTTCTGCACAGAACTTTCTGGTCGCCGATACGCCCTGCTTGAGGACCTCTTGTCGTTTTCCAGGGGGAGTTCCTGCCGTTCGTTTTCCAACCTTGGCATCAAGGGAGAGAAGCCAGGAGAACTGAGCATGAGATGTACCCTGGGGACCGGACAGAGGACCTCTAAATGTGGACCACCTGCTTTAGAATCACTGGAGGAAGGGGGTGGCGGATTTGCACAAACAACCACAGACCCGTCAATTAGAATGGCAGGGTCGGGGCCCCAGAATCTGCATTTTAACCAAACGCCTCAAGAGATCTCTTTAATCAGAGTTTTCAGTTCCAGGAGACCCCCGCAGCCCTCCTCAAAGGGCTGGGTAACTCTGCCAGTGTTTACCCACCGATGGCAGGGTCTGCTAACCGCAAATACCTCTCCAGCCACGTGGATTTTTCTATGCAAGCACTGCAACCCGCAGTTCCCTGCTTTCTGGGTCATAGCCACAGTCACGGAGGTGGAGGGACCTCAAGCTTTACTGGGCTTCTCTCCCCGGCTCAGTAGGTTAGAGGGATGATCCACCTGGTCCAGTACCCTGAGTCTAGAGCAGAAGAGATAGACCGTGCATGCTGGACCACACACCATCAGGAAGACAAAATGACAGTCAGTAAGAACCTGTGCCACGGGATGTTCACTAAGCCACAGACCAAAGATGAAACAGTAGAACCAGGAATGGGTTCACAGGGGTTTCTTCCTGCATTTGTTCTCAATTGTACAATCAGTATCTTCAGCGCAATCCGTGATAAATCAGTTTTTGGTTTGTATTCCCAAGCTCATCCCTGAAACGTGACTCATTTCCTGTGGGTTTTTTCTCTGCCCCCAAGATGAAGACTTTCATCTGCTGCTGCCCCTCTCTTTTCCCAGCCTTCGAGCTTCACTGCTGGCTGTTTCTCAGATCACATTCTCAACTCTCGGGATGCGCCATCTCCCTTTACATATTCCTGATGTTCAAATGTGATAATAATAAGAAAAAAAAAAAAAAACTGTTTGGAAACAGACCAAGGATTTTGATGGTGAAAAGACAGGCAGGAAAATACTTTAGACCCTGTAATGCACCTACCAGCACAAAGAACTCCCCAAACCAAAAACTATTAAATAACGCTATATCCTTGTAAAAAAGTTACCCCCCGCAATCCACATACTTATGTAATACGTGCAACACAACTGACTCTTTTGGGTCACCTTTCAAGGAGGAAACGAGCAGAATTACACATAATTTACATTTTCCCCTCTTTTTTCGTAGTCTTCCTCATGACTCTCATTATTCCTAAATTTCTTTTACATTTAAGTCAGCCAAAGATTCTGTTGCTTGAAATACAGAACTCTGACTGATGGAGAGACCGAATTCCATGACAGTTAATCCTGGGGAAACATCCTTCTTTCAGAGAAGGCTGTGGCTGTCCATTCCAGGGTGGGTGTCCTACATCATATACAAGGTACATCACCGAGATGTACGTCTGAATCATAGCACAGCCAACAGGGGAAAAGAGACAGATGCACATAGTGACAGGACATGTGGAACAAGCGGGAGACCTTCCACTGCCATCCACACCTCTGACCTCTGGTTCTACCAGCACATCCTCCCTGGCTTTGACACCCCTGACTCTCTATTACACGGACTTTTGTGATGACACGGGACCTGCTCAGAATATCCTGGGTACTCCCTCCATATCAATACTCTTTTTTTTTTTTTAACATCTTTATTGGAGTATAATTGCTTTACAATGCTGTGTTAGTTTCTGCTGTATAACAAAGTGAATCAGCTACATGCATACATATATCCCCATATCCCCTCCCTCTTGCGTCTCCCTCCCACCCTCCCTATCCCACCCCTCTAGGTGGTCACAAAGCACCGAGCTGATCTCCCTGTGCTATGCAGCTGCTTCCCACTAGCTATCTATTTTACGTTTGGTAGTGTATAGATGTCCATGCCACTCTCTCACTTAGTCCCAGCTTACCCTTCCCCCTCCCCATGTCCTCAAGTCCATTCTTTATGTCTGCGTCTTTATTCCTGAACTGCCCCTAGGTTCATCAGAACCATTTTCTTTTTTTTCTTAGATTCCATGTATACAGGTTAACATATGGTATTTGTTTTTCTCTTTCTGACTTACTTCACTCTGTATGACAGACTCTAGGTCCATCCACCTCACTATAAATAACTCAATTTCATTTCTTTTTATGGCTGAGTAGTACTCCATTGTATATATGTGCCACATCTTCTTTATCCATTTGTCTGTCAGTGGACACTTAGGTTGCTTCCATGTCCTGGCTATTGTAAATAGAGCTGCAATGAACATTGTGGTACATGACTCTTTTTGAAGAGTATATGCCCAGGAGTGGGGTTGCTGCGTCGTATGGTAGTTCTATTTTTAGTTTTTTAAGGAACCTCCATAGTATTCTCCATAGCGGCTGTATCAATTTACATTCCCACCAACAGTGCAAGAGGGTTCCCTTTTCTCCACACCCTCTCCAACATTTATTGTTTGTAGATCTTTTGATGATGGCCATTCTGACGGGTGTGGGGTGATACCTCACTGTAGCTTTGATTTGCATTTCTCTAATGATTAGTGATGTTGAGCATCCTTTCATATGTTTGTTGGTTATCTGTATATCTTCTTGGGAGAAATGTCTGTTTAGGTCTTCTGCCCATTTTTAGGTTTCATGTTCTTTGTCATGTGAAGGAAGATCCTGAAAAATACATTCTAAATGCCATTGTAATAAATACATATGTTTGATAAACATACGAATGGGTACATTCAACACAGTTATTTTGCTTCAAATGTCAGTGAAATTGAGGAAGATTTTTATCACATCAGCAGAGGATAATTTTCAATTTTTTTACGTTGCTAATAAAGCACCCATTCCGGAAAAAAAGCTCGTGCTCTATATGAATGGATTAATGGATAATTTGCTTCCTCTTCACTCTTTTTAACTGATGTTTGTGAGAAAATTCATAATATTATTGTATCTTTTAGTTAGGTTTGGATTTAATTTTTAACACAAGAGAAAAGGACAGAATTCAGGAGATGAAAGGTAGACGCAGCCGAGAGATCGTCAGATTGTCCCTTGTCACCCACTGCTTCCGACATGCGTCCTTGGCTCACTCACTTACGAACTCCAGTCAGTAAGGGACAGAGTGGGCAGCTCTTTACAGTTTGTGAGACGCTTTCACACAGGTCTCCTTTGATCCCCCTGGCACCTTAGCCAAGGAAAGTGGGCCAGGCACTTTGGTCATGGTTATAAAAGGGGGGATTGTAGACCCCGGCTAACTCGCCAAGCAGGAAACCAGCAGGGCTGATCCAGATGCTCAAACCGCCAGGTGTCAGCTCTTTTCACTGCGCATCTGGTGCCAGTGGACACATCACACTTCTATAAGGTGGACACTGTGAGTCTCGCCACAGTAGTGGTTGATTCTAGAAACAGCAGTATTAGCAACAGCCAATGTCTAAAGCGCTGTCAGCACAGTTTCTGAGCAAGTCAGACCTGCCTTTCACTGCTCGGGCATCACACTTGCATTAAGCCATTTGCTGTTCACAATAAACCTGTGAGGCTGGCAATATTTTTAATCTTCTCAACACTGGAGTGTATTGGTCTGTTATTTTTCCCATTTGATAAGAGAGAAAACGATGGTTCAAAAGATAAAGTGACTTGTTCAGTGTCAGTCCTCTACTAAGTGGTGAAAAACAAGCAGTCTGACTAAAGAATCTGTGCAATTAACTACTACACTATGTTTTGTCCCCATAGCTGACTTTGTTCTTTTCTTTTTCAATTAAGAAAAGATAAAAAGTAAGGTATTCAAACAGTTGAATTTGTGGCTCTCATACTCCCCTATTTCCTTTTGTATCAGTAATGCTCAGTTGTAACTGAACACAGACTAGAAAGTTTAATGCGGTATCTAGAGGCTTCTTAATGCCGTGGACTGTTTTGAAAAAGACACACAGAGCTTAAGTGCTAGATTCCAACCACTAGTGGATGAGAAAAGAGGAAAGTATATTTAGCTCTGGCTTCATGGGAATCTTAAAATCCTCCAGGGCTTCTGAGGACAATAATTCATTACTTTGCTAATTATTACTTCTTAAATAAATGGCTGACATTTAAAATTTTCATTGTTCCCTGACAAAGCAAAGTGCATAGAGCTTTCCCGATATAGAGAAAGAAGGTTTTTACTAAATGGCCTTTAAAATAACTTTCCGAGCTCAAAATACGTGAATCTTTGACATGTTTGCGGTAGATCTATTTTTATTAAAAACACTCTGTAAGTATGGACTGTGGCCAAGGTAAGCTCAGTGAGTTTTTATTTTAATCAATTTGACTGCAGAAGCATATGAGAGCTGAATCTGGTTTTCATAAGCTTTTCTCAGAAATAAAATATATTTTATTTAATTACGTATATTTCAGTGTAAATATAGGTGATGAGTTGACTTACCTTTAAGCTTCTAATTATTACAACATCAATACGAAGCATCATTTAAAATTCTCTTTAAATCTCTTTCCATTTATTTACAGAGTTCGAGCATTTTATGTGTGTATATATATTCACGTATATATATACATATACTTGAACATATATATGTATATGTGTGTGACTGCATTTTTTTGTTTGTTTATAAATTCTGATGGCACTATAAACGTTGAAAGGAATTTGGTTCAGAAGAGTAACTTCAGAAAGTGTTTCTTTTAATATTCAATAATACCCTTTTCATGTGACTAAACTTACAGTTAATTTGCAAATTAAAAGGCAATCTGAATGCCACCTCTTTAGGAATCTGAATTATTGAATCTCCTTTTTTTCCGTTGGTCCAGAACCCCATCACATAACATGTCATCCAGGACTTACTTTTCTCTTTGCTCATAAGCGTTCTGAATTCTCTGCTGTAAGTATTGAAGTGGCTGGTGTATTAGTGAAAATCACAGGAGGGGTGATTACTCTGTGCTTACCCAGCACTAAGCAGCAGAAGCTTCACGGAGGAAAAAAAAAATAATCGGGCTCTAAGCCATACAGATGAAAGAAGCATATGAATATCAAGCAAAACATTGTATAAGGAATTGTTGAAATTAAAGCACACGATGCTCTACAACGTGATCCAAAAATAGAAGCCCTAATTCCCTGGTAGGAAAAAATCTGCAAAAACACCAAAGCATTGAAAAACAACGCACAGACCTGAAAACGGCCCCCGAAGGTTTCCTCTTTATCCCCAACCTAAGGTTCGTTATCTTCCCATCACTGGAAAAGCCTTGAGAACAATGCTTACAATACTCTTAATATTTAACTTACCCAAGGCATTTATTTTTATCAGCTGAAAATGAGTCACTTCAGCTGACATTTTGGAAAGCCACATATTTGCCTTTTTACTTATTTATTTTTCATGCATTAGACTGGTCTTCAAGTAGTTTGCGTTGACTCCGGGGTGGGGGGGGCAGGCTAAGCTGTTCCCCAAGCACCTCCTTTTCCTCTGTAGCTGGTTCTCCTCAGTTTGGCCGTCCAGAAGGGAGCCCAGTAACAGATTGTTTCCGAGAACACAGCACAATCTACTTGTGACCTGGTTGCTTCGCTCCTATGGCAGCCGTGTTGACAACGGGTAGGGTGCTGGCAGAAGCCTAGCGACCCGCCTTGGGGCTCTCATGGCTGGCAGGTTCCCTTCTCTCCCTAAATGTCACATCCTCTGTGGTATCCGTGGGCCAAAGGAACATCGGCAAAGTTTTCTTTACACTCAGGTGACTATGAGATAATTAGAAAAGCAAACAGTATAATATACTGACAAATGCAAATGGCTGTTGGACAAAAAGGTCCATGTGGGTGGAAGTGTGAACTTCAGAGAGGGAAAACAGTTGGCAGGGACGCTCATCCCTCACTTCCTCTCCCATCTTTCTCCAGGTGAACTTTCCTCATTTTCCACCACGACAGAGCAATGTGCTCTCCCTTTTACTTGCAGAGTCTAAGGTGCAGAACACTGCAGCATGCTCTGGACTGAGACACAACACAACTGTTGTTCAGAGGAAGACAGGATGAGATATAACAACAGGTCTTTTTAAAAAGTTACAAAAATATTACATCTGCATACTTTGATGATGGCTATTCTGACTGGTGTGAGGTGATACCTCATTGTAGCTTTGATTTGCATTTCTCTAATAATTAGTGATGTTGAGCATCTTTTCATGGGCCTGTTGTCCATCTGTATGTCTTCTTTGCAGAAATGTCTATTTAGATCTTCCACCCGTTTTTTTTTTTTTTTTTTTTTTTTTTTTTTTTGGTGGGCTCTTCCCGGACCGGGGCACGAACCCGTGTCCCCTGCATCGGCAGGCGGACTCTCAACCACTGCGTCACCAGGGAAGCCCCCCACCCGTTTTTTGATGGGGCTGTTTGTTTTTCTGATATTGAGCTGCATGAGCTGTTTGTATATTTTGGAGATTAATCCCTTGTCGGTTGCTATGTTTGCAAATATTTTCTCCAATTCTGAGGGTTGTCTTTTCGTTTTGTTTATGGTTTCTTTTGCTCTGCAAAAGCTTTTTAAGCTTAATTGGGTCTCATTTGTTTATTTTTGCTTTAATTTTCATTACTCTAGGAGGTGGATCAAAAAAGATGTTGCTGCAATTTATGTCAGAGAGTGTTCTGCCTATGTTTTCCTCAACAGTTTTAAGGTATCTAGCCTTACATTTAGGTCGTTAATCCATTTGGGGTTTATTTTTGTGTATGGTGTTAGGGAGTGTTGTAATTTCGTTCTTTTACATTAGCTGTCCAGTTTTCCCAGCACCACTATTGAAGAGACTGTCTTTTCTCATAATTCAAAAAGACACATGCACCCCAATGTTCACTGCAGCACTATTGACCATAGCCAGGACATGGAAGCAACCTAAATGTCCATCAGCAGAGGAATGGATAAAGAAGATGTGGTACATATATACAATGGAATATTACCCAGCCATAAAAAAGAACGAAATAATGCCATTTGCAGCAACATGGATGGACCTAGAGATTATCATACTGAGTGAAGTAAGTCAGACAGAGAAAGACAAATATCATATTATATCGCTTATATGTGGAATATTAAAAAAGGGTACAAATGAACTTATCTACGAAACAGAAAGAGAGTTACAGATGTAGAAAATAAACTTATGGGTACTGCGGGTAAGGGAAGGGGAGGGATAAATTGGGAGATTAGGATTGACATATACACACTACTATATATAAAACAGATAACTAATAAGAACCTACTGTATAGCACAGGGAACTCTACTCAATACCCTGTAATGGCCTGTATGGGAAAAGAATCTAAAAAAGAGTGGATATATGTATACGTATAACTGATTCCCTTTGCTGTACACCTGAAACTAACAGAACACTGTAAATCAACTATACTCCCAAAAAATTTTTTTTAATAAAATATTATATCTGCATAGAAAAAAAATAAAAAGGTACAGAAGGTCATGATACAAAAAGTAAAAATCTTGGTTCCTCCAGCCACTGGTTCTAATTACAGACAATAGTCATCTCAAAGCTTTCCTAGGCATCTTCCCAGAA
>NW_006788863.1:397150-443131 GCF_000442215.2 Lipotes vexillifer
GCTTCCAAGTGGAGAGGCCCCGGGGATGGCGGGGCCTCGCAAGCGGACCGAGACCGGCTCGCGGGCCATTTGCACACCTCGCAGGGACGCCTTTCCGGGCTGCGGACACTCCCTTCTGAGCAGCTGTGAGCCGAGCGCGTTTTTCCCCCTGAAACGAAGGGACACCGCTCTCGCCCCCCGCCTCTCCCGTCCCTCCCGTCCCCCCTGTCTTTTACGCCTGGTTTCTGCTGTGGTGAAGGCTGTCAGCGGTAGGAGGGCACCCTAGTTTCTGTCCAGAGCTGTGAGCCCAGTGCTCTGCACGTGCGCGGAAATACCGCAGCCACTGGGAGTTTAGACCTGCTGCAGCGACCGGGGCATCGTCCCTGTGGACCCCTGAGCGTTGTAGTCCAGCAGCGCTCTCTCCTTTTCTCCCTCTCACTCTGGTGAAATTTGCGTGTAACGTGTATGGATGACCGCAGCCAAGTCGCCACACCGACACCCAGTACTATCTGGATTTGCATCCTGGGACAGCAGTGCGACTGCCACAGGCAACCAGAGGGAGAGAGGGTGTTTTCCCCTTTGGGCAGAGAACACCTTGCTGTTGCTCACTCTCATTGCCTGTGCTCACGGATTTCCTTCTGTTATGTCAAGTAGGTGATGCTTTATGCTGTTTGCTCCTAAATGTATTACAGTTAGTGGCAGTGAATGCCAACAGGCTGTATCGTGCAGTTCCGCGATAGTGATTTCTTCTACAGATGTGTTTCCATGGAAATGCCCAGGATTAATGCAACTTTTCCTCCCCTCGGATCTGTACCCTTGAGCATTGTTTCAGGTTCCATAAGCCACTTATGTTGCCCACGGAGCACATCTATTTATTATAAAGAGAAGTGGGGATTTGAGAGTTAATGTGGTTCAATCAAATGAGAATCTAGGCACTAAAGCTTACTTTGGGATTTGAACTTTCTATCCACCTTATTAATACCTTCATAATTTTTATGTTTCTTCGTAGACAGGGTTATAGAGAAAGCAGGCATCAAGAGTAAGATGTTAAACAGATGTAACCTCAGTGTAGGATTGTTTTTAAGCCGCTTTCTCTGTGAAGGTATGAAAGCACCATATATATCTTCCACGTGGTGATGTCTCATCCGTAAGCTAGAAGTCCCCAGATTTCCCAGTGGATGTGCGATGGCAATGAATATGTTTAGAATTTTGAGAGCACGGGATGGCTATTGTGGTGAAACAGTCTTATGTATGTTTATTGGATTTAGAACGTGTGTCTTACCCATTATCAGTTTCAATCACTGTCAAATACAGAGATGAAAAATAATACCTCATAGGGAAATGTGTAGGAAATTAATTAAAGTATCGAGTGATTTGTTTATGTTGGCCGTATTTTCCACAGAGAAGGGCAAAAAATATCTAAAAATTTACAAATCCCCTCAATGTGAGAACTTAACTCTACCAAATCACGCTAAGAATGTTGTTTCATTTTCCTTTAAAAAATGTATTAATTTTGAATTAAACATCAATATCATCTAACTCATGAGTTTATTTTTAAGTAGCATCAAGCAGTATCCTTCATCTCTTTCGGTGCTAATAATTTAAATCATACAAAACATCTTTTTTTCTGGTAAAGTGAAGCAAATCATGGATCTTTTTCCTACAGAATGACCTCAAGGATCGTGTGCCCCTGCAAGAGAAATGCCATTAGTTATACTAGTGTTGGCAATCCAGGTGTTAAGTTAGATTCTCTTCTGTCTCAGCATCCCTCTTGGGGGAGCCCATCTTGTCTTGGATATGCTTTAGTATCTGGACGAGAGAACCTCGCTGAGCTTTCTGCATGGAGGACCTTAGAACAGCTCACTGTCAGGACCCCTGAGGGATCACTGTGTGCTCCCTGGAGGAGTATTTAGAGCCACAGAGATTCTCACTGCCGGGGGGCAGGACAGGAGAGGTTGGCAGGGTTTAAGTTTAAAATGCTCCCTGGGAGATTCTGAGCCCTCCTCTGACCTCACCATCTGCTCCAGGGAGGGTTGCTGCAGTCACTGGTCCGAGATCCTTTCAGGTTTACTTTTTTATGGAAACAATACATGAAAAAAAAAAAAAATTTGTGTCTCAGTAAATTCCAGACTCCTCCAGCTTCCTTTTTGCTCTGTGAGAAACGGTCTAAATTGATGTTTATAAAATTTCATAGAATACTTTTTTGGTTTAGGAGGAAGTGGCCATCCATCCTTCAGAAAGTATGCCAGACATTTAAGGACAAGTGAAATCCTAAGTAACAGATTCCAGACGGAAAATTCTAAGTGGGTTAGAGCCAGAAATGCTTCATTGTAAACTCGTATCCACTTACACTGTTACCAACAATATAACCATTTCACCACAGTTTTAAATTTCTCTTTGTAAGAAAATGAAAAATTGTCAAGACTGAGGGTCAGCAAACTTTCCCTTAAAGGGCACAATAGTAAATGTTTTAGGTGTTGCAGGCCACGAGTCAATGTTGATGATATTATGCGTACCTGTATAACCATTGAAGTGTAACCACTTAAAAAATGTAAAAGCCATTCTTAGATCCCCAAAGAGCAGAAACCAGTGTTGGTTGAGATTTGACCCAGAGACTGTAGTTTGCGCCTCTGATCTGCACCATAAATATATGTAAAAAAAAGTCAAAGAGACCTCTGAATCTACCTCAGATCTTGTTTTGTTGGCATCCTTTCAGTTTTGAGATGACCCTTTCTGGGAGCCATGGGTCCTAAGGGATGAGAAATATCAATCGCCATTTCAGGAAAAACATCAAGTCAGGATATACGTATTAGAAAAGCGCCTAAATACTTGATTTAACGACCATCTCTGTCACCCTGCCATCGGCCCTGGCTGCGCTCACATTGTGTTAAATTACTGGGTCCAAAATCTTGGTATGTGATTTGGAAGTGAAGTAATGACACTGTTAGTTGATAAATATTGGAGTATGTTCCTTTAGAAGGCCGCCAGGAAGATGATTACTTCCCTGTGTAAAGAACGCAGACATGTTTGGTATGTGTTGTGAGATTTATCTGTAGCAGGGCAGCGTACTTTTTCTTTCAGTGACTCAAACCTGCTTTCATTCTCTAGTTAAGCTTATTTTTAAGGAGCACAGTCTAGTGTTCGGGCAGTGAGGATGGAACAATGTTTGACATAATCCTTGCTTTCAAATCGAGTCTAGAGATATCAGGATATTTCTAATCTTATTATATCTTGATTTTTCTGCCTGTAACTCAAACGTGGAAGCGTTTGGCTGTTGGATAGCATATTCTGATCTTCCAGTTTTGAAATGAATGCATCTACTTGAATTTGCTAATCACGAATTAATCATTATAGTTCATATAAGCAAATGCATGGCTGTAAGCTAGTTATGTGACTTTCCCAGTTGCCTGAACTTTCCAAGACTCAACTCTATAAGGAAACAGATAATAACTGCTTCATAGGGTTGTCATATGTTGAATGATGCCTGTAAAGCGCTCAACACAGTTCTCGATAAATAACTTGTTTAATAAATGGTAGCTGTTAATGATTTTCACTCTAGAGCCAGAGTTTTTCAGCTCGTCCCTTCCCCAGCTCCGCCTACATAAGAGTAATCCGTTGAATCCACATGCCACATCCCTCTAAGTATGCTGTTATTTGAAGATGTGGCATATGCTCATTTTAAAAATCATTAATTAGTTTGTTTCATTTTTTAGATCCCGTATATAAGTGATAACATACAGTATTTGTCTTTCATTTTCTGTAGTGAATTATTTCACTAAGTGTAATACCCGCCAGGTCCATCCATGTTGTTGCAAATGGAATTATTCCGTCCTTTTTCATGGCTGAGTAATATTCCATTTTGTATATCTACCATATCTTCTTTATCCATTCCTCTGTTAATGGACACTTAGCTTGCTTCCATATGCTCTTAATATTCATTTTGTCAAAACAAATTAAAACCGAATAGTGGACCACATTTCGCCATGTTTTAATCAGATTTTCCTATTCCTGAGGCGATATAATTAAATTTCTATACCTTCCTATATTCTTGCTCAAGTAGGTTTTAAAATATTAACAGTACTTTTTATTATAAAAGCTGTTTAAAATTTCCAAAGTCCTTTCCTCTCTAATTTCACATGAGTGCCACAGTACCCATTTGAAATAAGAAAGGCCTTTCTACCTCAGTTTTTTTTCCAGCTTTATTGAGATGTTATTGGCCCATAACATTGTGTAAGTTTAAGGTGTATGATGTATGGATTAGATATACTTGTAAATTGCAGAATGATTTGTTCCTCTATTGAAAGTCTTTGTGGTCAGTCTTCAGATCACCCAAACGTGGGACCTTTCAGTCCACACGGCCCGCTTACTCTCAGCACCCGCATGGGCCGGGGTCAGTTCCTCAGCCAGGCTGGCCTTTCCCATCCAGGAGGGAGGACACCTGTGCTCAGTAGGGTCTCTCTCCGCATACCCCACTCTGTCCTGCAAATGGAAATACTTCCCAGCTTTGAGATGGCAAGACAAATCTTACTTCTTAAGGGAAGACTTCTTTCACCTCCACAGCTGTACTTTTCCTTCATAGCACATGCACAAGTTTATAATTACTTATTTGTAGTATTATTTGATGAACAGCTGTCTTATCTCACTAAAGTCTAGCATCTATAACTAGCAGAAGCCTTCTTTCTTTCTGTATCTATCTATAATATGTATATGAATTATCTTTCATATACCACTTGAGCTTCTTTCCATCTGGGTTTACTTGGTGGTCAAAGAAAGCGCCTTTTTACCTCACTCCACCTCACCTAGGCAAACTTAAAACTAAACCTTCTCTAAATATTTATTATTGTCTGCTGACCTCTTTGAGGGAGTAATGCGCCAAGTAGAAAGATCTAATGCTTAACCCCCAAACACAGTTATTAAGTGTACAGGGAAAGATAACACAAACTACGGTCAGTCACACTATTTGGAAACAGTGGGAGACTGTAGTGGTCTGGGTTTATCCGGGGGATTGTTACAGTCATAATGGGAAACAACAGAGTGTAATCACACACACCAAGATATTTGATGGTAGTGTTTCATCGGTTGCCATTTGATAGATGAACAGCGTTGAATACGTTTTAATCCAGTTTGCCTATGGCTTGATATGGTCTTTTTTGTCAGCTAAAAATTATTGGGGGGAAAAAAAAAACATGTCCAAAGTGTTTCATTTTGGGGAAAATTTTCAATCATGTTTCTCAGAGAAGCCTGTGTTTTCCTCACATGTAAACCGCATGTAATTTAAATAACGGGGAATTATATAATTGTCTTGTGTAATGCAACATTCTCAACAGAATTGCTGCCCCCAAAATGTACTCTGAATAATGAATGAGTCTAGAAAATTTGGTCAGTGTGCATGGCTGAATTTGGATAATTTAAGCACAAAAGGAATTCTACATATCAAGAAAATAAATATTGTTAGAAATGTTGTATGTGTATATTTGAGTCATCCTTTACTTTGCTCTTAAGGAGGAAAAAAAAACTTGAAAGTTATGGGATGACAAAATGAGGGATAGAGAAGTATAAGGTGATGTTACCTGAATTATGTACGGTGTTTATGTAATCTGAATAGTAGCTTACTTCCCAGCCTTTCTTTCATTTGTTGCTCACCCTCTGTGATTTCAGGTAGCTGGTGAAAAAACATTTTCTTCCCTCAAAGAACAGGTACAACTGAGAGATTATTGTTATCATGTCTGTGCTCTCTGGAGGCCAAAACATTTGACAACAAAGAGTCTGAACGAACCTAAGTTTACCTCAAAGTTACAAGAAAAGCAGTGTTGAGAATTGAGAGACCTTCACTCAGAATATCTACTGGCTTCAATGGCCATATTGCCAGAAATTAATTTTTTGGGTATGGCTGTTTTGGCTCTGTAAATTCTCCGGTTCAGTGTAATGGAGCAGACCAGTTGTCGGTAAAGTGTTTGCAGTATCTCCAATTAGCTTTTACCCCGAAAAGGGAAGAATCTGAAGAATGGGCTGCACAAAGACGTGCACTGGGTCCAGAGAGACGAGGTCCCAGAGGTTAAGTGTTGCCTCTGGACCCTTTGCTGAGAGGTAGCTTCAGGAAGCCTCTTGTGGTCACTGCTTAACCTTGCATACTGCCCCTCCTCTGCTGCCCTGCCCTCACCCGTTTATCCTGATCTCCTTTCTTTTGTAGCATTTATCACCTCGTAATAAATTATAAAATGTGCATATATATTATGTAAACATAATAATATATAAATATGATAATACATGAATATAATGATACATGCTTGTTGTTTGTTTCCATGTGCTCAAAAATGTAAAGCTCTTTGAAGGCAGGAATCTTCATCTGTTTCATTCATTCATATATTAAAAGTGCTCAGAAAGGGCTTGGAGCATAATAGGTGTTCAGTTATTTGTGGCAGGCTCATCCCCCACGGGGAGAAAGACCCAAAGGGCAACCCAGAGTTCCCAAAGATTTCTAAGACAAATGTAAATAAGGAGTTCTGATCATTTTGAATAATTTATTGGAATTCAGTGTGAGATTTTTGGGAAGACGATTATTTCCTTTCATGTACTGCTGTTTAATTTATATCTCAGCCTCCCTCCTGGGAGCATGCGGGGCTGATTATTCCAGGAAGTAAAGCCTAAAAGATACGGGCGCTTATTTTATTGAAGCAAGAGAAAGAAAAGAGGGAATTGCTTTGACTCATGGTTAGGGGATTTCTAGGGAAGTGGCCATTTCTCTATTTTGTGCAGAAGAACTTTGTATTTTGTTTAACGGTTATGAATCGGTGACTGTTTCTGAGAAACTGAGTTCATTACAAAAACTTATGCCATTTGATTTATCTCAGTTGGAAGAAAAAGAATAGGGCATAATGAGAGCATGAGTTAATTTGTCCTTTATTATATATTTAATTGAAATTTATTTATATTTTATTAGAATGCCCTAAAATCAGAGGCTTCAAAATTCCAATCTGTAGACCAATCCTGTTTCATAATAAAATGTTGGTGACAAAATGAGAAAAATTAGACTCTCCATATCCTGCAAATCAGTAATTTCTAGGAATTTATTCTAGAATAAATTAGAATTTAATTTAATTCTAAATCTAGAATTTTTACATAGAAGTATAAATAATGCTACAAAGATATTCATCACAACATTTTGTTTGGACTTGTGAAAAAATAAAAGGAATTTAATATCTACTAAAACTTCAGTGTGCCTAACCAATGCAGTTTTGTGTAGTCAAGGTATAGAAAGGTATATTTATTGACATGAAAAGATGTCCATCAAACAGTTAAGTCACTAAAGGAGGTTTTAAAGCATTATGATCTGGTGCGTGTTATATACGCAATTACTTTCAAGCATGAGGAGCCTGAATATAATACCAGCGGTGGTTGTCTCAGGATAGTGGAGGATTGTTTTAAGTTTTTCATTTCATATACTTTATATTTTTATACAGTTAGAAGTTAGAATGTGTAAGTTACACAATAACATTTATCAGGTAAGTGTTTTTACATTCTATTTTCATAATTTGGGGATATTTCACTGACCTTTGGTATTAAAAAGACTTGAAGTTTTGAAGATGTCTTCCTTTCATTTAACAGCAGTGTATGTTCAGCCAAAGGGAGAGTTTCACAGCTTGTATGTAGCTCTTTGATTTTTTGGAATATATAGACATGGCAAGCACTGCGGTCATCAGTTATATATATCAGTTATATACATAAAATGCTTCAGCAGCTTAGAGCACACTTTTGCACTCTTCATCTCACTACAGCTGTGGAAGGTGGGTTATATTATTGCTCCCATTTTAGAAGAGAGGGTTTTAGAAACAAGTTTTATTGAAGTATAGTTGATTTACAATGTTAATTTCTGCTGTACAGCAAAGAGATTCAGTTATACACATATATACATTCTTTTTCAGCTTCTTTACCATTACGGTTTATCACAGGATATTGAATATAGTTCCCTGTGCTATACAGCAGGACCTTGTTGTTTATTCATTCTGTATATACTAGTTTACATCTGCTAACCCCAGACTCCCAATCCTTCTTTCCCCCAAGAGAGAGGGATTTTAATGCTCACATGCCTTATGTGATTTGTCCAAGTTCTTTCAACTAGGAAATCCTGGGCTCTGAAATTCATGTCTTCGTGCCTACCAAAATCATGCTTTCCCCCACCACGTGCACTGTTACGCGTAACCGCAGGCAAATAAATGGACTGCTCTGAAGAACATAGGGTGTTTGAAGAAATGTCCATCCTCCCTGGACCCAAGCTGTGCTACCATTTGGAGCAGACACTGGTGTCACAGCCACGGGCGGCCGCTGTGGCAGCCCCACTTCCGAGGGACAGAAGGCAGGAGGCTGCCAGGCAGTGCGGAAGAGGCCCCCCCACCCCCCGCGATGTGGTGAAACGTCACTCAGTTACGTTCTCCCCGAGCCGCCTGTTTTTGTGCATCTCATGTGGACAAGGTGTCTGGGGCCTCGGCTGCGCTATTCCAGGGCAGGCGGTGTTTTGAACGATGGATTTCTCCCGTTTAGACCCTAGTTTGAGAAAAACAAGCTAAATCCCATCAAAATGAATATATAACCATGACCACTATTTAACTGACAACTGTGATTTCCTGTCACTAATCCTGCACTAAATATGTTGAGGATATGGTTACCCGTCCACCGGGCACCTCAAACTTCACGTGTTTAATACAGAGCTCCGGGCCTTACCCCTTGGTCCACGGCCAACCGTCTGTCCCAGTTCAGCCTCTGGTGGCAACATCCTTCCAGCTGCTCCAGCCAAAACCTCAGTGTCATCCTTGTGTCCTTCCCTTCTCTCACGTCCTGCGTCCGTTTCATCAGTGAGCCACGTGGAACCTTCTTGTACACCGGGATCTGGGCCACTTCCCTCCCTCCGCTGCTTTCACCCCGACTCAGGTCGCGGGCCTCTCTCGCCTGAATGTCCCAGTGACCTCTAACCTGGTCTCCTTGCTGTGGCCTTGCTTTGTCCTTGCCCTGACCTTTCTGTCTTTGCTCTGTCCTTGCTGTGACTTTGCCGTGTCCTCTCTTTGTCCTTGCTCTGACATTGCTGTGTCCTTGCTGTGGCATTGCTCTGACCTTGCTCTGTCCTATATGCCTTCCATCCACGCTCAGTGCAGCCCCAGGATCCGTCCCTTCACTGAAGCTTCTGCTCCTCCTCCAAGGCCCTGGGCTGCCCCCGCCAGCGCTCTCACCTACTCTTCCCCCATCCGGGGCTCCCAGGCTGCTCAGGGCTCCCTGCAGAGATGCTTCGCACTTGACTCCATTGCCAGCTTCTCAGTGCTGCTTCCGGCTGTCGTACTTGAGTCCCTTACCCCTTTGCCCAGCTTTATTTTTCTCCAAACTACTTGCCATTGTTATATATGTGTGTGTGTGTGTGTGTGTGTGTGTGTGTGTGTGTATCTTAGTTATATCTTAGTTTTATGCCTCTTCTGTCTCCCCTCCTAGAATACATTTGTTCCAAGAGGTTGATACTCTCTCCTGCTAAAGACTGTATCCCTAGTGCCTCTAACTGTGCCTGGTACCTAGAGGGACTCAACACATACTTGCTGCCCATTAATTTAACCAAAAGTTATTTCGTGATCATATGTAATATCAGGTATAGTATTGGGCATTCGAGTACTATACAAACGTTAATCTTGTTAAGACATACTTAAATATGTCATTTTTAATTTGGGGAGGGGGGATGTGAAATAAGATCTTTGTAATCCCTAGACTTTTTAGGTACCTGTCACTGATGTCACCCAATTTGCCAAGAGTAAATTCTCTTCCAGGTATGCAGCCATTTCTCACAGGATCACTGGAGCTGTCCTTTTCTTTGTCTTGCTTTTGTTTCCAGAAGAGAGGCACAGTTAGATGAAGAAGGGCAGTTTCTTGTCCGAATAATATATGAAGATTCTAAAACATACGATCTGGTTGCTGCTGCAAGCAAAGTCCTCAGTAAGTTACATGTGACTGTCCTTCTTTGGCTAAAGCCACCGTAGGCGTCCAAAGGCGTGCGTGGCCCGAGGTCGCGGTGTGAGCTGCGCAGGACGCACTGAGTCCCACCGCTCTTTTTACAGATTCTTTAGAGAAGACAGGAGCTCTCTGCCCCTCCCCACAAAAAGCCATGTGTTGGGGAAGGAAAAAAAAAGCATTGATACTTAATGTAATAAGTTGTTAACGCGATAATAATTTAATGTTGCCATGTCAACAGCACAGGAATTAGAAAAGTGTAGAATGCAGAAAATATTATCTCCAAATCTCTTTTGTAATCACAGGTTTTGTTAGGTGTTGAAAAGAAACAAGAAACTGAGGTCTGCATCAGGCAAAACTCATGCAAGGAAGGCAAAGTCCAAAACAAAAAAACTTCATGGGAAAAATGTTGTTCTCAGAGTAGTATCTCGCATCCTCACGGCACTTAATTTACAGCTAGGCTACAGGTTGGATAGACTAGATGGATGGTTTTTGGCTTTGTCAAATATAGCTAGGAGAGCAAGTGCTACCTTTTGCAGGATACAAGAATTACCAAAAAAAAAAAAAAGTATGGTAAATTGTTAATAATAAGAAGAAAAATATCTTGCCTCGTTGGTAATCAAAATTGACACAAATGTGAAATAATTTGTATACAGATTTGGCAGTTAAAAAAATATCTAGTGTAGTCAAGGGTAGAGTTAAAGAGGAAATCGTGCACATTTAAAATCTGTTGGTAAGATAGTTTTTTTAGAGAATAATTTTGCGTCATCAGTCAAAATCTTTTAAAAAATGTTCAAACCCTTTAGAAATTTTTCTTAAAGAAATGATTTGATTTATTAACATTAAGATTTATGGGTGTTTTCATTTCAGAGTTAACTTACATTATCAAAAATTGGAAAAGCCTACATTTTGAACAAGCGGGCATTGGTGAAATAAACTGTTGCATATCTGTGTTGGATAAAATAGTGATTAAAATTGATATTAAGAAAAAATGTTAAATTTTAGGAAATATTAATAATTGAATATTAAGAAAAACACAGGGTCTTAGGGTACATACTGTATGCAACCGAGTTATTAAATATGGATATTTATATAAAGAAAAATAATTTTGCACCACAATGTTATCATGTGCATTCTGGATGATTTTCAAGATCCTTCTGTATTTTTTGGAAAAAGTAGGTTATACCTTATGCATAAGTTGAGAAAAGCTCAAAATTTTGTCATGCAAGCAGAGAAACTGTTTTGCTTTAAGTACAAACTTACCCTGTTAACACGTCAATACGCTGTCTTCTCAGATTTCATTGTATTTTCCTGGCCAGATGTTTTTCCTGTGATCTGTTCACTCTGCACAGAAATTGAGGATATTTAACAGTTTTTATTATGCACTTGTCTTCATTCCTCCCACTAACAATTTTCCATCTCTAATATATTTTCTTTCTGTTGCCTCTCAAATCTATAAACTAGATCTCAATGCTGGAGAAATCCTCCAAATGTTTGGGAAGATGTTTTTCGTCTTTTGTCAAGAATCTGGTTATGACACAATCCTGCGTGTGCTGGGATCTAATGTCAGAGAATTTCTGCAGGTGAGCAGTTTGAGGTCCTGGAGCTAAAAGTTCTGAGTTTTTGATTTTCCAATGTAGTCTCTAGAATCCTTTTGTTCAGCCAGCTGGATGAGTGTCTAACTGCTGAAATGGAATCATAGTGACATTTTTCCTAATTCACGTAAAATAATAATTATTGGATGGTCTTGAATACATTTTAGCATTTTTACTTCATATTTTCCCTTTAATTTTTGGTACTGATGCTGAATACTCAAGTTATAAAGTAGTGGTCTCTGAAAGACTCAACATGTTGTGATCTTTGCAGCTGCCTTTTAAAAAATAGTTCTTTGTGCTAGTAGCTGTGGTTTTATGTATGTAACGTGGGCTTACTTTCTACTTGTAAGTCACTCCGAGTTTGCATAGCGTAATTAAAGAGTGTATCAGTATCTGTGATGTTCTACCTGGAGCTCACTGTTTCGGAGAAGCGCCTGCCACCAAAACAAATTTGAGAATCATTGCTCCCGGTTACATATTAGTTAATCTACTCTGGAGAGGAAAATAGGAAATCTTCCAAAGTCAGTCTCAGGTGAAGTCAAAGATAAATAATGACGTCAGAGGCCTTTGTCTTCTTGTGAAAATTACCTTATTATTATTATTATTTTTTTATTATACTAGCAAATGACACATTAGGTGGGAGACTATTTTGGGATTGACTGTCCTATTTTAAGCACAGGCATTTGTGAGACCCTCTTCTTGAAATGTGTTAACATTGAATGTTATGTGGTTGTTTGTAAAGGATATTTCTAAACTGGCTGCTGAAAGCAGCCAGATCTTGCTGGAAAATGATGTCAGTGCAATACTAGCTGAACCGGAGCCCAGTTTGGGGGGAATGTAAACTACTTGCAGTCCAGCTGCATTATTGATTTAACAGCCAAAATAAGAACTGTAGTGTTTAATCAAAATGGTGGTGGTTTACATAGTGACATTTTTCTTATAAACTAAAAGCAGCATTAAATCAAGATGGAAACTGGTTTGTGGTCCCTGCCATGGATTTACGAAACTGCTGGTGTCCTAAAAAGCTGCCACTTACAAGTGAAGCAGCTGCCAGGAGATATTTAAATTAACCTCTAACAGGTTGTATTTAAATGGATTACTTTACATGGGTTAAAGTTTGAGATGTAGACGTATTTGGGGATTGGGGGGTTTTGAATACATTTCCATTTCTAATACGTCTGTTGACTGCTGTCACCTCAGCTAAGTTTCAGTTGCAGTTCCTCTCCCTTAATTTTAACATTGTCAGTGGCCACATCTGTGTCAACAAACGGTTTACTTTTTTTTTTTTTTTTTTATCCTTTACTCATTGTGACCGACTGCTAGGTGTGTAGTGGGACACCAGAGGATGGGCAGCTCCGGAGGTTTCTCCTGTTCTAGAGCTGCCCTGCCCGGCAGGATGGTCTCCACGTGAATGCTCAGCCTGTGAAACGTGCTCTGGGTAAAACACACACCAGGCTTCAAAAAGAATGCAAATAGCTCCAACCTATTTTATGTTGATTACATGGTGAAATGGTAGAATTTTGGAAATACTGAGTTATATAAAAATGTATCATTGACGTTTATTTCACGTGGCTCTTTTTCCTTTTTTAAACATGGCTACTAGAAAATTTAACGTTACATGAAGACTAATGTTTGTGACTTGCCTTAATGGCTGTTAATGCCTTTTATTTTCCCTGGGCAGCATTATTTTAAATAGTCCTGAGTCTGTTTTCCTCAAAGTCAATAGGCACTTTTAGTTAATATACCTTTAAATTACACACGATTTTATTTTATTTTTTTCTTTCGGTGCAAGTGTGAGCAATGAGGAAACTGGAAAGTTAGAATACTGTAAAGTTTTCATCAGTATTGTCCATTTTTGATTGAATTGGTTTTTCCCTGGTTTTGAAATTAATATCTTAATGGAAAATTGGCTACATTAACATACTGCTTTTCTTAAAAGTAGATATTTGTGTTATGAGTAGGCTAATTACAAACAAATTAAATGGACCGTTTTTCTGTAAAACTGACTATGAAATAAAGCAACTGATTTTCTTAAATTGTTTTAAGATCCTAGCTTGCATTTAAAAATTGACATTCTTCATTACATAAAATAATGAAACATTCTTCATGGTAGACTTTAAAGAGTTAGATAAACTGGGCCTTATTCTAAGGATAGTTAAAAGATTATTTTTGTCCTTCACCACCTGACTTTACACAGTCACTAAATCCTTAGACTCTATGTCGTAAGTACTGAATTTTCAGAATCCTACCACTTTTCTTCATTCCCCTACCCTTCCGTGGGACAGTCTACCATTATATACAGGACGGATCGGTTTCCCCATCTCTCTGCATGACCCCTCCATCTCCTCTCCATTCTATAACTAGTGACTTTTCTGAAATGCACATAAATCTTCTCCCATCAGTTACTTGCTTAAACCCTTCAGTGATTCCCAGTTGCTCATTGGAAATGTAAAAAGCAACTAAAATAATTGAAACTACTCACATCCCCGTCTGTCTCTCCTCTTACACTCCCCCAGCCCAGCCAAACAGGACTTCTTCCAGAAGGTTTTTTTTTTTTTTTTTTAAACTTGCTCTCTCCGTCCTCTGAGCTTTTGCACCTGCTCTTCCCTTTGTCTGCAACACTGTTCCTGCTCCGTTTCAGCTCGACCTGTCCTCTTCATCCTGCTGGTTAAATTACTTCTTCCAGGAAGGCTCCACTCTGCTCTCCTGGCTCTACCCTGTTTGAATCAGGGAACTGACATTTCTCATGTTTTCACGGTACATCTATTTCCTCACCCATAGGAGGTCTCGCACCGTAGATCATTTCCTGTTTGGGGCTGGAATATAAATGCCATGAGGCCAGAGGTCGTGTATAGTCTCTTAATGATGGTATCATCACAGACATTATCTGGGAATGAAAGAGCATTTTTTAAAATGAATATTTGATGTTTGTACAAAAATAGGAAGCAAATACCCCAATAGCTCAAGATTCTTTTATTAAGAATAATAAAAATCCATTTTGAGTGAGGCTACATAACTTTGTTTAGAGGTTGATTATAGGTTGAACTATAGACGAATAGACACACTCTAGACCAATTTCTTCTTCATGCGGGCGTGGCAAATTACTGCTTATTCATTAACATACAAGTGACATTACTTGTATCTATTGAAACTTTTACAATGTTTGTCCTAATATTTCCATCTGAGGCTCTCAGGCAACAAGAAAATAGCTACTGAGGTTGTACCGCGAGAGACCACTGGCCATGCGTCAGGCTGGGTTCCTTCATCCACTCCCGTCCTTCTGAGGAGGGCTTCCTTGGGGGGTGTCTCTCCCGGCCTCTCAGTGGGATACATTATTGACAGCAACTCCCTATTAAATATACATATTTTTGCTTTTCTTGAAATAAGTTTTAAGTTTTCTGAGTACCAGGCACAGCATATAACAGGCAATCAATAAAGAGTCTTCAAGTGGTAGAATTCGTTAATTCTGAGTTCTATGTGTATACTTTTTATTTGGCCCAGGCTGTATTATCCAGATAACACCTCTGTTCCTTTATGCACATTTTATACTCAAGGAGTTGCTGTATAGATAGTATCTATAGTTTAGTTCCGGAAAAATGTTTGTTTCTCTCATGGATTTTGTCATTTCCTTTGATTAGTGAACTTAAACAATTTAACAATTTACCAGCTTGAATAATGGACAGTTCTCCTTTGAAAGGCTTTGCTGCCAATAGCAAATTCCCGGCTCTGCTTACACACTCTCCCTTGCATTTTCAAAGTCATTTTAAGAATTTTTACATCACGCCTGTTTTTAGTCTACCTCAAGACTTTCACAAAAAGAGCTACACATCTTAAATGGATAATGTAATAAAATATAGGTTTTAGAGGAAACTTTTTAGAAAGATTATTCTTCCAAAGACATCACACAATTTGGAATTGATTTTTGTTAAATGTCCTACGAAACCATCAGTTTGTGGACTATTGATAAAAGTAGATAGTCCTTGCAATCAGTTATTATCCTTTTGCTGGTTTAGTAACCGAAAACATGATTTATCAAAAAGAGTTAAACAAGGGACTTCCCTGGCGGTCCAGTGGTTAAGACTCTGTGCTCCCAATGCCGGGGGTACGGGTTCGATCCCTGGTCAGGGAACTAAGATTCCACATGTGGTGTGGCCAATAAAATAAAATAAAATAATAAGTAGACAAGAAAAAAAAGAGATAAACAAGAATAGGAAGATGTTTTGATTTAGATTTTTGGATTTTACACATTTTATCTGGATTTATTGTCTTAAAGGTAAGACTATATTTCAGCAAGAACTTTTTCTCTATTCTGCCACTTTCTTATAAAGTGTGGTTTCATGCTGCTGCTGCAGTAAATTTCTATCTGAAGCTTCTAGTGTATTGATTAAAAGAATGCAGAGAACAGATAGGATTTGAAAGCTCCATAAAACATACAGCTGGTAAGGAATGTCCAATCTGATGGTATTCCCAGCCTAATCCACGCTCCCCTTTACTTTCTGATGCCCTATTGCATTACTGCAGATTGTGTTTTCCCCAAATTGCCACACTAATGTCTCCCATCTCATACGCTCTGCTGCAGTGTGATTGTGCCTCTCCCCCATGAAAGGGTGGAGTCCCCTTCCCATGGATCTGGGCTGGCTTTAGTGATTATTTGGCCAGTAGAATATGGCAGAAGTAACATTCTGATACTTCCTAGGCTGGTTCATACCTAGGAACTCTTGAAGTTCCCATCTGAGTATCTGGGAGCATTTGCTCTTGGGAAGTTCCCTGACATGAGACGCTCAAACCACAGGAGGGGCCTGTGCAGGCCCTCAGACAGCGCTGCTGTCTGCGCTCTCAGCTGTTAACGATGAGTCCGTCCGAGCCCCTGTCTCACTCCAACCCGAGGACTTCCCACCTGAGTCCAGACAGCCCACAAAGCCATGAGAAATAATATTAGTGTGTTAAGCCAATAAGTTTGGGGTGCTTTGATATGCAGCGGTGGATAATTGCGACAGCACTCTGTGTGTTGTTTTTCCTTTTATGTTTTGTGTCTGTGTTAGTGTGTGTGTGTACATGTGTACCTGTATTTACGGATGGATGAGTAGAGCTTTGAGTTGTCCGTGTTTGAAGAGATAAGATGGTTTACGACCTCTGGGTCTGGAACGCAAGTCAGTCCACAGCAGGGCTACTGATTCATTTCCAGTGGTGTCTTGTTATTTATTATGTTATATATATTTTTACTTCCCCAGTAATTTTACAGAGGTAAAATGAAACCTAAATGAGCGTGGAAAGCTGACTATTGAAAAATAAAGGAGCAATTTGCAATCTTAGAGACGAGTCAGGATTTAAATTACGAGGCTGCTTAAATAACGCCTAGGAATCTCAGTGGAATAAGCGAACAAATATTCCGTCAACTGTTCACCGGAAACACTGGCTTCTTCCACTACTTTGGGTTTGGTGGCATTTTCACTTACTTTCCCAGTTCATAGACCTAAGAGTCTTCTGCCAGGGCCTTTGTTCAGCCTGCAACGGGATTTTTTTCAATCCGTGTCGGCTCCAGGGTTTGGCTTCTAAAAGACTACACTGTAATTTGGCCAGCCCACCAGGAGCATTCTGGGGTTGATGGCAGATCTGAAAGTCTTAAATGTTTGTGCAAAGTGTTATTTCGGGGAATAGGATTTTTCCTGAACAGCTGTGAAATTCTAATATTTCCCTAAATTATTTATAATGTGTCTTAGGAAAAAATGCACCATTCATTTTATTTTTAACTTTTGAATTTCAAAAAAGAGCTTTTCTCAAAATCCTAAACACCAATTTCTATAACCTGTGTCTACCTGAAAAAAAAAAAAACGCACAGTGTAAGAGCCATGAGTTGAGTTGATTCGGTGTGTTGCTGAGGACTGTAGCCAGGGACACAGCCTCTCGGGTGACTCAGAAACCGTGGCACAGACGGAAGGGGCAGGTCAGAGTGTATGTGGTGTTGGTGAAAGGGGTGTGTGCAGTCAGGCGCACGTCTCGGTACCAGGTGTCTGCTGGCCACCAGGAGCAGGGATCTTAGTTAATGGCTTTAGTGCTTTTCTGAGTGGCAGAAGATGCAAGAATCCAGGCTCATCAGAATTTCCTAACTACCTGAGAGCCTGTTCTAACATTTTTTTCATCCCTGATCTTCACCCTGAATTCTTTCCTGTGTGTATTGAAGGTCAGCAACTGCAGGGGCTCAATGACTAAATTCTTGTAGAACCAGGTGAGGAGTGACATCCCTTAGTTGGCATCTGCAATTTTAAAGTTGACATGCTAGAACTCTTGAAGGAAGATAATATTTTAGAATTTTAAGAACTTTTTCTTTGAATAACTCGTATATATTTTCACAATTTTACGAAATATTGATTGTCAGAAGTTGTATATGCACGAGATTTTCTTTTAAACATGAATTTAAAGGCAGTATTATAATAAGCGAAATAGCTTACACAGGTAATTCTATGACTCTTTGCCTTTTTTTAAATTAAATTTTCTCTTGAGAGGATGGTAATGATAACTATAAGTAGTTTTAAAAATATCACCATTTAAATATTTTTAGTGACTCTGGTACAATTTCTTTTAAAATAAGGCCTTACATTATTTCTTTAAAAAAAAGATTCCCTGTAGCTTTTCAGTTGGAAGGCTGTTTCTCAAGGAGCAGCTTTAGGTAGAAAAGGCACAAAAGTATCATTAAACATTGACCCGTACTTGCTGTGAGCTCATGATACTCACACCCGGACTTGGTGCTTCCCAATATGTAGGGGTGACTTTTCCACTTGATCTGCGTCTTGCTTGTTTCAGTTTTTCACATTCAAATTCTAACATAACATCTTTCTTCTAAAACTTAAAATGCTTTTCAAATTGCATGACTCTCACAAGTAAATATTGATGCTGGTCTTGCTTTTCAGAAGTATGAGGAAGAAAAAGAAAGGAAATGCTGTCCCTCATCCTCTTTCCTTAAAAAAAGGGAGGTTTGCAGTGACTGATTTTTTTAAGATTCTTTCCAGCTCTAGACTGCAGTAATGCTCTCAAGTAGCACAGACAACTCCCTTCTCCCCATCCCCTAGAATAAGGATTCTTTTTTTCTTTTAATTAGTTAATTGATTTTTTTGGCCATGCTACTCTGGCTCTGTGTTTGCGGGGTCTCAGCACCCCGACCACGGATTGAACCCAGGCCACTGCAGTGAAAATCCGGAATCCTAACCACCAGGCCGCCAGGGACCTCCCTAGAATAAGGATGCTTGAACGCTGAAAAATCTCTCTCTCTCTCTCTCTCTCTCTCTCTCTCTCTCTCTCAACACTTTCAAGGCAGGGTCTTACTACACCCGTTTATGTGCATCATTTAGGAATTTTTAATTAGATGCCCTGGAAACAGGGGATTGAGGTAGTTAATTACCGGAAAACTTTGCCTCTGTAAGTATGTATAAGCTTATTTGTGCCGTGCATAGTACAAAGAGAAATTTTGCATTTATTTTGAAGCATTCCAAGGTCTTTAAAAATATGGAACTTCAAAGTAATATGTCTCAAAGGATTAATAAATTCTCTTTTGGTCCTAAATCTGTGGGGTGTACTAAATCCCAGGACGCCAGCACTAGTTTTTTCTTCTGTAAATGATAAAGGCTGGAGGACTTACAAGTAGCAGAATTCCTGAGAAACAGTACATTCATTTTGCTTGTAGAAAAAGCAGTAAAATGATACCAGGACATTCAGAGAAATGAAATGAAAACCTCAGACCAACCTTTTGGCATCTTGAGGCAAAATAGATGAATGAACCTGCTCTGTGTTCCTTTCCTGTTTCCTAGTGTCATAAAGCTAAGGAGAATGACGTGAAAGCGTATTTGAGGTTTGCTTTACTGTTTCCTGGGAATCTACTTGTGCTGAAATACATGGGTTTATATTTTTTTCTTTCTCTTATTTGTGTACTTCTTTGTAACTAGCCATTCAGCTCTTTTCTTTGTATAGCCACCTCCACGGATATATTTAGAAGTAAAACAAAACCAGTTTTAATTGAAACTCTTGTTTTCCAAAATATATTGCTAAAACCATGTGGACGAATAATTAGCTTTGTATAGATGGTGTTATAAAATGTAGACAGACAAGGTTTTTCTCTTGGCTATTTTGAGTATCTTTGTTGTGGCCTTTGAGGTTCCTGCAACAATTATAGTCTGTGAAGAAAGTACATTTTTAGCAGTACAGATGTACTCAGTTGAAAATAATTTAATATATAATCATGAATTCCATTTCTCATAATAGACAGGCAGTGGTAATCACTTCAATTTTGAGAGAGTAAGACCCAGTAAGGGAAGCTGTAACTAAAGAAATCCCAGGAGTACTTTTTATGGTTAGATACTACCTAAAGAAAATCAATATTACATTAAGTGGTATTAAATCTTTTATGCTCCAGGAAAGCACTTTAGTTGTCTAATTAATAGCAAACTCGACAAAACAGTCAATCCCTGGAGAGTTGGTTACCACAGAGACTTATTAAAAGATTGACATGACCTCATGTGTCTTGATTTCCCACTTGCTTTGAATTGATAAAGTTAAGCAACATTTTATTATTAATACTTTAGTATTAACAATACCTTTAAGGCAAATATTAAATTAAAATGGCGTTGTTTAATTAAATTATTAAAATTAAAACGTCCCCACATTTAGGGAGCAGTGCATGTCCCTGTGTGACTCCTGGCCCATCTCTCGCTTTCTTTAGCATCAGTGATGCAGAGAAGGTGGATGGTACCATCGGTACCGCTTCCTGCCACCTGCTTACCTGCGTACAGAAATGTGCTCATATAATATGACACAAGATGAAAACAGATGAGTGTGAACGTAATCTAGGCATATTGACTTAAGATGTACTGTATGTGAACATTTTACAGAAGAGAAATTGAAAAAAAAATTACATATTTCAAGTTACTGTTTGACTCATTTTTAAATTTTTTCATGAAAATGAGCCGCAACACAGTACCCGGGCCTGACTACATTAGGAAATTATTTTAGGAACAAGGACAGCAATTTAGTTCAGCAGCAACAAGCTGAATTGTGACTTTGCGGGAAACATACAAAACTCTCTTGATGATCTTTTTTCTCACCAGCTTTTCTATGACAGCGTTTTCGCAGCATCAGCAGATGTGTAAGGGGTCTGGCAGGGTTACGACGGGCAGTCTTCATGTCTCCCTTTCCAGGAAAGGGTTCCTGTGGGAAGACCTCGTCATAGGAAAACCCTCCGTGTTACTTAGCAAGTGAAGTCGTCTCAGGCCTTCAGCTGCTCGAGGTTTCTGTGAACTGTCCGCCCTTAGCATCTGCTGTGTTGGGTTCCTTTTACCTGGCAATGGCAGCCTGTGGAGCAATCAGGACCACTTGGTATTTGAGTTAAGAACTGGCCTGACTTGATTATAACAGGTGGAACTGGGGGGCAGAAAACGAAATTTTAGCCCTAGGCCTGAGGGCATTTCAAAAAGAAGCCAGCTTCACCAGTTGAGGGGACTCAATTGAGCCATGTATCCCAATCAGAATGTCAGCCTTCGTGACCTCAGCTCTGCGTCTTTGGACCCCGTCCTTTAGTCTAACCCTAACCCTTGTAGGCACCCAAAGCCACTCTGCACATTGGTTTGTGATCTAAACCACGAACCGCTTACAGTCCGGCCCTGCCCCTTGCCCACGGCTGCAGCGCACAACCTGCGTGACTCACGCGCAGTGCACATGCTTTATATGCTGCACAGACAGCGCACGGATGAGTGTTTGGCAACGTAGGGCCGCACGTGCCCTCACGGAGCCGCCTCCTGCCATACTTGCGCCGCGTCCTAACTGACGTCTTACTGGATCCTTGTTTCCCTAAACTGGCCTCTCTGAGACATCTGGAACAAGAACCATCCTTCTGTTTTGGCCCCTTTCCACACCTCCTTTTCAGATGTGCTCCTTGAGGCCCAGGGCATCCTGAGCCCGTTTTGCTTTTCCCATTCTCTTTAGTAATAATCCCCAGTTATTGACAGGTTCCTATTTGGTGAATTAGCTGTTTTACTTCCACCATGACAAATGCCCACAACCATAAATGCTTAAAACAACACACATTATTATCCTGCACTTGCGTAGGTTGGGAGGCCATAGGGGTCTCCCTGGACCGTGGTCAGGGGGCCAGCAGGGCTGTGGACGGGGATGGGGTATGTGGAATATTTCCTCGCTCGTTCGGGTGTAGGCAGAATTCAGCCCCCGGGGCCAGATGTAGGGCTGTGGACCAGTTTCCTTACCGGCCATAGGGGGGGCGGTGGGGGGGGCTTGTAAGGCCCCAGGCTCTCCCTGGGCCCTGCGTGCGGTGTCCTGTTCCTCAGACCCTGTTTCCTCCTCAGTTCTCACATCTCTCCCTGCAACCAGGAAAGGTTCTTGGCACCTAAGGACTCAGTCGCTCATGGGATAGGCTGGGGCCCAACCGTAATCTTCCCAAGCAAGGTCCATAACCTTAGTGCCATTTGCAAAATCTTTCTTGCCGCGTGAGGTAACATGTTCAAAGGGACTAGGTCTGGAATCCTGGGGACGCCATTATTTTGCCTACTGCATCTGGGGTGGGCTCATGCTTTATATACATCATTTTAGTTATTTCCATTTTATCAGAAGAAATCAAGCCTTAGAAAGGTTGGGTAGGTTGGCTACATTATCATGAAATGACAGTGTCATGATTTAAATCCAAGTCTGCTTGATTATTTTTATTATTATTATTTAGTTATTTTTTAAATAGTTGAATTTTTTTTCATTTTTCTTTTTTTTGGCCACACCATTCAGCTTGCGGGATCTTAGTCCCCCAACCAGGGATCTAACTTGGGCCCTCGGCAGTGAAAGTACGGAGTCCTAACCACTGGACCACCAGCGAATTCCCAAAGTTGGCTTGATTTTTTTTTAATAATAAGTGATTAATTTTATATTTGGGTTTTTTAAAAACATCTTTATTGGAGTATAACTGCTTTACAGTGGTGTGTTAGTTTCTGCTGTATAACAAGGTGAATCAGTTATACGTATACATATGTTTCCATATCTCTTCCCTCTTGCGTCTCCCTCCCTCCCACCCTCCCTATACCACCCCTCTAGGTGGTCACAAAGCACCAAGCTGATCTCCCTGTGCTGTGCGGCTGCTTCCCACTAGCTATCTTGTTTACATTTGGTAGTGTATATATGTCCATGCCACTCTCTCACTTGGTCCAAGCTTCCCCATACCCACCGTGTCTTCAAGTCCGTTCTCTACATCTCTGTCTTTATTCCTTCTAAAGCCACCTTGCTCTTAACTCCTGTACCATGCTATGCTATGTGTGTGCGCTACTATATTTGTGCAACACACACACACAACACGCATTATGAATTAAGTGTTGGAAAGCCATGTTGCACCCAGTCAGTAGTATAGTTTGCACCATTTCTTCTGGTGATCTTGAAACAAATCTTTTTTTTTTTTTAATATTAGGGAGTAGTACAAGAAAGTGGGGAATTTGGCACATTCTAAATTAATCACAAGGCTATCAGAACAGAAAATATTTATTTGCAAATTTATTAGTTTTCCAAGACTTCAGTTCCAAAAGGTTCAATTTCACAGGTTAGCTATGAGGCTGTACCTTGCTTGGAGACTATAAATGAACATGAAGAAATTATACTGATATAATTTCCAAAATGATTTTAATTACTAAAATATTATTTCACAAAGAGTATGCTTATATTTTTATATGCTTATAACTCTGATGTAGTCTTTGAATTAATAGTCAAGTTTTAGGATTGTAGTGGAAACAAAGTGTAATATGTGATCACTTTGGGCATTCCATGCTGGTTATCATAACATAAATATACAGCTGCCCCAAACTCTTGTAAATATGCGTACCTTCGTCTTAGCTCGTAACTGTGTTTCTTTTTTCTGCTTCAGGCATCCCGTTTTACACCCCCTTGTTTGTTTACCTTCTTTAAAATATTTCCACTGTTAACAGTCACAGATGTTTTTCTTTTTTTTTAAATTTATGGAAATATAGTTGATTTACAATGCCGTCTTAATTTCTGCTGTACAGCAAAGTGATTCAGTTATCCATATATATGCACATTCTTTTTCATATTCTTTTTTTTAATGCAAAGGTTTATTATTGATTTATTTATTTAAATTTTATTTATTTTTGGCTGCGTTGGGTCTTCGTTGCAGCACGCGGGCTTTCTCTAGTTGTGGCGAGCGGGGGCTGCTCTTCATTGCGGTGCGCGGGCTTCTCATTGCGGTGGCTTCTCTTGTTGTAGAGCACGGGCTCTAGGCACGCAGGCTTCAGAAGTTGTGGCACACGGGCCTAGTTGCTCTGTGGCATGTGGGATCTTCCCGGACCAGGGCTCCAAGCCGTGTCCCCTGCAGTGGCAGGCGGATTTTTAACCACTGCGCCACCAGGGAAGTCCTCATATTCTTTTCCACTATGGTTTATCACAGGATATTGAATACAGTTCCCTGTGCTCTACAGTAGGACCTTGTTGTTTATCTGTCCTATACACAGTAGTTTGCATCTGCTGACCCCGAACTCCCAGTGCATTCCCCCCCCCACCCCACCTTGGCAACCACAAGTCTGTTCTTTATGTCTGTAAGCCTGTTTCTCTTTTGTAGATATGTTCTTTTGTGTCATATTTTAAATTCCACATATAAGTGATGTCATATGGTATTTGTCTTTGATTTACTTCACTTAGTACGATCATCTCTAGGTCCATCCATGTTGCTGCAAATGGCATTATTTCATGCTTTTTTATGTCTGAGTAGTATTCCATTATATATATACGTGTGTGTGTGTGTGTGTGTGTGTGTGTGTGTACCACATCTACTTTATCCATTCACACAGATGTTCTTCTTAATTTCATCACCTTAGTTTCAAGTTCTCCGTGGTTCTTGCCTTACCGACGTCTGGATGCAGCAGGGAAGGCTGTGTGCCCTGTGCATGTTCGCATGGCCCGTGGGCCCCTGAGCTGAGTCTGCTTCTTCAGCCTTCTCTCCCGAGGGCAGCTGCCACATGGGAGCAGGACTTACTCATCACTCTGTCCTCTTCCTTGCAGAACCTCGATGCCCTGCACGACCACCTTGCTACCATCTACCCGGGTATGCGGGCACCTTCCTTTAGGTGCACCGATGCAGAGAAGGGCAAAGGGCTCATCCTGCACTACTACTCAGAGAGAGAAGGCCTGCAGGACATTGTCATCGGGATCATTAAGACGGTAGCTCAGCAGATCCACGACACTGAAATAGACATGAAGGTAATGGTCAGTACCTGGGGCTCTTCTGGGCACAGGTGACATGCGGGGGTGTCAGAAAGGTGCTTTGAACGTGCCCCTGATCAGCGCTGCTACTGGCGCTCAGCAGAGGTAGTACCAGCCGTAACACTGGCAGTCTTCTATATTTGGCTTGGAATGCATACACAGGGTAGTTTTTCCTTGTGGGAACAGATTTTTCTTTCTAATTATATATATTGCTCAAGGCAACAGGAAATTTAATTTGCATTTCCTGTGAGCTCACACTAGCCGGGAAGCAGGAGGACCTATGTCTGGCTGAGCTGTGGCCTTCAGAATATAAAAAAACCCTGTAACATGGACACATTCTAAAATAATACGAGATGAAGTATTATTTTACTGGGTTTTTTTGTGTGTGGGGGGGTTTTTTGGTCTGTTCCTGAAATGTGGTTCAAATATTTCATTTTTGTGGGCTAAAACCTTTGCTTTTTTTTTTTTTTTTATTAGATCACTTGGTAAAAGAAGCTGGTCGCAGACTTTAAAAAATGTGTTGCTGTTGATAATTCACACTGTCAGTTTTGAGTGATAATTTTAAGATATTGATACAATAGCTGTGCAATAAAGGGAGCCACCATTTTTCCTTATTTCTAATCCAGAGAGTCACTCCCAGGGAGCTGTGTTTTGTGTGCTCAGCGTATTCAGTCCCAAGAGACATTTTTCAGTGGCCCTAGGTTTGAGAAAAGTGGGCAGAGGGTACCCTATTTCAGTTTTCTTTCTTTATGGAAAATCTAATAGGCAGTGCTTTCTTAGATCTATAGTTACATTCTAACATGTGTGGGAAGCCCACACTTTAAGTACAGTATTACACGAATAGAAATTGTAACATTTAAATTGATTAATTTCGAAAAGAATGCCGTATGTTTAATCGAGTAATGTCACATGAGATTTCACGAGTGTTTTTTCTTTCAAGAGTTGGTGTCATTTTTTACGTGATCCCCAGGTGCATCCTTAGTTTCTCTACAACTAGAAAGTGGGAGTATGGATAATGTAACATTATCAAATCCAGAGACATTTAAAAATTAAAAACTTGGGTCAAGGATTGAAATTCACCCGTGATTAGGAATCTCACTGGAATTCAATTAAAATTGTTTACGCCTTTCATTTCCAGCTCTGGATCCTGATACCGAACTAACACTTCACTTATAGTACATGAGCCTGTATCATGGGGCTTGTAAACACTGGGTCTGCTCTTGGTTTGTTCCTTACGTAGCCAAGCTGAGCAAGAAGTAAGGGCATAGAAACTTTAGGAAAAGCAGCATAAACTGGTCACCCTTGGAAACTGCAGTTGCCATGGTTATTAGAGCCTTTGGTATGGGAGGTTGACAGCAGTAGCGCTCTGCATAGTTATGGGGTTCACTTTATACATACCACTTATACAATATGGGTTGTCTTGTGACCTTCATTTATTCAAGTATTCCAATATAGATCTCTGAAATATTTGCATTTGGTAATTATATTTGGTATATTTAATGTTTTTCAAAGGCAGTGTTTTAATTTCCTGAGGTTTTCTTATGTTGAATCCCTAAGTTTAATAGGTCCAGAGCTACCAGACAATTTACCTCAGGAATATTAGACCATGTCATGAAGGTGATATACGAAGGAAAGGGTAAAAATATGATCAGAAAAGCTGTTCATTTCGCTGATTTAACCAAAGCAAAAGGGTATCATTGAGGAATTCCTTAGTAAATTTAGGTTGCATATAATTCAGTTCTTCTAGCTGAAATGCAAACACAGCAGAACATCAAAATTTTAAGATTGTTTTGTTTTGTTTATGAGACTTTAGGGAAATTAATCTTCATGGGGCAGAATTTTCCAATCATAAATAAGAATACTAATCTTTCAGCTGTGTAGTAGATTAGTGTGACAGTTTTAGTAGTAATATGCTGATGTCACCGTGAAACTACATTTGGGAAAACATACACAACAGCGTCCATATTAATTGAGATTTGTTCTTAAGTGTCAGAGTTTGCTGCAGTGAACTAAGGAAAAAAGGGGAAAAGAGCAATGTTTTGCCTTCATTTAGCTGCAACTGAAGAAATACTCATTCAGCTATTTCCCATTTTGATCTGGCTGCAATTTGAGATATGTTTTTTTCCGTTTATAAGAGGATGTGTTGGTTGCAGTTTCTTAAAAGGAAAAATCTCTTTTAAAGCTTAATCACTTATTTGCCTGTGAATAATATTTAGAAATGTAGTTATTCTTTAATTAGAGAGCTTCGCTCGTGATCATGATTACTCCCATAGAATAAAGTCCTAGATTTGGAATTAAATCAAAAAAGGTAATTTGGGGAGGGGGGATTTTTATGCATTTTGTCCATCTATTCTTCAGAAAGATTAGTCAAAATACCCCCATTAGTGGCATGTGAAATGACTCTTCTGTATCCTACCTCATTTGGTACTGTAATTTTTATATACTTGCCAATTGATGGATAAAAAAATGACATGGCATATCTTTTTAAATATGTATTTCTGTCATTTCATTTCCCTGTTTGTGCATGTCATTTTTGATCATATTAAACATACCACTCTGTATGATGTGTAGGGCGTCTGCTGCACGTGTGCCTGGCTGAGGGGTGCTGAGCCTACCAGGACGAGGGGGTGCTTTCCCCCAAATTCTACCAAAGAGGCTGTATGGACCACTAGGGGACTTGTACCAGATTTGCTATCTTCCTGTGAATTTACTTAGTCAGTCTTGAGATTTCATAAATCAGCGTCCAGAAATAGTTTTCTACGTTAGGCGTGTATAGTGTTTGCATATATTGAATTTTAAAAATTAACCTGCTAAGTGCAGTTCTCCTCACCAGTTTCTTAGGTATTTAGGTATTGTAACTAAATGCAGACAGTTAACACCATTTCCCTCTTTGGCGTCCAGGTTATTCAGCAAAGAAACGAAGAATGTGATCATACTCAATTTTTGATTGAAGAAAAAGAGTCAAAAGAAGAGGACTTTTATGAAGACCTTGACAGGTTTGAAGAGAACGGCGCCCAGGAGTCGCGCATCAGCCCACATACCTTCTGCAAGGCTTTTCCCTTCCACGTCATATTCAGCCGGGACCTCGTGGTCACTCAGTGTGGCAATGCCATCTACAGAGTCCTTCCCCAGGTAACAGTACATCGCACTCCCTCGGGGCCTGAGACAAAAGGCCACAAAGACACTGTCGTTACGGCTGACCATCCATACCTTTAACCCTTTGCTTATGTATCAGGTAACATGGAGCACACTGTACGTCACAGAAGTTCTGTCACTGTACACTAAGTGTGTCTGAGCATACTGCAGCTTTGCCTAGGACAGCTACTTATTGTTTTCTGTTTTAATCACAAGGGCAGTGGGAGAATTCTGTGGGAATAGTGTCCTTGTTTTAATGAGGAAGTGAGTAACTTCCCAGTAACAATCAGTTTTCACTTAATTTATTCAACATGGAGCAAATAGTCACTGAATATCTACTGTCTGAAAATAACTTTCAAAATCAACCACTGACATTTGCAGGGAAAAGAAAGGAATTTAAAATACACCAGAGAGGAAAGCGATAGAGGTTACCGTGGGGATTAGTAGAAAAAGCATCAAAGGACAGCAGTTGGGTGATGCCAGGGATGTACGTTTGACTTGTATTATTATTATTGTTATTATATTTTCTTCTTCTTATTCAGACCCGTTGTCAAGTCCTCTCTTCCTACTTTTTCTTTTCTCTCCGTTTCTGACTTTTGGAATTGCACATGACATGTGTCTAGAGATACGTTTTTTTTTTTTTTTTTTTTTTTTGCGGTACGTGGGGCTCTCACTGCTGTGGCCTCTCCCGTTGCGGAGCACAGGCTCCGGACGTGCAGGGACTTGAGTGAAAATTTGGTTCAGTTTAAAATTCTAAGTTGGAAACTATTTAGCCCTCAGAATTTTTGAGGTGACTTCTAGTTGCCTTTTAGCTCCTAGGATTTTTGAGAAATCTGTTGCTATTTTGATTCCTAATACTTTAGATATGACCTGATTTTTAATGTCTCTTTCTGGAAGCTTTAATAGTCAGTCTGATATTTCATGATGGTTTTTTGGGTTTTGTTTTTTTTTTGCGGTACGCTGGCCTCTCACTGCTGCGGCCTCTCCCGCTGCGGAGCACAGGCTCCGGACGCGCAGGCTCAGCGGCCACGGCTCACGGGCCCAGCCGCTCCGCGGCACGTGGGATCCTCCCGGACCGGGGCACGAACCCGCGTCCCCTGCATCGGCAGGCGGACTCTCAACCACTGCGCCACCAGGGAAGCCCTAGAGATACGTTTTGCTTGTAATTAAGGACACTTAATTCAGGATGAACTCACATGGGATCTGGCATGGACCCGTAAATCTGGAAGCAGAACGATGTGTGGACTGGGCTGTTACGCTGCCTCTCCTCCATTGATGACCTTGACTGTGTCACATCCCTCTTGGCCTGCTTTCCCCTTGTTATACTGTGAGGCTAGAGGGTGGATGAGCATCACTTAGTGTAAGCAGTCACTCACTTTCCCTTTTATTGGTAATTAGCCGTCTCCCGATAAACTATGAGTGTCGTGGGTGGTTTTGCTATTTAAATTTCATTTTAGGCCGTGGACATCTAACACTTCATGCTACAATTTAAAAGCTAAGTTCCATTCTTTTTTCTTCAAAAATTCTTCTCTTTAGATTAGCTTATATTTGAATATTAGTCCCCTGATTGCATATTAGGTTTCATGTTCAGGCAACTACTGGATATTCATTTAGTTGCCAGGCTGCTTAGATGATGATGTGAGTCCACAGTTGAGGTCAATTTCCTACAAAATAATTACGATTTTCTCTGTTTAAGTGCTGTTGAGCTGGTCTGATCTAATAACTACTATCAGATCATAAGAATTATTGACTAAGTATCCTTTTCTTTTCATCTGCATTTTAGCTTCAGCCTGGGACCTGCAGCCTCCTGTCTGTCTTCTCCCTGGTCCGTCCTCATATTGACATCAGTTTCCATGGGATCCTCTCACACATCAATACGGTCTTCGTATTGAGAAGCAAGGTAATTGAGATATTATTTCAGTAAATGTGAGGAAGTAAGGTCTGTTACAGATTAGAAGTGTTCCACAGGGATAATTAGCTGCAAAAACATTCTGTGAGATGCAGAAGGTGTAGAGAGAGAAAAACCAGAGCCCGAAGGGAGTCCTGTTTCAAAGGCAACGGTGCTGATTTGGGGGTTGCCTGTAGGGCAGTGGGACCCTCCCCTCTGGTTAGAATAAACGCGTGAGAGTTTGGAGAAGGCCTCGCCCAGGCTGCCGGGTGCACACAGTGAACCCAGTACCTTTTACTCAGTATACAGCTACAGACTCCTACTTTAGAAATCTGGGGAACTAATAAAGATTTTTTAAACTTCACCCAAAGCCGCTGGTTTGTTCCCTAAATTGTCTGTTATTCTTCAGGGCATTTTTGTGGGGAAATGCAAGTGATAACATTTTCATTCAGTTGATAGTTGGTGGTACCCATATCTCGTTGTTTCTGTTCTTGGGGCTGATGTAGCCAAAGTGTTCCAGAGGACGAAGCTTACCCTTCCTTCCACCCTCCACCTACAAAGGTCTTCCCTGCACCTACTACCTGTATTTGGAACCAGCTGCTTCCAGCTGCTCTGTGCATGTAGGGTTGGGCATGGGGACACTGGGTCTGGTCTTTGCTAGAGCCTGGGATTACGTGCTGTGGCCATGGTGGAAAATCAGAAATAAGACTCACTGAAGCTTTCCATAAAGATGTGAAAGTAGCACAGCTACTGTCTTTCTGGGTTCAAAGGAAACGGTCAGTTGGCTTTCCTGCAGTGATGTAAGGCTGTCTGCTTGTTACCTGGCGGACTCTGGTGAAACGCCTCTCCTGTTCTACCTGGGCTGATGTTCTCCCTTACGGTTTGGTGGGAATGAGGTCTCTGTGTCCTTCTCGGCTGAGTCGTTAGATAGAGACGAAGGCATGAGTGGACGGTTGTGTCTTGCCTTTTCCAGGAAGGGTTGTTGGATGTAGAGAAATCAGAGTGTGAGGATGAACTGACGGGCACTGAGATCAGCTGCTTACGGCTCAAGGGCCAGATGATCTACTTACCTGAAGCAGACAGCATACTTTTCCTGTGCTCACCAAGGTAATCACTTCGAGGTGAATTACAATAGATAGAAGTACCCATCTGGCGCTAATGAAGGAGTCCAATATCTTTTTATTCAGTTGTTTCTACAAAGTATGCTTAGACTTCACAACTCTTCTTATACGCCTCTCTATAACAAGGATAACTTCATTGAACATTTGCAATAAACTCGGAAGAAGTCATATCTTCTGTTTTGTTTGCCATATCTTAGTCAATTTGCTGAGTGTTCATGCCATTAGATCAGGGGATACCTAATCTGAAGGTAGCTAACTCTGTAGCTTTGTGCCTTCCAAAGATGCATCATATGTCCATAAGCAAACCTATAAAGCATGTAATGCGATGGCAGAAATACATGGTTATATTTGGCACCAAGGAATTACTTTTCTAATGATTTCTGGATGTAAGCTATTTTATATTAAAACTGTTTCACTACTTTAACTGAGATACACTATTCAAAATATAGTTTTAAGTTGACATTTATGTAAATAATGTTATTTATAATAAACATCGGGACTTCCCTGGTGGCACAGTGGTTAAGAATCTGCCTGCTAATGCAGGGGACACGGGTTCGAGCCCTGGTCCGGGAAGATCCCACATGCCACAGAGCAGCTAAGCCCATGCGCCACTACTGCTGAGCCTGCACTCTAGAGCCTGCGAGCCACAACTACTGAGCCCACGCGCCTAGAGCCCGTGCTCCACAACAAGAGAAGCCACCACAATGAGAAGCCCGCGCACTGCAACGAAGAGCAGCCCCCGCTCGCCGCAACTAGAGAAAGCCCATGCTCAGCAATGAAGACCCAACACAGCCAAAAACAAATTAATTAATTAATTAATTAAAAAGATAAATATAATAAACATTAGAGGGAAGTAAAACTGTAGGTTGGTGTTTTCCCAACGTGGCAAGCATTCTACTAAAAGATGCATGGGAATTTAGAATAAGAAACATATATCTAAAGTTACTTGAGAGCAGTATACAGAGATAATAACTATAGAACTTGTTGTTAGGTGATATTTTGTGTATTTATAACTTTGTGCAGATAAAATGTATGCACATTATTTAATAACACTGAAGAAAGGATGTTTTGGTGAGCTGTTGATTAAAAATTTAGTTTAAAGTCCAATTGATCACTTTTCATTTAAAGATATTGTTTTAAAATTTCTGAAAAATCAAATGAATTTTGCAACACCTTCCTTGGAAATTATTAATATGGTATTAAAGACTCTATAAGACTAATGATGGGTTTTTCCCCTGAGAATATATATTATGAAAATAAAAGAGACAAAATTAGGGAATATAAACTCTTTATATTTTTTATTAATAACCTCCATTGATCTAACTATATATCTTCAACTGCTATAAATAAGTGTTCTTCCTTCCGCCTCTTTCCAAGTTGAGCATCGGTAGAATGACAGCTTCTCAATAGGGAGAGTTTCTACTCATGGAGAGAAAGGTTTCTTTGGAAATAGAAGCAGGAAATTTAGAGTCTACTTGCTAATCACCATATGCAGAAATTGGCTACATAGTGACACACTCACCGGTTGTCATATGGGACCTCATGTGTATAGAGAAACCAGTCCTCACACGAAATGAGATCAACTGAAAGCAGTTTTACTTACAAAATAAATAACCCCAAGAGGAAAAAAGTTACTGGCACAAAAACAGAAATATAGATCAATGGAACAAGATAGAAAGCCCAGAGATAAACAACCCACTCACATATGGTCACCTTATCTTTGATAAAGGAGGCAGGAGTATACAGTGGAGAAAAAACAGCCTCTTCAATAAGTGGTGCTGGGAAAACTGGACAGCTACATGTAAAAGAATGAAATTAGAACACTTCCTAACACCATACACAAAAGTAAACTCCAAATGGATTAGAGACCTAAATGTAGGACCAGACAGTATAAAACTCTGAGAGGAAAACATATGCAGAACACTCTACGACATAAATCACAGCAAGATCCTTTTTGATCCTAGAGAAATGGAAATGGAGACAAAAATAAACAAATGGGACCTAATGAAACTTAAAAGCATTTGCACAGCAAAGGAAACCATAAACAAGACGAAAAGACAACCCTCAGAATGGGAGAAAATATTTGCAAATGAAACAATGACAAGGGATTATCCTCCGTAATTTACAAGCAGCTCATGCAGCTCAATATCAAAAAAACAAACAACCCAGTCCAAAAATGAGCAGCGACCTAAGTAGACGTTTCTCCAAAGAAGATACAGATGGCCAACAAACACATGAAAGGACGCTCAACATCACTAATCATTAGAGAAATGCAAATCAAAACTACAATGAGGTATATATAACCTCACAACAGTCAGAATGTCCATCATCAAAAAATCTATAAACAATAAATGCTGGAGAGGGTGTGGAGAGAAGGGAACCCTCCTGCACTGTTGGTGGGAGTGTAAATTGATACGGCCACTATGGAGTACAGTATGGAGGTTCCTTAAAAAACTAAAAATAGAACTACCATATGACCCAGCAATCCCACTGCTGGGCATATACCCTGAGAAAACCATAATTCCAAGAGTCATGTACCACAATGTTCATTGCAGCTCTGTTTACAATAGCCAGGACATGGAAGCAACCTAAGTGTCCATCGACAGACAAATTGATAAAGAAGATGTGGCTCATAGATACAATGGAATATTACCCAGCCATAAAAAGAAACGAAATTGAGTTATTTGTAGTGAGGTGGATGGACCTAGAGTCTGTCATACAGAGTGAAGTAAGTCAGAAAGAGAAAAACAAATACCATATGAAAACACACATATATGGAATCTAAAAAAAAAAACAAACAACAAACGGTTCTGAAGAACCTAGGGGCAGGACAGGAATAAAGATGCAGATGTAGAGAATGGACTTGAGGACACAGGGAGAGTGAAGGGTAAGCTGGGCTGAGGTGAGAGAGTGACATGGACATATATACACTACCAAATGTAAAATAGTTAGTGGGAAGCAGCTGCATAGCACAGGGAGATCAGCTCGGTGCTTGGTGACCACCTAGTGGGGTGGGGTAGGGAGGGTGGGAGGGAGATGTAAGAGGGAGGGGATATGGAGATATAAGTATACATATAACTGATTCACTTTGTTATACAGCAGAAACTAACACACCATTGTCAAACAATTATATTCCCATAAAGAAGTTAAGAAAAAGACAGGGAAAAAAATAGCTCATTAAAATAATCAAAAATAAGTTTTGAGAACAGTGAGACATAATTTGATTAAGTTTTCTCACTCAATATGAGCATTTTAACCCTTCATTTTCATTTTACAGTTATAGTCATTTTTCCTCTGCTCACTGGCAGGTCTTGTAAACCATTTGGTGGATGATCTGGCCTCTTTCCTGAAGGGTGTGTGTCAATAGTAACTGATCATTTTATTTTTTTTTATTAGCATGCTAATTTTTGCTTTGATTTATGGACATTTCTGCTGAGAATTTATTGCAGGAAGACATTTTATTAATCCCAATTTCTTTAGTAAAGTCACAACACACTTATGTCATTTTAGAGAAATTATTATTATCCATGACTGGAAATAATTACTTTGTATTTAAAGAATTCAAACCAAGAATGTAACCTTCAGACATTTTAACCAAATACTAAATTTTTTTAAAAGTCAACTTTTTACTTACCAGATCTTCACCAAATCAAATATCACGTTGCTCTAAGAATGACTTAAGTTACAAAGATGCATCAAATTCAGCAAGAGCAAATACTGTTTCAAATAAATGAGAAAATTTGTCAAAGAAAATAAGAGTAGTGGAAGAAACTAGAGCCAGAATTAAGAGTAGAATAGAAAGTGCACGTTAGAAAGTCATGAGTACAGAAAAGTCATGTTGAAGATGGGTCATAGATCAGGTTGTAAACCTTTCATCATTGTCTGTGAAAGAGAAGACACCTAGTTACGTCATAGAACCCCTAAGGCAACAATGAACTAGCTTCTCAGAAGAAACGCTGTTATCCTTGTTAAAGGGAGGAAAGATAACTTTTTCTTCATCTCTTCATAATGAGGAAAAACTGTGGCAATAATAAGTAACAGGCTTGTGTTAAAAACCCGAGCGGGTTTTGTAGGGCAGTTTTTCACATTATCTTTTAATTTAGGCTGATGGCATTAGAAAGCGCCATTTGGCAAAACTGCATGTCAAGTTCACTGCTCTTTTGATGTTTAAATATTGAGAAGAATGAAACGCATTCCTCTCGCTTTTCTCCAAATTTTCTTCTGCCTGACCTGCTGAATTGGCAGGCGGCGGGATTAGACTCCTGGACAGGAGCCAGGGCAGTGTTACCGTGGGGACCCCGGGGACTGACAGTGCCTCCTTCTCCCTGTGACAGTGTCATGAACCTGGACGACCTGACCCGGCGAGGGCTGTACCTGAGCGACATCCCCCTGCACGATGCCACGCGGGACCTCGTGCTGCTGGGGGAGCAGTTCCGAGAGGAGTACAAGCTGACCCAGGAGCTGGAAATCCTCACGGACAGGCTGCAGCTCACACTGCGTGCCCTGGAAGATGAAAAGAAGAAGACAGACACGTAAGCACGTGCCCTGTGCTTAAAGAGGGCGGGCAGGGCCGGCGGGGCTGGCCTGCTTGGTAGCTGGCGGCCCTGCCGTAGTTAAGACTGACCGTTGGGCTGCTTGCTGTGCAGCAGGCCAGTAAATCCAGACACAAGTTGCTGGGGCAAGGAACAGCGATCGTAGTCGGAAAGACGGCAGACCCAGAAGATGGCGGGCTCGTGTCCCAAACGACCATCTGGCCTGAGTTAGAATTCGGGCTCCTTTTATGCTAAAAGAGGCGGGACCAGCCAAAGGGGCGGGGCTAAACCCAAAGGGGGTGGGACCTGCCAAAGGGGGTGGGACCCGCCAAAGGGGCGGGGCTAAATCTAAGCACTTCCTGGTTCCCGGCAGCGTCTGGGGCTGGGAGGTGTGAATGTCTTCCTTCCTGCTGCCGCTCCGTGGTGAGCCTGGTCAGGCTGTTTTCCTGGGAGCTAAACAAAGGTATTTAGCTTAAGGCTCATGACCTGGGGGAGCAGGGTTCCCAGAGATGGGCGATCGTGTACAATTTAATCTGATAAGCCGTCAGTGATTAGCTTGTAATAGAACACAAAGGTTTTTCCCTATAACAAGACTCTGAGGAGGCGTGGGACCCGCCGTAGGTCTGGAGTCCTAGGTAAGCTCTAACACATCACTTCAATAGAAGTTATGCACACAGAAATCAATCAGTCCTAATAGTAATTTTACGAACCAAGCTGGAAGAATATATGCTAAAGCATGTCTCTGGAAATCATTAGAAGAATAATTCAAGTGCATATTTCAAGTCCAACTACCCGTCCATCCATTTCTTCACACAAGAGGTGTACCGAGCATCCTCTAGGTGCCAGGGCTACCCAGGTGCTGGGGGACACAGAACACTGAACTTAGATTTGGCCATTATTTGGCCATTTATTTGGTCATTAAGCGTTCTGTTCTTGGACTCCAAATTATTTTTGGGGTCGGCAGGTGAGTCTGACAGACTGTAGTGTCATCTGTAATTTGATACACGAACAAAGGTATCAAAACACAAAACTATTATTTTTCTATGAATGGTGGATTAAATTATGAACTTCTGGGCAAGTAACATTTAAGATAATAGTTCGTTTTCAAGTAATTCATTTAAACAAATACACATTGTGCATACTGCTTGGCCTTGCTTGAGTATATTAATTAAAATTCATTAAGAGCATGAAATCACTGACTTTCATAAGAGACTTTTACCGGTGGTCTTGCGTGTTCATTTTTAACGTTTGTATAATAGGAAGTTGTCTTGGAGAATCGACCTGATCTTCCTTCGTGTAAGAACTGTGTCACTCTACTTGACACCATAGGGTTGGTAACAGCACCACTTCCTGTCCTTTTCTTGCATTGATGTGTGTGTGTTGCCTATGGATGTATGCTGTGCCCACAGGTAAACACATCAATTAACTGTTTATTGGCAGCTTAGATGGATAGAGAATCCACGTAAATGTCTGTCTTCATCCCTGGCTTCTTCCTGCCCTTCTCCTACTTTGTATAATGAAGCTGAAAACTGTAGTTTCTTCGACACCACTTTACTTTCCTCACGGCCCTGAAGGGAACCCCTTAAGCGTTCCAGGTATTTGGCAAATTTCCAAAAGTATGTGGGGTGAGGTGGGCCGATCCTCCTACTGCTCGAGAAACAGCTCGAAATGTATATTTATCAGTCTGTGGTACAGTTTCCACCATGAAAAATAACACATTTTATGGAGCTTGTAAGATAGTTCTCAGGACCAAGGCTCACAGTCACCTGGGTTTGTAAGTCTGAGTTACTCGGACCCTGCTCTGGCTGTTATATTAGAAAACCACCAAGGTTTCCATCTTCGTTGGTATTTGATTTTCAAGGTGATTTAATTATAAACATTTACTATGAATTTTTGTTGAAAAAGTAGTTGTACTGGTCACATTTAACATTCACATACGGCTTTAAAATGTATAAAATGTTCTCTGTTTGAAAGTGAAAAGTGAAACACTGAATAAATTCCACTAAAGGTAGCGAAAAAATGAGACCTCAGCTGCATTCTGCACCTTAACCTTGGCACCGGTGCCGTCTGGCTTAGGGGAGGAAGAGGCTCGGAGGTGGCGTCTACTCCTGTGCGCCGTCCTGTCAAGGAACCGCAGGTCTGCCTGCTTCCGCTTCTCTGCTCATCTCTCACCCCTCCCGTGTGCTCGCCACTCTCCCCGCTCCCCAGGGCCCCTGGTCCCGTCAGCGTGGTCTCAGGATCGTCAACGGAAATAGGATCTTTTCTTGTCTAGACCAATTTCTACCTGCTTTATCCGTTTCTTGCATGAAGGAGTGAGGCAGGAATGAAACAGAAAAATCTGCCCTTCCTTTCTTCCTTCCGTCCTTCCTTCCTTCCTTTCTTTCATTGAAGTATAGTTGATTTATAATGTTGTGTTAGTTTCAGGTGAACAGCAAAGTGATTCAGTTATATATACATATATACATGTTCTTTTTCAGATTCTTTTCTGTTATAGGTTTTTACAGGATATTGAGTAGAGTTCCCTGAGCTGTACAGTAGGTCCTTGTTGGGGAAATCTGCTTTTCACGTCGGATGACAAACATTGAGGCAGATGGCTTATCTCTGAGGGGTGAACATATCCCTGGTTTTGTGGGATCCATACAGTGCTAAGTGCTTGAATGGCTTCTTTCATCCTGTGCATATCCCAGCAGGAGCATCGACACACAAGACCACGCAGGACAACTTCGACTTCCCGGTGTCAGTCCTCTGTTTTGTCTGTCTGTTTTGTTTGGCTTATTTTGATTTGCTTTGAACTGGTTTGGATTGGGGGATGTTCTATGGGATTAAAACAAACCAATTATTTATATTTTCTCGACTTGACTTACAAAGATGGCTGATAGCGGGTGTTCTGTCAGAACCCAAGCCTGCACAGTGCACGTGGCATTGAAGTCTACGAAGTGGGCCGGAGAGGCACTGAAGCTGCTCTCAGCATCTCTCACTGTGGCTTTGTCCTCACCCCTCTGGACAGGTTGCTGTACTCTGTCCTTCCTCCGTCCGTGGCCAACGAGCTGAGGCACAAGCGTCCGGTGCCCGCGAAGAGGTACGACAACGTGACCATCCTCTTCAGCGGCATCGTGGGCTTCAACGCCTTCTGCAGCAAGCACGCGTCTGGGGAAGGGGCCATGAAGATTGTCAACCTCCTCAACGACCTCTATACCAGATTCGACACTCTGACAGATTCCCGGAAAAATCCATTTGTTTATAAGGCAAGTCCAGGTCGTGTCCTAACGCAGTGCCATTCATGGTTCTGAGTTTTCAAGCCGTGGCTTCCAGAGACACTGCAGTCACCATTCCCTGACTGTAGCCCTGCAGGCTTGGTACGGGCAGCTCTCATGCCTTCGTTATTTACCATTTTCTTAAATAATTACCTCTCGTTCTAAAACATTCTCTTCCTTGTAACCCAAATGAATGGAACAGACGATTCCCTAGTTAAAATGTTAAATCCGTGCAGGTGGTTTATCACACGTAATACAAACATGGCATTCGTGTCAGTGGTCTGCAAGCGACATTTTTACTGAAAGGTAAAAGTGATTTGCACAGTAAAGAAGCCATGGAGCATAAGAAGGGGACTCAGACCTGCTTCTAGATAACGTCAGCTTGAAGGGAAACGTTTATACGGCATTTCTGCCCTTGGTTTCAGTTAGTAACAAATATAATATTGGAAAAATGAAGTCAGTGGAATATTGCTTCGTAAAGGCAAGAATGTGAACTAAACCACCCCCAGGCCTCTGGAGTCAGAGAAGTGCCACAAGGACTATTTATTTTATAGTCTTTTTCCGAGGAACGGTGTAACACTTGGTGAGCATATCGTAAAAATCAGTGGTTAATGACCAGGATAAATCACTGAACTGGGGGCAGTGGAGCTTTGGCCCATCCAACCATCAGTGTTTTAAGGGGAAATAGGGTAGTAAATTGTTCTGCTGGGCAGTAAGCATATCTGAGCTGAGAAACCAGGACGTAACTAGAGGAAAAACAATGCCTGTAGTCAGACTCCAAGTGCCACATGTGTACATTTCAAATAATGACGTTTCTTCTCGCTGGAGTTGAAGGTATCAGAATTTTAAGAGATTCAGGGGAGGAAAGTTGAAAGTTATTGAGAGCAGTTGGCAGAACATGTTCTGTGTAAGGGTAGCAAGTGAGACAGTCATGTTTGTACTGACCAATCTGTGCCCTGCTAGGTGGAAACGGTCGGTGATAAGTACATGACGGTGAGTGGTTTACCAGAGCCCTGCATCCACCATGCACGTTCCATTTGCCACCTGGCTTTGGACATGATGGAAATTGCCGGCCAGGTCCAGGTAGATGGTGAATCTGTTCAGGTTAGTAGATAAAACAGATATTATAATGGTAGTAATAGACCTTTTGGACAACCGATTTATATTCTTGACCAGCTAATCATGAGTTATGTACAAGGAATAACATCTTGACAACAAAGACTAAGATTTTTAATGTTTTTTAAATTGAAGTATAGTTAATTTACAATGTTGTGTTTCTACTGTACAGAAAAGTGGTTCAGTTATACATACATATGTATTCTTTCTCATGTTCTTTTCCATCATGGTTTAATACAGGGTATTGAATAGAGTTCCCTGTGCTCTACTATAGATCCTTGTTGGTTATTTATTTTATATAGAGCTGTGTGTATATGTTTATCCCAGACTCCTCCTGATTTATCCTCCCTCTCCCTTTTCCCTTTGGTAACCATGTGTCTGTTCTCTGTGTCTGTGAATCTGTCTGTGTTTCATAGATATGTTCATCTGTGTCAAATTTTAGATTCCACATATAGGTGATATCACATGATATCTGTCTTTCTCTGTCTGACTTCCTTCACTGAGTATGATAATGTCTAGGTTCATCCATGTTGCTGCAGATTGCATTATTTCATTCTTTTTTTTATGGCCGAGTAATATTCCATTGTATATATGCACCACATCTTCTTTATCCATCCTTCAGTGGACACTTGGGTTGCTTCCATGTCTTCGCTATTGTGAATAGTGCTGCAGTGAACACTGGGGTGCATGTATCTTTTCAAATTATAGTTTTTCTCCAGGTATATGCTCAGGAGTGGGATTGCTGGATCATATGGCAGCTCTGTTTTTAGTTTTTTTAAGGAACCTCCATACTGTTCTCCATGGTGGCTGCACCCGTTTACATTCCCACCACCAGTGTTGGAGGGTTCCCTTTTCTCCACACCCTCTCCGGCATTTGTTATTTGTAGACTTCTTAATGATGGCTGTTCTGACTGATGTGAGGTGATACCTCGTTGTAATCTTGATTTGCATTTCTCTAATAATTAGCGATGTTGAGCATCTTTTCTTGTGCCTTTTGGCCATCTGTATAAACAAAGACTCATAGTTTATTGAACCCATTGTATTACATTCTTCCATAGAAATGGGAAACCTGTCCACCTGTTTGAAATCTTCTTTATTCCATGTACTGAAAGTCATGAGGATGAGATAAAACCACCTGTCTGTCCTTCCTGGTTTATTTTTTAAAATCTCTTTCCTGTGTCTCATGTAAGTTGCCAGATTCACATCTTTGAAAGCTTCAAACTTGACAAAAAGAATGTTTCTCTTGAAAGATTTTGTGAGGGTTTTTGTCTGTAATATGCTTGGAGTTCTAGAGAATTCTTATGATTTTTATATGATGACTGTGCGTTATTCTTTAATCTAGAGTAAGCAGTAATTCATAGTATTGAATTTATTAAGGCAGAGCTTTGATTTTTCCAGATAACAATAGGGGTTCACACAGGGGAGGTAGTCACTGGTGTCATAGGACAGAGGATGCCTCGCTATTGTCTTTTTGGAAATACTGTCAACCTCACAAGCCGAACAGAAACCACTGGACAAAAAGGAAAAATAAATGTGTCTGAATATACATACAGGTAAGAGATACATCTAGGTATTTACTGATTTGAAAAATGTCTCTTTGCATGTGTTTTAATTCCCTGGGTGCTTTTATTACCTTTAACATTTATCACCTCTGCTCTTAGGATTATTTATTATTTATTTGAGAAGATGGTGTCATTATTTCCAATTTAAGTGACTCTTCACCATCTTAGGGGTTTCTGCTATGATCATTGTTACTAAAACCTCGAGGTACCCCCTAAATAGCTTTGGTGTGTGTCACTTTCTCTGTGCAGCCATACTCCACGCTTCTCTCCCTGTTCCCTGTCCCCTTTAGATGTCTCATGACACCAGAAAATTCAGACCCACAATTCCATTTGGAGCACAGAGGCCCAGTGTCCATGAAGGGCAAAAAAGAGCCAATGCAAGTTTGGTTTCTATCCAGAAAAGTTACAGGAACAGAGGTATGACTCATCAGAGTGTAATTCCTTTTTTAAGACAGACTATAAACATGGGAGCTAAATCATAATCACTGAAAACACGTTTCATTTGTAAAGAATTCTTGCTTACGCGAACTCTTGAGTAAAGCAGCAGAAATACTGAACCATTAGTGAGCGGGTTAGAACAATACAGACTTCTTAGCGGAGACTTTATGGTTGCTGGTTTTGTCCTCTAATGAGATTAAAACCGAAGCAGTAGACTGAGGAGGCCTGGCTTTGGTTGTTCCTCCGTAATTTGGCTCAGACCCAGCTGGGGAGTGGGCGGTGAGGGGCGCCCCCGGGCCCTCCCCAGCACCCTCAGCTGTTGTGAGGGTGCCACCAGGGCCAAGACAGGGCCGCCTTCACGGGAGGTTTCCTAACCATGATGCTCCAGATCCTTGTGAGGGCCACGCTGTCACCTCGGGGAATGTTTGGGCATTTTTGGACATCCTGGTCCCTCGTGTGTCTTCCCTGGAGAGAAGAGTGATTTATACTTTTCCAGAATCTAAATGATTCCACAGGGAAGCTGTAGGTGCATGCTCGTGCTCTGGGTGTGCTCCAGCCTGAACCCAGGTGCTTGGGGGCCTCAGAACTCTGGGGTTCGCTCGGTGGTCCTGTGACCCAGGGTGGCTCGTGACACCAGTGTCCTGCCAGCTTTGCCCCCTCCCAGTGGGTTGCATCAGAAACAAGTGTGATGCTTTGTTCCCCGCTGAGGCACTGGTTCTTTAGAGGCGGGGAGACTCCTTGACTATATGTCTTTTCCTGGATGTACACATTCATTATAAATACGTTGAGAGTAGAAGTCCTAAAAGGAATGGAATGCCAGGTTCTGAAATACTTACCTTCATCTTCTCGTCACGGTTTTCACTTCTGGTGCTGGCTTGCTTCCCGATGTTCGTCTGATAAATTAGCTTCCTGCCAGCATTGCTTATTTGACTTGGCTGCTTCTGTCTCATCCAGCGTGATGCTGGGAATGACGTAGAAAAACTGTAGAGATGAATGCACATCAAATTTTATTTAAAAAGAGAACGAAAATCTTTTGGGAGTCCTACAAGCCTCATTATCACTGAAAATTAATACCCTGTTTTTTTCCACTTTGTAAAGGAAACAAAGCAGGATGACAACTGAATCTTGGACCTTGAGGTGAAGAGGGTGGGGTGAGGTCCAGTCTTCCCCTAAGTCCTGCCAAGCCTGGGAGCAGTCATCCCTTGGTTCCTTTCCATTTCCCCAAGCCTTTCTCCTGGTTATCGCTTTCCTTATTCATTATTCAGCTTTAGCTCTGCTTTTGAGTATTTTCAAGGTTTAGTATATTATCTGAAGTTTGGCTTCGTGTGGGTGATGTGAGCTTCACGTGTCTTAAAATCTACTATAAGCATCACCTAACATGGTGACTTGCAAGTAGTAGGCACCCAATAAATATTTGTTGAATTTAATTAAATGAAACAGAACAGTATTTGGCCATGTGTCTCTATATATGTATGTACACACACACACACACACACACACACACACACACACACACACACACACACACACTTTTCCAAATCTGTTCAGTGCTCTCTCTATACGCATATGTATATTTTAGTGACTATAACATATAAAAAAGTTTTGTCATGTTGGTGTATATCATTATAGAAATCATTTTCTAAAGGAGTGAATTCAGAGTTTTAGGGAAAAAATGCAATTTATTTTCAGACTCCCCAAATAAGAATTAATATATCGTGCTAAGAAAATACTCACTATTTTGAATTATGCTAACTTTCCTTCAGAAATACAGAATACACATTTCTGTTATTAAACTATTGGGTTATTCATTCAGATCACGTGGCAATTATAATTCCTCTAAAATGCTGTCGTTTGCATTGTACCCCTTGTGTAATTATAAATCTCACTAATCCCATCCAGCTGTTAAAGCGGCACTGTTTCACAATGAGCTATTGCGTTAGTTTGGGGTAAATGTTAGGGGCTCTGACCACATCCAAGGAAAAAGCTGGAAGCATGGCTGGGTTGTTCCTATTTGTCAGAGCCCCTCCTGGCCCTTTATTCCCAGAAATTAGCTCCTTTTTCTTAGCTTACAAGAATGTGACTATATCTAGGACATCATGTTCAGAAAACTTACTTTAATTCCAACATAGAACGCATTCCTTTTGGACTCGTTAGCCTCTCGTCCTTCAATATCTCTGATAATTTATTAATATCTGTCTTTATAAACTATAGTACAGTTACTTTCATGTAAAAACGTTTGTCTTTAAATTTAGCATTTCCTATCCGCATATTGATATTTGTATAATATGTTCTGTGTTCATGTGTAAGGGATCCTGCAATAAATTATTTTTTCCACTTGTCTCTAGACGGTTTTTAATTCAATAAAAACGAATAGTTTTGTCAGTCACTTGATTGATTAGTGCCATTTTTGGAATACGTCTTATCCCTTTGCCCGTTACAGGCTTTCATTTCGACTCCCTGCTGTTAGGATAAAGCTGAATGGTTCCTCTTCATCAGGCCTATTCCCAGATGGTATTTGTCTCCAATGACAGCGGCAGGACCAGGCTTGGCAGGGGTGGGGAGGATATATGCACAGATACGTGTGAAGCGACACTGACGAGCTCCCGGCATTTTAGGGGTGAAAGACACGTACAAATAACCAAACCGTCTGATATTCATAGCGATGAAACATGTTCAAGACACAGAAAGGACAGAGCGTGAGAAACAAGGAAGGAAGTGGGGTGCAAAGAAGGCGGGAGACCAGCTGGATTTTGTGATGGTTTCGTCTGAAGGTGAATTAATGCATCCCTCGGAGAAGCCTACTCTGCCTCTGGGTCCCATCTGTTCAGCCCTTCTGGGTAGCACCAAAAAAAATAGAACCAAAGGTTATGGAAAGGTAAGAGTTTCTCAGCTTGATTTGAGGATAATCTGTACATGTTTTTAAACTTCTACAGAAGAATAGCAGTTTATACCCACGCACAAATATATTTCAGAACCAATTCATTATCTCATTTTACTTAAATCTTGATTGATTCCCCAGATGACATGTTCTGTCTCTTCGTCACGGAAGGTGTGACGTTGTGGTTTGTAATAAGAGGTCTCTACGTTTGGTCTTAGCCCCCGTCCCCTTCTGGCTCCAAGCTCCTACAGCTCCAGGAATTCCCTAAGTGATGAAAACGACAAAGGTGTCTTTCATCATGTTAGTGACGTGACTCGGGGCCTGGGCTGGGTTGGGGGGAGCTTGTTGCCAGGTGAACCGACCTGGACTTCAGAGGGTGGGAACTTTTAGTCCCACCCTGACCCGTGTCTCCTGGGAAGGGAGAGGGCCTGGAGGTTAAATGCTTGCCAGCGGCCAGTGATCCCGTCAAGCGGGCCTGTGTGATGACGCCTCCAGAAAAGCCCAAAGGTCGGAGAGCTTCCGGGTTGGTGGACACGGGGCGAGGCAGGGGTGGGCCTGAAGCTCTGCGTGTCTCCCATCTGGCTGTTCTGAGTCACATCCTCTTGTAATTATCCAGGCGGCTGGTAAGTAAAATGGGCCCCTCAGTTTGTGTTTCTCTCTAGCAGGGAACCTTGGGTCTGCAGCCGGTTGGTCGCAAGCGCGGGTGACAGCCTGGCCTTGCTTTGGTCTCCAAGCGGGTGCGTCTTGCAGGGCTGAGCCCTGAACTTGAGGAATCAGAGGCGATCTTGGCGTAGATGGTGTCAGAACTGAGCTGCATTGTAGGACACCCGGCCAGTAGTCCTGGGAGTTGCTCTGTGGTAGGGAAAACACCCCACACTGTAAATGGGTGCAGATTCTTACAGGGGAAAAGAAGAGTCCCGTCTCTGCTCACGTTAGGTAGGTTTCTCTTTGCAGCCTCGCTGCCGCCTCTTAGGACCGCCAGGGGGCAGCAGAGGGGGCCGTGCAGAATCGAAGAGGGGCGGGCGGAGCGGGGAGGGGAAGGACACGGGGCTCTCGTAGGAAGCGCCGCTCGCGTGTCTCGGCTTCGGACCGAAGGACGCTCCCTGCGTGCGGTCTGGAGTTCACCCTCCCACTGTCCCCTACGGTAAAAGGAACGTCATGAAAATACTTATTTTTACGCCATTATGACCGTTTGTGTAGCAGGAAACCTACTCCCATGCATCATGTTCAGAAATGTCACCCACATTTTTCCTGCTG
>NW_006788863.1:443181-457985 GCF_000442215.2 Lipotes vexillifer
CCCCACATTTTCCCTGCTGATTCTGTAGGAAGGTGTGTAAACGTGTCAAAACAGGCCATTTGTACTAGAAGCTGTAATTTCGTCCAGAATCATTATAGGCAAGCTAAGTTGCATGTAGCTCATGTTAAAATCTATCAAATACAAATAAAAGTATTGTTTGACAAGGAGAAAATTGGAAAACCCCCTTGTTTTGCATTAAAAAATGCATTTAAATGATCCTCTCTTGCTTCTACCATATTGGAGAGAGGAAATAGTATAGGGTAGATGTAAAAAACCAAACAAAAGCAAAAACCACTGTCCAGAGAGTCAAGAACCTGAGTCCAGTTCTGGCAAGGCCAACCCTGTGGTCTTGGCATGTTCTTTAACTTCTTAGATTCCTAATCTGTGAAAGGAGCTGGACAATATGATGTCTATAGTTAATTCTTGCTCCAAAATTCCAACATTTCTGTGGTGAAAATTTCAGGGCAGGGATGCTGTGACTTTGGCCTGGCCCTCTGCGGAATTCTTAGAAAGACAGTCCAGTCTTAACTCTTTTTAAGTCAAGTAACAATGAGCAGATCAACTGCGTGATTTTAAAGCTAATTTCTAAGAAATAAACAACTCTCTGGCAAACAGCTGCTGAAGACTTTTGACACCAAGCTAAAGTCAGAATGACTAGGTCATATTAGTGTATACAAGTATTACAGCATTAAAAACTGGCCCTGTAATATTTCCCTACTTATGTTAAGTTCAAATTCTTTAGTAAAGAGCTGGGCTTTTGATTCTCTAAAAATAAGGGGAGAAAATGTACCTCTATTTCAAGCAGTAATCTTTTTGAGTAGAAGATGGCCTCTTAAAAATTAAAGACAGGAAGTGTCAGTGAGTGGTACATATAGGTTTTTTAAAAAAATTATTACCAATAAAATGTATTGCCCGTTTTGTATTAACTTGCAAAATATTTCCTGTTTAAAAAAGAAATCCGTAGCCCAGAGATGGAAACCACTTAAATATCCATCAGTGGGTACATGGATAAAGAAAATGTGGTCCATATATACAGTAGAATACTGTCCAGTTTCTAAAAAGAAGGAGATCCTGCCATTTGCAACAACATGGATGAACCTTGAGGACATTAGGTTAAGTGAGATTAAGCCAGACACAGAAAGAGAAACACTGCCTGCTCTCGCTTATGTGTGGAATCTGAGAAGGGCGAGCTCATAGAAGCAGACTAGAAGGGTGGTTACCAGGGGACGGGAGTTGGAAGAAGTGGGGACTGTTGGTCCACGTGTACAAACTTTCAGTTTCAAGACGACTAAGTTCTGGAGACCTAGTAGACAGCAGGGTGCCTCTGGCTAATGATGCATGTGACACCGTGCGCCCCTCGTAGGGACTCGAACCCACGGGCTTTTAATTAGAATCACTCTCCTGGTGTCAGGACTTCCTGAGCCTCGGGTTCTTTGTGTCTCAGTGCAGGAGGAATTCAGCGAGAGGCAAAGAGATAGGCAAGAGGTTGATTTATTAATCTAGGACGCTTGTGAGGGGTACAAGCGGGCAGGCGAGGGGGCTCTGCCCTGAGAATCAAGCCGGCTACATTCTTACCACCAAAGGGAAGTGGGGAGGGCAAAAGACCGTCTTCTTTCTTGTTCCTGGAGTAGCCATCACTAGATCCTCCTTCGTATTGGGCAGGAGACAGGTTGACCCTATGAGGTCAGACTAGGACAGACATAGTGCTCGTTCAAACCAGCAGAAGGGTGGTGACATAGACTAAAACATGTCAAGTCATCTCAGGTTTCGTATAATGAGGGTCTCCCACTTCGGAATGTCACCTTTCCCTTATATTCCTATGCTTGGTCCTAAGGATCATTACCTTGCTGGACTTGACCAGCAGGACGCAGGCCTCATTTTTTCGCTCAGTGGCCTGGGGCATATCTCGTGCTTTTATGAATTTATAGTTAAGCAAGCCTGCTTCCTTCCACAATGTTCGGATAGCTTTCTTGAGTGGTCATGGACTCACAGGGGTCTCCCAAAGTTCCCTCTCTGTAATCCCCTGGTGGGATTTCTAAAACTCCCTGTGTAACTCTCCTATTTGATTCCTATCATTTGTACACGAGAAATTTGCTAAGAGGGTAGATCTGAAGTGTTCTCACCACACACACACACACACACACACACACACACACGGTGACTATGTATTATGTTAATTAGCTTGATCGTGGTGCTCATTTCACAATGTATACAAATATCAAAACATCACAAGGTACACCTTAAACATATGCAGTTTTTATGTCATTGATACCTCAGTAAAGCTGAGAAAAAATGGTTTTACCAACTTAAAAAATAAATTTAGGGGCTTCCCTGGTGGCGCAGTGGTTGAGAGTCCACCTGCTGATGCAGGGGACACCGGTTCATGCCCCACTCCGGGAAGATCCCACATGCCACGGAGCGGCTGGGCCCATGAGCCATGGCCGCTGAGCCTGTGCGTCCGGAGCCTGTGTTCTGCAACGGGAGAGGCCACAACAGTGAGAGGCCCGCGTACCGCAAAAAAAAAAAAAAAAATCCATAAATACTTTCCCTTTTGTGGTTTCCTGCATGACATGAATACACTTGTGCATAATCTTTATATACCCATGATTACAATAAAATCATAAAGCTCTGGGCAACCACAGCACCGAAACCTGACATAGTGATTACACATGGCTTTTAATGTATTAGTACAAATAACATCACCAAAGGGATTTCAGTTATTTTTGTGTAAAAATCATCATGGTGAAGCCACAGGCTGAGCCAGCTGAGTCCTCTGCTCCCGGGCAATTGGCATTCTGATGGGGGTGGGCAGGCTGGCCCGCAGGAGTGAGGGGTTTGTATCCTGGAATTAGAGACACGGTGGAGGCAGGGCCTGAGGAAAACATCAGTGTCCCGAAGTACGCAGAACTCAAATTTAGGATATGATGAGAAAGTCTAGCAGCCTGTTTGAAGAAGCCAGCAGCTTGGAGGGTTAGAAGCAGGACAGATCTGGGAGTGAAAGGTGTCTGAGCCTGAAGCCTTTGCAGGTGCCCAGTTCCTGTGCAATGATGTTTTGGGAACACATCTGTTTAATGATTTTATATCCTCAATTGGAAGTGTAGGAGAAGATTTAAATAATGGGGTGGTTGTTCCTTGTGTATTAATATAGCTATTTTTTTCCTCCAAAGCACAATATTTTTTACGTCTGATTAGGAAACTACAAGGGCGCTCTCTCTCAGCAGGGTCGGATAGGAATATAATGTCAGTCATAATGCGAGTCACATACGATGTGAAGTTTTAAATTTAGAAATGTCTAGTAGCCACACTTTAAAAAATAGAAACAGGTGAAATTGATCTTAATAATACATTTTATTTAACCCAATATATCCAAAATATTATCATTTCAGCATGTAGTCCATATCAGAAATTATAACTGAAACATTTTACATTCCTTGTTTCCTCCTAAGACTTCGTAACCCTGGGTGAATTTTACATGCACAGCACATCTCAGTGCAGACCAGTGTTGAAAGATAAACCGAAGCACATTGGAAACGTTAAGGTTTATTTGAGCAAAAACCCATTCCAGTCAGGCAGCACTATAGTGGAATTGGCTAGGAGAGCTCCACTAGAGGAGCTGGGAGAGACTTTTGTTACTGAATGCATGTTCGTGTGCCTGATGCACAGTGAGGCCAAACAAAGCGAAATTTTGGAGTTTGGAGCAGAGAAAGGTTTATTGCAGGGCCCAGCAAGGAGAACAGGTGGCTTGTGCTCAAAACACCCAAACTTCCTGATGGTTTTCAGGGAAGGATTTTTAAAGGCAACTTCTGGGGTGAGGGCTGCAGGGTGTGTGACTTTCTTCTGACTGGTTGGTGGTCAGGTAACAGGGTGGGGCTCCAGGAATCTGTGCTCAGCCTGAAATCACCACCCTCCACCTGGGTGGGGGTCTCAGTTCCAGCAGAAGAGCTCAAAGTTACTGTTAGGTGTATCTCTTCAGGAGGAACCAGGACCCTGCCCCAAGGCTGCACCATTGTTTCTTTTTTTTTAATTTATTTTTTATTGAAGTATAGTTGAATTACAATGTTGTGTTAATCTCTGCTGTACAGCAAAGTGACTCGGTTATACATATATATATACATTCTTTTTCAAATTTCTTTCCATAATGGTTTATCACAGGATGTTGGATATAGTTCCCTGTGCTATGTAGTAGGGCCTTGTTGTTTACCCATTCTATATATAATAGTCTGCATCTGCTAATCCCAAACTCCCAATCCATCCCTCCCCTATCCTCCTCCCGCTTGGCAACCACCAGTCTATTCTCCATGTCCCTGATTTTGTCTCATAGATAGGTTCATTTGTAACAATTTTTTAGATTCCACATATATGATATCATGTGGTACTTGTCTTTCTCTGTCTGACTTACCTCACTAAGTATGATAATCTCTAGGTCCATCTGTGTTGCTGCAAATGGTATTATTTCATTCTTTTTTATGGCTGAGTAGTATTCCATTGTATATATGGATGGACAGTTAGGTTGTTTTCATGTCTTGGCCACTGTAAATAGTGCTGCTATGAATGCACCATTGTTTCTTAACTGCTCCTCCCTTGTTTCTGCATTCCCTCACTTCCCTGATTAGCAACTGTTTGGTACTCAGGGAAGGTCCAGGAGGCTTAGAAACACTATTTCCAACAAACAAGAAACAGGGGACATGGAAAGGACCTATACCTGGGAGGGCCTCACAGGGTCCTTCTTGGTTTCACTTTCATGGAGAAAAGGCAGGAGCAGAGTAATGGAATTCCTGATTGGCTATAGTTTAAAGCTTTGTTGACTGACTGACTAGTTGCTCTTAGGTTTCAATTTTATAACCTTGTTACACTTACAGGCTCGGGTTTTGGATTGTTTATGTCTGCCGCCAGGGCATTAGAGCCACATCTGTCTAACAGCCTCCTGTTAATTAATTTAACCCAGCCACTATTCAAGTGCTCACAGATCATGTGAAGCTTGTGGTCATCACTGAACAGCTCAGCTCAGATCCACAGGATGTTGATGCATGTGCTCAGATCTTCTATGAAAAGCGAATAGTCCTTTTAGATACTTGATTGTTTGCTCCTTGTCAGTACACTGAGTCATACCTTGTTATTTATAAAAACAAAACAAGAAAAGTAGATGGATAGTTGAAAGTGGTCATTAAGTAAAGAAAAAAGTATATGCATGCTCATACTTTTTCATTTATAATATGCAGTTTTGAATAGAGCATTTCTTTTGAATGTAAACACTCTATGTACTATGACATAGTAGAAACGCTGATAAGAAGTGTAATAAAGAAAAATGAGTTCTATCTGAGAGATTTTTAGAAAAATATTTAAGGAAAAAGAAATTGGACCTTTTTATAAGTTGCTGGCATTTAGCAACTTAGCGTTTTCAGATGATAAAGGACCTTCCATTTTCACGTGACAATTCTTTTGCAATGTTTTTGCATAAGAAGCAATCATGAAGCACCATTATCTTTTGACAAAGCTAAGACTCTATAAAGATTTAGCTCATCACTCAGGTACCACCCACACTCCATTCTCCTGTTCATTTGTATTCCTGTTAAAGATTGTTCTTTCCCTGCCGACCCAACCTGCTATTTTTGCATTTGACAGGAATATTACCCAGGTATTAACTAAAAATTAATCATGCAAAAGGCAGCTGCTAGAAGTTTTGCACATGTATATACATGAACAGTTTTTACTTTGCTTGTGCTCAACAAAATGTCCCAGAACTTTAGGGACTCTTCAGACTTTAGTGGGAGCAAATGTCCCTACCACACTGACCACAAGCTCTTCTATGTGATTCTACCAAAAAGTTGCTCCTGATGTATGTATTTTTGAGATTCATAACTCTTTAAATACAGCTCTTTGCATTTCTTAACGGGTAGATCCCTTTTAAAAAGAGTTCTTGTAAAAATAGCGTTAACACTATAATAAAAGTTACAAACTCCTTTTTAAAATGTGCATTTCTTTAAGTGTTGTCTGTATTGCAACTGCTAATTGAACTTCGAAGACAAGAACAAGCTAAGGGGTGATCAGATCCCCTGCTGTCCCTGAAGCTTAGGACAAAGCCTGCATCACCAGGTGGCAGTCAGGGGGCAATACTACAGTCACTACAGAATGCCCTTGTCCCCAACATTGTTTGGAACATTTTGCATGTGTTGAATCCTTGTAGCAAGCCATTGAGTAAATATCCTTATTATCACCTCCATTTTACTTAGAAGGAAACTGGGACACATAAAGTTTGGGTTCCTCACCTAAGGTCAGACAAGAGTGAGTGCAGAACCAGTTATTATACACGGTAACCAGATACAGAGCCCGTGCTTCCAACCAGTGTTCTCTGAGGACTCTCGGGGTACAGCTGAGCAGAGCAGCTGGCAAGTGATGAACTTCCAGTGTGTGTCTAAACATTAGAAGATTGTCAGTCAGGTAATAAAGTTCTAGTTGGACAGGTGGACAAAGAGCGTGAAGGAGGTATGACAGGTGGTTTTGGTCCCGCATCTGATGACTAACACTAAGAACAGGATTTGGAGGCCTGAGGCACAGGCGAGGGACCAATGCAGGTCTAGAGAAGGGACACAAGGCAGCAATCACAGGATACAACGAGAGAACCCATATGGTGTGCACTAGGAGAGATGTCCTGTTAGTAACTGGCCCCATTGTGCCTGAAGACCAGATTGGCCTTAGAGTTTTCAGGCTGTGAGACCGACTAATTCAAGAGGGGGCTCTTCTGGGCTGGAGGGGGAGTAGAGAAAGAACATCATTGGCTGAGTCCTTCCATGAAGGCACCTGCTCAGAGTGCAGACTGCTGGCTCCCTGGACATAGAGGAAGTCCTCCAGAGGGTGGCAACCTCACCGTCCTGCACCTGCCCCCATCACTAGCATTTTCTATTTATCTGTGAGGGCTGCTGACCAAGGGAACGTTTTTGACTTTCCTTTCTAAGGCTTTAAACAAGGTCTCTCAGAAATATACAAGACATTTCCTTCATTTCCCATTTTCTGTTGTACCTGGATGTAATCCATTTCCATTCTTCTATTTGTTCTAATGTTGATGACTAAAAACAGATATCTCTGTGACAGTGAAATATAAAATCTTTATTCATTCTTCCGGTGTTATATCAGTTTCCAAGAAAAGGAGGGACCTGACTTCTTCAGTGTTTCTTATTATCAATCTTATTTGAGCAATAAAATAAATAATGATAATATTGGATTGTCACCAAAGTATTTAAAAAAAAAACTTTCTGAATCCATGCTGATTTAAATAAGTGACTGAAAAATAAATAAATGAGGGAGATAGGACAACTCTTCCTTATGGAGTAATTCCAATAGAAATAATTACGAATGAATCAGCTACTTGGGGATAAAAGGGAAAAATCTGGAGAGTCTGAATAATAGATCTAAAATGAAATCAAATCAATTAATAGGTACCTGGAGCTAACCTGTTCCATATTTTTGGCTAGGAGTTTCGCTTCACTGTAAAAAGTAGTTGGAGTACTTAAAAATAGTGTTACAGTCTACTTAGCATAATAGAAAATTTCATTTTTCTCAAAATATGTGCAGGGAACAACACTATAAATGTATTTATAGCATATCCCCCTTTCATATTTATATATTTTGTTGTATTAAAGATTACATGACGCGGTGTCTAGCACACCGTATATTCGTTCGGGAGTCTTCTTACATTACCAGATGTCAAGTCCCTGTTTTCTGTCCTCCATATTCTATATGCTTTGACAGATAGTCAAGTTTGCCTTCTCATTAAGCCTTTGTATAATACAATTTCCTGTGTTCTTTCACAAAATTTGAATATTGTATACACCGTTTAAGTCTTTCAGAATTTTCCCGTGTCATTAAAAAAAAGTCATTAATTCAACTTAACAAAATTTTAAGTTTATTTCCACTTTTTAACCATTACAAATAATGCTGAAATGAGTCTCATAAATTTTTGTGCTTTTTTCTTATTATTTTCAGAGGATACACTCAAGAAGAGCCATTTCTTGATAATAATGAATGCTTCTTAATGTATTTCTAAATTACCCTTCAGACAGACAGTGAGTGCTTTAGGACAGTGTTCATTTTCCTGTCAACACGACAGAGTACTGTTAGTATTTTTATATTCATTAAATCTTTCAAGGTCTGATTTCTATCTCATTATTTTCTTGTATTTCTGTAATTATTTAGTGAGTTTTCGTATATGCATTATTTCCTGGCCATTCTCATCTCTCTCTTCCTGTGGGTATGGCATATTTGCATTCTTTGACCTCTTTATGGGTGGGATGTTTGTTTTTATGGACGCTTTGGAACACACTATGTAATAGAGATATTAGTGTTCTGTTAACATGCACAGTATTTTCCCCCTAATTTTCATTTCCTTTTGTAATGTTAGTTTTGGTTGAGCATAATATCCTGGTGGATTTCTCTTCCTTGTCTTGTAGACATTATGACAACCTCTGACTGTGTAGAGAGTCATATATCTGTGTAGCAGAAGTATTTTATGTGGAGTTTTTTTGTCTCCAGAATGCCCAGATCACAGAGACTGAATTCTTTTACAGTTACCTGCATCAGGCTTATAAGACCATGCATCCCTCAGTGTAGCAAAACTGTGTATCCTTTCCTTCCCTGAATCATGTTAAAAAATGAGTGCTGTAGACATCTTTAAAAGAATCATGCATGAGATGAGACTCATGCACTTCCCATGTTGTGGGGGTAGGTACCTCCTTTCCTTTCCTTCCTTCCATCCTTTCCTTCCTTCCATCCTTCCTTCCTTCCCTCCTTCCTTCCCCTCATTCTCTCTCACTCTCTCTCTCTGGCTCTCACTCTCACTCATTGTCTCTCTCTCTCTCTCCCCCTCTCTCCCTCCTGCTCAAAACAAAAACAATATAGGGCTGTTTATTGTAAGAAAGCTCCTTTTTGACCTCAAGAGGATATGGGAATAGCTCCAAGGAGATTTTGATTTGCTCTTAATAGAGATAGAAATTTGCCAGCACTTTAGAAAGATGTACTAATGTATTCAGAGCATCCGAATGGTCACTGACAGAAGTCACACTTAATTGGTGATATACTGTGGTTGTTACCATATGAACAATTGAATGTCGTTTAAAGTTGATATTTGAGTCATCTGAGCTACTCCTTCCTCTCTGCACAGGTATTTACTTATTGCACATGTTAAGAACGTGGAATAATGGATTTGCATAAAAGCTGCCAGATAGTATTGTGTGGATAATAACCGACCAAAATGTAGAAATTGTTGAGCAGCTTTTGCAGTAATTCATCTTCTTTCTTATTTTCTCAAAACCCCTAACTCTGGAAAAATCTGTGTCACTTGATTCTAAATTGGATCTGTAGATCTAAATCCCTTTTTGTATGACTTGTATTCCTGCCACTCCCCATTCTTTATTCTGATTTTGGATATAGGCATTCCAATGAGATCATTTTTATTCCTGCTAAGCCCTAGAAGAAAATTTTCTATCACCTTAAATCTAAAAGTAATTACTCACATGCCAACATTCATTTTGCCTTCAGATGAAGAGTGATGCTCCAATATGCTTTCAGAATTTTAGTAATGGGATGATTTAACAGAATAAGTAACAGAGTCCCTACATTAGATATATATTTTCCAAAGTCAACCATTCATTTCTTGCTGAACAAATGAATTTATTTGTTTTCTGAATGATTTAAAATAACTGTTCTTACCCGCAAGGACCTACGGTGTAGCACAGGGAACTATACTCAATAGCTTGTAATAACCTATAATGGAAGTGAATATAAAAAAAGAAAAAAAAAATACTTATATGTATAACTGAATCATTTTGCCATACACCTGAAACTAACAACATGGTAAGTCAACTATATTTCAATGAAAATTTTTAAAAAAATAAAGAAAAGAAAAAATATTCACCATAAGATTGCTCATTAAAAAATAAAAATAAAATGTATTATGGAGCTTAAAATAAATAAATGAAATAAAGTAACTGTTCCTTTTTCTAAACATTGTTTCTCATTTTATTTCTTCATGACAAGGAAAATTGCAATAAATCTCGGGTGATGACTACTCGCAAAGGAATAGTCAGAACAGAATACACTGACCGGCAATTTTCGGGGGTAAATTCTCAGTCAGAAGAGTTTTTCTTCCAGTAACTACCACACTCACCCGGATCACTTGCCTTACAACTCACCAAAACAACCCGACAATTCGGCCAATGCCTGTACTGATGTTAGCCTAAGAGCCGTGCAATACTTGCTCCCTCGTGTTAAAGGGGACAGAGTTTAGGTAGGACCCTCTGCCCGTCCCACTGACCCTCTGGACATCACAGTCTCCCTAGCAGGTTACCATCCTCTGAATCCAATCAGAGCTACACAGATCCTGGTCATGGTTCTGCTGCAGCAGCTCCTTACTTTTCGGTAATTTCTTGATCTCTAGAGAATCTCCACTTCCATCCTGCCTCTTAATGTCTACTGAATATTTACAGCAAAAATAAGATGCATACGCATCAGATTGGACAAAAAAGACACCTCAAAGTCTCACATTATAATCTGATGGGAAACACAGTCTGTGTGAGTTAAGACAGCAAAGTCAGAGACTGACATGGCAGTAGACAGTCAAGGTGAAAAAGCACGTTCCAGAAAATCCCAGCAATTTCGCTTCTAATAACATAAACAAAAGGAAATGTACAGTTCCATTGCAAGATCTTTGCTATAGTAAAATACTGAAATTATGTAAATATGAATTAGTTGGGGAAAAGTCAGTAAATAAATCATGGTATATTTATTGATGTAATTTTGTGCAACAAATAAACTAGATCTTCATGTGTTAACATGAATACACAGTAAACATGTAAAATAAAAATACTAGGTTTTAGGCTGACATATACAGCACTGACTCAATCCATGTAAAATCTATAATGTTAGTTAAATATGAATGGTAGGCACGTGGCTGTTTATTTTATTATTTTCTTAAATTTTTCATTATATTTAATAATCACAAAAGTGTCAATTGCATATATCTCATTTTCTATGTTAATTTCTATATAAAGTGTTCAATTACTTAACTACCGATTTATTATAACCTTTAAGTAATTTTAAAATGAGTGCTCATTAAACGTCATACAGTATTTAGACAAAAAGGAACTAAGTAGAGACTGAAGAACCTGGGAGAACGTAAACAGAGAAGGCAGAACCTTGAGTGTGGAAGATTTCAGAACTTCCATGAAAAGGAAGGATATTGCTGAAAAAGAGAAGATGAGGAGAGTTACTGAGGAAAAAATCATCCTGGTGACTTTGTGGGACAGAGAAAGAGCTGCCCTGGATTAGTGTGACCAAAAAGAAGTCAAAAACGATGCTGACTACGTAAGATGGACAGCTTGCAAGGGGCGATGGGAAATTGGAAACTGTAAAATCATTTGGGATGAGAGAATGCCACGATAAGAGAAACATAATACCTAAGACATGTTCTCATGTACTACATTGTTGAGAGGAGGTGTTGAATTCTGGGAGACTATTTATTGTCCAGTTTCAGGAATGAAAGCCTGCCTTGAGGTAGTGGCCATGGAGCATGAGAGAAAATGAGAAAGGAGAGAACGTGTCCGAGGAGAAAGGACAGGATTTTGTGATTAGAGGTGGAACACACGCTCTGCAGGAACCGAGCATTGCCAACAATCCAGAAACAGCAAAATTAAAACCACCAGCTCAATAAATAGTACTTAGTAAGAGTTTAGTGGGCACGGAACAGCTGGAGAACCGGGAGCTTCTTTCTCAGTGGCTTCAGTGGTTTTGTCTGCTCTGGGAATCCTCAAGCTTGGTTTCCATTTTGTATTGATTCTTTTTTTAACATCTCTATTGGAGTATAATTGCTTTACAATGGTGTGTTAGTTTCTGCTGTATAAGAAAGTGAATCAGCTCTACCTATACATATATCCCCATATCTCCTCATATATACACCACTAAATGTAAAACAGCTAGTGGGAAGCAGCCGCATAGCACAGGGAGATCAGCCCGGTGCTTTGTGACCACCTAGAGGGGTGGGATAGGGAGGGTGGGAGGGAGGCTCAAGATGTACTGAATTTTTTTTTTTTTTAACTTAGAGGTTTCTTTCTCTCCTTCCTTCCTTCCTTCCTTCCTTCCTTCCTTCCTTCCTTCCTTCCTTCCTTTCTTCCTTTCTGGCTGTGTTGCATCTTCGTTTCTGTGCGCAGGCTTTCTCTAGTTGCGGCGAGCGGGGGCCACTCTTCAACACGGTGCGCGAGCCTCTCACTATCGTGGCCTCTCCCGTTGCGGAGCACAGGCTCCGGACGCGCAGGCCCAGCGGCCATGGCTCACGGGCCCAGCCGCTCCGCGGCATGTGGGATCTTCCCGGAGCGGGGCACGAACCCGTGTCCCCTGCATCGGCAGGGGGACTCTCAACCACTGCGCCACCAGGGAAGCCCCCAGGTTCCTTTTGAGTCAGCGGCAGGGTCTTCAGGTGGGCATCTGATAACCCACTTTGATTCTCCTTCAGAATTCCACACAGATTTCTAAAAATCGCCTTCCCTGTAGGGAGATATTCCTAATCGTTCAGTTACTGGGGGCCCGTTTCACTGGCCGTACATTAGTCTGTAAACATCCAAGCATTATTCTGGGGGTGGGAATCCGAAGCCTCAGTTTCTCGATGAACCTTCCATTTTGCCTATTGTGTGGACTTACACTTGCCCTTCTGCAGCCAAAGTTTTACCATCTAAGGGGAAAGGGTGGCTGTTTTCCAAACTGAGTTACCCCTTTCAGTTAGGGATTTTCCATCAGTGCATCAGGCAGCTCGCTTTGCTATAGCAGAGAGGGAATCATGACGTTTAGGCTATTTAGCAGTAGGAGCTGGCCATTGGGGGATCTTGTCACTGGCTTTCAGTGGACACAGCTACAACCTGCTCTTGGGTGCAATGTTTTCCTCCAACCCCTCCAGGGCTGCCATCAAATGTGCTCCCACGAGTACCATTTCCACTGCACCAGTGATTGCTGCTGAGTTGCGCTTTGTTGAAAAGTCCCTCTGACAGTGCAGTTACTGAGGGGCTTAGAGTGATGAGATATCTCAGTTTCAGGATCTGTCTTCACCAAAGGCTGGTGACACAGAAACAATTGACTCCTGAAAGAATTCTAGGTAGTTGCTGCATCTGGTGACGGACGGTCCTAAATTTCCAGTATTTTATGACAAGATGCAGTATTAGGTTTCTGCCAGAGACTCCAGTCTGCCTACATCCATTTGATGATACTTGCAAAACGATGTACGCTTTAGTTAAATGAGAACAGTCACTGTGGGTGGAAACTGGGCAGTTCTAGAGGTTCTCAAATGAAAGTGGAGTCAAAGGTGAAACCGACTTATTTAAGCCATAAGGCAGTAATGGCCCGCCCTCTATCTCGTATAATAAATGCATCACAAGATGTCTGTTTCCTTCTTTCTCCCCGATCCGCAGTTTCATTCTAGTGCGTCCACTGCAGCAGCCTTGTCCTTTCGGCTTTAGGATACCGCCTGCCACAGCTTCAGGTTCCTATGTGGCCTCATCCCTCCTCAAGAGGAGGTCTGTATTAGGGGCCCAAGCCTTCATCGGCAACCACCATCCTTCGCTTCCACGTTGTATCACTCCAGGGTGACCCATCACTGGCTGCCATGTCGCAAACCTAGGCTTGCCTGTCCCTACAGTATATCAAATGCTTCGGGAGGACTAGTCCGTTTTTCTGCAGGTGACGGAGTTGCAATTTTGACTTTCAAAGCACGGACTCCCTGTGTTCCTACCTCTGTCAATCCTAAAAGAAGTAACACTCATACATTTGAAATTCTGGGGAGCTGTGTGAATGCCGAACATGGCAACCAACTGAAGGTGGACACTCGTCCGGAGGAGTCTTCTCCATCCCGTGGTGTTCACCCTCCCATTATCTGCGCTTGATCTTTTACGCCAAGAAGAAAGCCGAGATTCACTGGCAGGCGATGGTACTTTTCAGCCACGTGGTCCCTCTCTCCCCTGGCCTGCCTGTTACCACGTGCTGCTTCGATGGCACATTTAGTAACAGAGTCACAAGAGAAGAAGACTGAAAGTAGACTGACTGCCCGAGGGGTAATGAGAACACACTGCAAGTCTTGAATTTCCTCCTTAGATTAAAGAAGTATGTGGAGGTATTGGAGAAAACGGTAAACACTGTGTTCTCCCAACATACTACAAATTTAACTTTACTTTCAAACAGATTTATTGTAAGTCTCCACTTGTGTAGGAAATAGAGATCCTGCCCCTCCAAAAGTTAGTTATCAAATTGAACTCTCCAGATAAAAGAAAATAAATCGTTGAATTTTCCTGAAAATGAAAAAATTCAGAATTTTATAAAGAACAGATTATATGCATTATTTCCTGAATAAACAAGTATCTTCTCTCCTCAAATATAGTTTATTTATCAGGTCTAATTTATATAGTTAGCCCTAAAGTATGTCTTTTTCCATTACTCAAACTTTCATTCATTAAAAAATATTTCCAAAATGCTTTCTACGTAATCTCTACTGTTCTAGGTGCAGGGAATTCCATGGTGGAAACCCCCCCCCCCCACCAAAAAAAACAAGGTAGTGCCTGTTTCTTTTTTTATATATTAATTAATATATATACTTAAATACAGACACAGACAGGGATGAAGATATGTATAAAGAGACAGATATCTACAATGGATTTTACTGAATCCCCAGAACTATAACATAAAGTTACAAAGCAGTGAGTTAGTCACGAGTAAATCTGAAGGTATCATGAAGAGAAAAGCAGAAGCTTTTGTCCTAAGTGGACATCAGCATTCCT